>NC_090709.1:46549585-46849585 GCF_040954835.1 Lepisosteus oculatus | reverse complement strand
CAAAAAAAAGCCTATCGATGTGAACAAACGGCGGAGTACTGCCTGAGTGGATCGTTGATGAACGACAGAGGCCACTCTGACCTCTTCTCGGTTTTCTTCAATGACTTACTAAGGATCTTCTTCACATTTGCCCATGCAGGGGAAGCCAGTTACACCAAAGCAAATGCAGGAAAGTGCATTTCAAGCAGAGACCAGTGCATTTCAAGGAGGGACCTGTTTACACCGAGAGTGGTCGGAGTATGGAACAATGCGCCAAATGCTGTTGCTGTATACGATTCTTGATGAGATCTTGGGCTCACTAAGCAGGTAATGACAGGTACCGCTCGCTCCCAATGCTCGCTCGAAGACAGCCTTTTCCATCGGCCAGGGCCCCTGGCACTTTACTGTCATTCCCATTCCCTCCATGCTAGCCTATCCCGATCCGTGGTTACCGTATATCCTGGATACCGATGCAAGTGACTTGGGGGTGGGCGTGGTGCTGGCACAGGAGGGGCCAGATGGGAGCGGGTAGTTGCCTACTACAGTCGGGCTTTGAATAAGGCTGAACGGAACTACTGCGTGACCCGTCGCGAGCTTCAGGCCATACCTATTCGGGACCCGATTCCTGTTGAGGACCGACCATGCGTCCCTCACCTGGCTGCTCCACTTTAAGGAGCCGGAGGCGCAGATGGTGCGATGGATAGAGGTCCTGCAGGAGTATGACTTCACTGTTGTGCACCGTGCTGGATCTCGCCATCTCAATGCCGGCATTCTCTCGCGGCACCCCTGTGAGGTTGCGGACTGCCACTACTGCGCCCGGTGGGAGCAGTGTGAGGGAGCCGTCTGCACAGTGACGGAGGCGAGCACCTCGGCCACAGCCCTGGAGGGGCTGCTGGGGGTGGGCATGTCAGACCTGGCACAGCAACAGGCAGCTGATCCTGACGTGGGGCCGGTGCTCCGCTGGAAGGCAGCAGGAGCGCGGCCTGTGCGAGAGGAGCTCCCCCAGCACCCAAAGTCCGTCAAGGCCCTCTGCGTCCTGTAGGAGGCCTTGGAGGTAAAGGACGGGGTGCTGCGCCGGGGGTGGCAGGTACCCTCCAGTGGCGAGATATGGTGGCAGCTGGTGGTGCCACAGTCGCTCCACGCGGCTGTGCTCAGAGTGGTGCATGGCCAGCCGGGCATGGGGGATTTCGGCTGTAAAAAAACCCTGCAGCGTCTCCGAGGCCATTTTTATTGGGGTCTTTGCCACCGGGACGTGGGGCGGTATTGCCAAACGTGTGCGGTGTGCGTGGCGCAGAAAGGTCCCCTCGAGTGCTCTCGGGCCCCCCTCCAACAACACCAGGTGGGGGCTCCTATGGAGCGGGTGGGGGTGGATGTTTTGGGCCTGTTTCCGCGCACCGAGGCCAGAAACCACTATATCCTGGTAGCAATGGACTATTTCACGAAGTGGCCGGAGGCCTATGCCCTCCTGGACCAGAGTGCCCCCACGGTGGCCGATGCACTACTGGAGGGGATGTTTGCCAGGCTGGGGGTGCCGGAGGAGTTACACAGTGACCAGGGGCGTAACTTCAAGTCCCAGGTCTTCGCCAGAGTGTGCCAGCGCCTGGGGATCTCTAAGACTCAGACCATCCCGCTGCATCCCCAGAGCGACGGGTCTGTGGAGCGGTTTAATCGGACGCTCCCCACCCAGCTGGCCTCCCTGGTGTCCTGTCACCAACGGGACTGGGACCGCCACCTCCCCCTCGAGCTCTGGGCTTATCGGACCACAGTCCAGGAATCTACCGGGTGTACCCTGGCCTCACTTATGCTGGGCCGGGAAATGCAAACCCTGGTGGACCTGGTCTTCGGCCCGCCGCCCGGAGACGAGTCGGCACCACCAGCTGGACCGGACTACGACCGGACAGCTTAACCCGGACCCATCTGACTCAGGCGGGAGTCCGGCAGAAGCGGCACTACGACCTGCTCTGCAGGGGGCCTGCCTTCCTGCCCTGGGACTTGGTTTGGGTGTACAGCCCGCACCGCCGCAAAGGCCTCAGACCTAAGCTGGCGCCTTTGTGGGAGGGGGCCGCTGAGGTCCTCAGGGTGGTAGGCAAGGACTGCTACCAGGGGAGAGTGGTGGTTCTGCACCGAGACCGCCTGGTCCCCTACTGGGACCGGGAGGAGGAGCCCCGCGGGGAGGCTCCGGAGGAGCAGCCAGGGCCGGAGCCGACCGACAATGGGGTGACCGCGGGCCGCCGGCAACCACCGCTTCGTAACAGCTGCTCACGCAGAGTTCCACAGCCTTTAGCCTAGTATGAGTATAGCCTGAGGGGGGTGTTCGATGTCGGCGGGACGCCAGACGCTTCAGGTGGGGACAGTGTAACCCCCCTGGCCCGGTGGTGAGGAGGAAGTGCACCTAGGCACTCATGGTACCGTGGAGCAGGTTGGGAGATGTAGCCGGGGAGAGTGAGGGTCAGCTCGATGACCAGCAGCTGACTCTGCATATGTGAATAGTGTTATAGTAGTTTTAGTGTCCTGTGTAGCCTTATAAGTGTATAGCCTGTTGTTAAGTAATTACCACCCTAAATATGTGAACGTGTTCCATCAGTCTCCTCATGTGTGTGTATGTCCTGTGTTTGGTTTTGTGTGGTTTCGATAAAAGAATAAAGCTGTCGCTTGGTTAACTATCACGTCGCCACTTGTCCTTTTCCTGAGGGAGCCTGAAAACAGTACAGTATTATAGCATGAACCCCTGACGATTTTCTTGATACGTTTTATGTGCTCGTTTGTATTGTATGTATTTTTGTTGTTCAAATTAAAAGTAAAAGACACAACTTTCCGGATGCGGCTGCTGTAAAAATAAAATGACATCAAGGGTGCTGTACGCAGAGGTCTGAAACCTGCTCCACAGAAGATCTTTATCCAGAGGTGTTAAAGAAGTCGAGATCTCGCCATGAGAGGGGAAGCATCTCAGAAAAAGCAGGTGCAGTCGGTTCCATGGTCATAACGCCACTAAGTCGGGCGACAAGAGCAAAACCCACCCGGCTTCCTCCGGGCAAGTAATGAGCAATAATATTTCAAAATTACAGTTCGGATTTATTAGAAAACTTCACAAGCATTATTAGGTTAGGACTGTAAAATTGTTTTTTAATATCTTGGTATATTTACCTTCATTTTAATATAGATATAACCATAAATGATGTTAAGCATATTGAACTTTTGTCGTACTTTTTAAAACATTTTAGCTGAGGACACACGGCGACTATTATACCTTGTGATACATGCAAGACATCTGTAAACGAAGATGTAATTACAATAAAATTGGCAATTAACAGAAAACCACAATTTGTATAATATTATTCCTCGATATCAATGATCAATTGAAGGATTTGAAGAAACTATCAAAGAAACAGCAGCAATAGCAGATGATTTTGGTTTTGAACCCATCTTTACACCTCAATAATCCATTTGTCCTCGAAAAAAGAAAAGACAGGCATATTTTGAGTCTCATAATTATCCTCTTCTCGATCCAAAAGAAACGTTGATTGCTTCTGTAATTTTTTGGATTTTCTTACGAAGATCTCACGAAGTATTGCCAGGATCTATATTTAGCGTTCGGTAGTGATAACACTGCTGATATTGATTGAGTAGAAATCTATGGTGTATTGACAGCTTTATCTGAAGCGAAAAGTCCTAGAACGCCATCTATGAAGTTTTAGGATTCATACCAAGAAATGCCTTTTGTTTCCCACCCCAACTACTGCTTTTGCATTACACATAATGTGAACATTACCAGTTTTGGTAGCTTCTGGGCACGATTTTCCTAAACTGAAACTTATTACAAAATTCTTTAAGATGAACCATGTCCAAAAATTGTAAATCAGGACTAATTTTAATATAAAATGAAATTACTACAGAAGAAAAGGCTTAACTGAAATATGAATAAGACTATGCAAGCCTGAAAAATAGAACAATTCAATATTTATAACTTATTTTTTTATTTTTTGAGAAATGGGCTCACACACCGGAAGACACTAACATTTCTCTTCGTTAGAGTATGTGAATAACAGTTTAAGCCCAAATGTTTGTAATTGTGATTCTGTTCAAATTAAAAAAAGCATCTATCAATAGTAAGAAATTATTAAGAAAGTAAGAAATTGTGTTATTTCATAAACTGTAAGACATGAAGACATTTACAGGTTATATCCTTTGCTTTGTCTTTTAACGCAAGCGGTCAGGATCCAAGCCCATGTTCGGACGGTTGTGTTTCTCTTGTACTCATCAAATGTCATTGTTTTGTCCGTCAGTTCTTTCTCGAGTTGTACCATGGATATTTTATACCATCAATACTTTTCATGCTCTTTCGCATTTTTCTTCACATACGGAAAAGAACTCAAGGCGTTCTTGTCACTGTGCTGCACAGTACAGGACACGCAGTGAGGAATTCGCTAACATAAGAGATACTCACATAAAGTGCTTTTACTGACCATATTACAAATCACAGGAAGTAAGGTCTTAAAACATTGGGCAGTAGTGGGATTTAAACCCATGCCCCTGAGAGAGTGGAGCCTAAAATCCAGCATATTAGACCATTCAGCCACACTACCTCTGGCCCCCTCTCCTTTCCTCACGTTGCTGAGTACAGGGGCCTTCATGAAATTGAGCCAGGTTTGAATCCCAGCCAATGCATCTCCAAATCTTTTCAATTGAATCTGTGATCCTGTAGCACATCCTCTGAAACCAGCAATCGAAATTGGAAACGTCTTCTTCAACACTGAAAAGCTCAATTAGGACGAAGCAGTTGTACACAGGACAGCAGTACCATATGTGTTCTTGATTGATTCAGACTCGTTCTCAGTGGTTCTTGCTCACCAAAAATCTTAAAAGCTAAATGAGGCCCCATCTCACTCTCCCTTTCTGTGGTGCAGCCACTGAGAAAGTATTCATGCAGGCTGATTTAAGATGTTTTCTTTTGATAAGGGACAGCTCTTAAACGGAGATGCACTTAGCTAAGCCTAACTATCATGATCAATGGTCATCCATTGGCGCCTATCTGTCTAGGGAGTGCCGAATGGACATCTGGACTGTATTCCTAAGTGTCAGGAGTAAGTGACTCATATCTCACCTTGATCAACCAATCAGGGATTGGCAGGGCGTGGTAATACCACGTGGGTCTCCAATGCCCGCCAAACTCTCAACCAATCAGCACACATCTGTGTCTTGGTCAAAAAGGGAGCGCAAGCTCAGATCGGGGCTCTCCTTGGCCATTTCCGCGCATCCTCAGAGACAATCACGTGACAACTGCTGTTGTCTGCACTGGGACTTGGACTTTGTTCTAAGCGCGAGGCCGAGGATCCCGTACGTACTCAGAATTCTACCAACGTGAATGCTCTGCTTGATCAACGGCAGCCTACAGTTGGACCCTCGTCAACAACCTGAATAGCTTATTCAGAAGCAGCGCTGGTCCGGGAACGAACCAGCTTCTTCCCGGGCAAAAGAGTGACTTGTGAGGACTTGCGGTCACACTCTGTCCATAGATACTTTCTACTAGCCAGCCGGACTGCTGGTAGATCCCCTCGGAGCAACAACTGCCCTGCGCGCCCGTCCAACTCCGAGCTGCACCTCGACTGGTTGGCCGGTAGCCAGAGGACGCCGGGACAACGCCCATTGGACAACCGCTGGAACCGAGGCTGCAACAGAGCCTGTCAGCTGGTTTGGTGTTCGTGCCGGGAAATTCCAAATCCATACACAGTGGATAAGTAAACCCCATGTTCTACATTGCGTCTCGAGAATTCAATTGTACCTCAACACAAGTTGTTATCAATTTAATTCATGAGTATTGCATTTACTTCCGAGTTTAGAGTAACAGTGGGGAATAACACTGATTAGCGATTTGGTAACCGAACGATATATATTGACATATATTCTCTGTTGTGTATCTCTTTGTGTTTGCATCTCTTCGACATTATATACCTTGTATATTGATAACCCTCACAGTAAGTTCTGCCGCTTGTATCCAGGCAGACTGGTATATGTTTGGTGCACAATTTATATTAATAACTGTATCTCGTGTATTGAACCCGTGTGTGTGCGTTGTTAGTTGTTCTGGCGATTGATTTTCTAAAAGCCACAACGAATCACCTCGTGATTACTGCTGCAATGAATAATTGTCTCAGTAAACCCATCAAACCTCTACACAGCTAAGGAAGAGTAGCTCGGAAAATACCCAACTCAACAAGCGAGCGCGTTGGTTGCTCTTGCTCTTAATGCAAGGAGCTGTTTTTTTTTTCGCATTAATTATTAACCAGAAACAGCTGCACAACTGGCCGCATTTGTGATTATGTCACTTCTCTGCTTCAGCAAGGTCAATAAAAGACTCTGAAAGTAGTAGAGAAAAACCGAATTAAAATCATATTAGCAATTCTGAGCGATATCTGCATACAGGCAATCCAATAAGAACGTTGAAATCTTTGAATATCATCTCTCTATATATTGCGCTGCTTTTTACTTGGAGTAAAACTATTGGATTGAAGGGTTAAAATGTATTGTTGTTATTTGGAGAAATCAATGAACTCGTGATTTTATATGTTTTAAAAGACGGTCATGCACACAGAAAAAAGACAGTGCTGATTATTTTTCTGGAGACGGAGCACTGATGACCTATACGAGCCAATTGATAAAGCCCACCCAGTGGATACTCTAGCAGAACGTGGTAGAACGATCACCATTGTAACCAAGGCAACCACAGGAACAACATCAAGAAGCACAATCAATTCCCCATTTAAATCTTTCGTGTTAGGTATGCCATGTGAAAGCATGAAGTAAATCCTCTGATCTCTTTTGAACATGGACAAGGTATTTCTGATGGAGAGCTATGAGCAAAGATTTAATAAGCTACTCCTGCCGATGATTCAGCTTAAAGAAGTAAAAGCTTCACAAACAAAAGCAGCTCGCTACCACAGCCAATATTAAATGTACTTGGTGGCACATTACCATTTGCACTGGCTCAAAAGTGGTCTTGGCAGACGTTGTTCCCTACGTAAAGCTGAAAGCGCCAAAGAGCATTTCCATTGAGAAAAAAAATCTTTCTTGATGTTAAACATAGAGAGCCTGCCTTTTAGAAGTTCTCCCTCTAAACACCTTGTGCAGCCTCCCGACAGACTAACAAAAAGCGCCTTTTCACCAACTCAATTTATAATATGCCCCTCAAAACCGAATAACAATCCATCCAGCCAATGCATCTCCAAATCTTTTCAAATGAATCTGTGATCTTGTAGCACATCCTCTGAAACCAGCAATCGAAATTGGAAACGTCTTCTTCAACACTGAAAAGCTCAATTAGGATGAAGCAGTAATACACAGGACAGCAGTACCATATGTGTTCTTGATTGATTCAGACTCGTTCTCAGTGGTTCTTGCTCACCAAATAACTAAAAAGCTGAGGAAGAACGCTACGAAAAAATACTAATCAAAATACAAAATAATAATCAGTATTAACCAGAAACAGCAGAAAAACTGGTCACAATTGTGATTATGTCGCTTCTCTGCTTCAGCAAGGTCAATAAAGGACTCTCTGAAAGTAGTAAAGCACTAAAGCACTGCAAAACTGAATTCAAAATCATATTAGGAATTCTGAGTGGTGCCTGCTTACATGCAATCCAATACGGATGTTGTCTTTAAATAAGAATTCTCTATGTTTCCCTGCCTTGTCCCTGGAGTGAAACTATTGGATTGAAGGAATTCTTCTGACAGGTTTACAAGGTCCCGTTGATATTTGGATAAGTCTATGAACTCGTGATTTTTATATACTTTAAATAACTGCCATACACACAGAATAAAATGACAGTACTGATGATTTTTCCTGAGATGAAGCACAGCTTATCTTTCCAAGACTGCTTATAAAGGCAAGCCAGTGGATACTTTAGCAGAACATGGAAAAACGTTCAGCTTCGTAACCAACAAATTCCCCATTTAGATCTGACATGTGAGGTATGCTTTGTGATTGCTTGAAGTGAAACCCACAATCTCTTTTGAACTTAGACAAGTTATTTCTGATGGAGCGCTATGCGGAAAGACATAATCAGCTCTACCCCTGAGGATGACTCGACTTGAAAATGCAGAACATTAACGTTTCACAGATAAAAGGAGCACAACCGACATTAAAATTGAGGGCGCACTGTGATTTGCACTGACTCAAAATTGATCTTGGTAGACAAACTTCCCTGCTGAAGGTGGAACAAGAATTTGTGTTGAGAAGAAGAAACACTTTTTTCTCCCTGCTTTGATGTTAAGCTGATAAAGTAGCTTTTAACACATTGCTCCACTTGGCGGTTGTAACACAAAAACTCTTAGCAGCAGTGGGATATAAACACACACCTCCAACGAGACTGGAGCCTTAATCCAGCACCTTAGACCACTAACCACTGTGTCCTGTCTCTTTGTCTCATTACTTGCCCGGAGGAAGCTGGGTGGCTTTTGCTCTTGTCCGACAGTGGCGTTATGACCGTGGAACCGACTGCACCTGCTTTTTCTGAGATGCTTCCCCTCTCATGGTGAGATCTCGAATTCTTAAACACCTCTGGATAAAGTTCTTCTGTGGAGCAGGCTACAGACCTCTGCATACAGCACCCATGATGTCGTTTTATTTCTATAGCAGCACCCATCCGGAATTTTTTTTTGTTTTACTTTTTATTTGAACAACAAAATAGATTCAATATAAACAAGAGCACATATAACGTATTAATAGACTCGTGAGGGGCACATAAATAATTCAATTAGACTTTATGGAAAAAAGATTAAACAAAGTAAATAAAAACAAGGTCCACACAGCTTTCATGTTCCTACATTTCGAAAGACTCTGTAAATATCCATTTACGTCTATTTAGAACTATTCAAACATAGAACTCTTTGCTGATTTAGGTGGTTTATTTCCTCAATTACAGGACAGCACAAACAGTTCTTAATGCAGAAATGGAAGCCTGTCTAAATTTTCCTTTCTGTTAAAGACATTTTGGGAAGCACTTTTTTTGGGACACTGATTTTTCTCCTTTGGGGAGCTAAAGAAGACTATAGGGTCTGGAACAGTGGTAATGTAGCTGATTCTAGCTCAGAAAGTTGTGAGTTCAAATTAGGTTCAGGTCAGCTAAGAGTTCTTCACCATCTGCTGGTGCTGAACCCAGACTTCTCACCATGTAGTTGAGTTCTTCTCAGCATCTCCAAAACATCATGTCCAACTTTAGAGACAGCTACATCAGACAATGAAAGTTTGAGACCACTTTATTATTACAGGTTCTAGCAAACCTGATAGCTAAGGCGTTTCAGGTCACTTTTTTAATTAAAAAAGTGTCTGAAGCCTCTAAATAAAATTAGGCTTTTTTAATTGTGTATGAAATTCACTCCCATGGGCTCTGAAAGGGGAAATATACTGTTGGGATCCTTGCAAGTGAGGTGTCTCTTCTTGTGGTGAAGCACAGTCATACCTGACTTGTTCGGAATGACCCAAGACAGACTTTATCCAGAAGTGACGGCACCACTCCAAGTAGAATGAGAGAGAAACACAACACGACACAGGGAGTCAAGAGGCTCCCACAATTCACCTTTCCTCACATTACTGATTTCTTGACTAACATTTTGACCGTTTTACAATCATAATGACCGTTTCACATTAAATAAGTTTTTAAACCATCAATATTTAAGAAAAAAAATAGTACTTTTTTTCAGTTATTTAAAAAAAACATTAAATGCCTTGATTGCATAAAGTTTCACAGACAGAAGCAGCACGCCAGCACAACCAACATTAAAATGGAGGGCACACTATGATTTGCATTGACTCAAAAGTAATCTCGGCAGACGTCATTCCCTGCATAACGCAAAAGGTGGCAAACCGCATTTGGTTTGAGTGGACGCAAGAAAGTTTTTGTTTTTTGCCTTGATGTCAAGCTGACAAAGTATCTTTAAACACTTTGCTTAGTTTCTCGAGAGACTGCCAAAAAGCAGCTCCCTCCCTTTTGAAGTCAGTTGGAAGGGGTCTGAACAGAAGCACCTAACAAGGTGAGATTCAAACCCAAGCCCCTGAAGGGGCTGGAGCCTTAACCCAGCACTTTCCACTGTTCAACCACAGTTACCACTGTACTGTGTCTCTTTGTCCCATTACTTGCTCAGAGAAAGCCAGGTGGCTTTCGCTCTTCTGGTCAGACTTAGTGGCATTACGACTGTGTAACGAACTGCACCTGCTTTTTTTGAGATGCTGCCATTCTCGTACTGAGATCTCGACTTCTTTAACACCTCTGGATATAGTTCTTCTATGAAACAGGCTTCACACCTCTGCGTACAGCGCCCTTGATGTCATTTTATTTTTACAGCAGCCGCATCCGGAAAGTTGTGTCTTTTACGTTTTATTTGAACAACAAAACTACATACAATACAAACAAGAGCACATATAACGTATCAAGAAAATCGTCAGGGGCACATGCTATAATACAATTACACTTTATGTAAAACATTTACACGACGTAAATAAAGATAAGGTCCGCACAGCTTGTTCTTACATTTCGAAAGAGTCCGTAAATACCCCTTTACGTCTATTTTGAACTGTTCAAACGTAGGACTCTTCCAAGACCATTTCACTTTATACCACATTCCGAAACGAGGATGCATCTCCTGTTTTAGAACTATTTTGGGCGGTATGGCTTATACAACACACCCACAGTATTCTAATGGTGGACTGCAGATCTGTGCTATAGTTCAGTCGAATTCGAAGGATCCAGCAATCGTACTGGATTTGACTGGGATTCTGAAATGTCTCTTGCAAAAGTATTCGGGTTTGCTTGAACCTTTGATAAAAAAAGTGATCTAATCTGAAACTACCCAGCTTACAATCTCTGAGGTAGTTGTCACTAAACTCGGACGTGATGTGGCACACATGTGCCGTGTGCCTTTACTTTTGTAAAAAACTGATATCGGGAAAAGTTTCTTAATATTTCTTTTGATTAGCATGCAAGAAAATGTGATCATTACCTATGGAGCCTGCCTTTAAGAAGTTCTCCCTCTAAACACCTTGTGCAGCCTCCCGACAGACTAACAAAAAGTGCCTTTTCACCAACTCAATTTATAATACGCCCCTCAAAACTCACAACCGAATAACAATCCATCCGTATATTTGATTTCCAAGATCCATTCAAGGCAAATTGGCTCTTCGCAAGCAAATCATTTCAGGGAAGAAACTCAGTTTAGTCAACTACTGGTGCATTCAGCACATCACTTGCTCTTGCTTGTCAGGGTGGCCGAGTAGTCTAAGGCGCCAGATTCAAAGACATATGTCTTTCCAGCTGGCTCGGGTGTTCTGGTCTCCAAATGGAGGTGTGGGTTCAAATCCCACTCCTGACAGCTTCCATTTTTACCTCTCTTGAATTGTTCCAGTGCTAGCTGACAGTGAATGACTGAAATATAAAAGCAGCAGAAGAAAGCAAGCAATTCAGTGAAATTTGTGAGTATTCTGCACTGTTAAAATGCACAGGTTTTCATACTTTTTGGAATTCGTTGCTCAAGAAGTGACTCCTGTTTCATTTTCTATTCACCAACTGGATTTGCATTCCGCCCCTCACACCTCACAACAGAATAACAAACGGCTTCATGTGCAGCATTCCCCTGTAGATGCGGTTTGTACTATGAATTAGGCGACCCCGAATGAAATATTTTAGTGTTGGCTCAAATGTGAGGAATTTCATGAACCCTCAAAAAGGAACGCTTGCAGAAAATGCCAGCAATTCAAAGCGTGTAGGCAGCATGAACAGACCAATTCTGCAATTTCTTTTATCGCGGGCGGTGCTTTCTGAGTCGATGGCTCTGCATTAGAAATGAGAAGTGCTGAACTCTAAACACGTTCTTGCCATTACTTCTACTCCTGCTGCTACTCCTTTGTCCTTGAAAAAAGAAAAGACAGGCATGTTTTGATTCTCAAAATGATCTTCTGGATCCACAAGAAACATGTAAATTTGATTGATTCCGCAGTATTTTGGATGTACTGTACTTATAACTTCCATCGAAGAGAGATTTCATCAGTTGCATGAAATTGAAACTTTCGACTTTTTGTCTGGTATTGAAAATATGTTTAAAAAAAACCATAAACAATTTTCTAACAAACAACTCATGAATTATTGCCAGGATCTATATTAAGCGTTCGGTGGTGATAACACTGCTTATATTGATTGAGTAGAAATCTGTGATGTATTGACAGCTTTATCTGAAGCGAGAAGTCCTAGAACGCCATCTATGAAGTTTTAGGATTCATACCAAGAAATGCCTTTTGTTTCCCACCCCAACTGCTGCTTTTGCATTACACATTATGTGAACGTTACCAGTTTTGGTAGCTTCTGGGCATGATTAAACTGAAACTGAAACTTATTATAAAATTCTTAAATCAGGACTAATTTTAATATCAAATGAAATTACTATAGAAGAAAAGGTTTAACTGAAATATGATATGCAAGCCTGAAAAATAGAACAATTCAATTTATACAGATGCAGCCATTCAAAGTACCAGGTACAGACACGTACCGGAGGTAATTGGCTACGGCGTCGCGCATTTTGGCGGAATATGACGCAAGATGACGCGGGGTACCGCGGTACGTGATTGGTTGACCGACAGGGGCACTCTTGGTCTGTTGGTCTGTCGTAGAAAAATTTATTGTAAACGTCTTTACTGTGCCCGTTGTAGTATTGAATATTCATATGGAATTTTACCACTGAAGGGAAATCTTAATAGCTGAGCATAAAAAGAATAGGAGCATACTGTAAGGCGTGTGAAGGCCATAAACAATATTAATTTTGGAACATAAACATACAGTATATGGCTGGTCTCGGTACTTTAAAGAAAACATACACGAAACATGGTTTCATTATGACCAGAATCGGTCTTGAGATATTTTTAACTTGATTTACAGTATTTGAGAGGTATGTCTTGACACTGATACTACGTAAATACTGCTCACGTATATGTTTCTAGGTTTATATTATGCATTTCATACGGTCAAATTACTTTTGAGCATCTGATAAGAAGCGCGAAACGGTATGCCCATGGTGTTTTAGTTTCGTTTTGTGCGGGGACTCTGCTTTAACTATATCGCCGTGGATTGATTAGAGATTTTTTAAACGTTGTAGTTCGTCTTGTAAAAATGTTACGAGTACATCACCTGTGAACAATTGCACAGGTTCTGTTTCCATATTGCGGATTTTGGTTACGTAATATTATTTTCTAATTTCACGTTGTGAATATATGATTTGGGCAAACAGAGCCGCAAAGAAGTACATTATGGGTTGTTGTTTTTTTTTTTGCAGTTTTATCTAGAACAAGCGATGCTTAAACCTTTGTCTGATTCTTGTGAAACTATCCACACGAGAGTTACCTAGGAGTTGACTTCAGTGATGTCACTGATAGGATGTTTCTAAAAATCCATCCACTGTAAAACGTCTTCTCCAGTTGTCCTGCATATGTATTT
The DNA here is from genome assembly GCF_040954835.1 of Lepisosteus oculatus. NCBI lineage: Eukaryota > Metazoa > Chordata > Actinopteri > Semionotiformes > Lepisosteidae > Lepisosteus > Lepisosteus oculatus. The sequence continues at coordinate 46,836,134 of NC_090709.1, read as the reverse complement.
GCTAATGAAGCTGTGTGTTCTGAGCCTGGTTCTCTACATTTCTGTATGAACCAGCTTAGAGGGCTAAAGCCAGCCTGTGTTTAAATTGAGTGTAAGGTAATTTATGCTTCTAAAGTCATGGTCAGCATTTATTATTGTACTGTGCTGTAAACTTGTTCTGTGCCTAATTACATTATTTTATAGCTTTATCAAATCTGTACATTGTCTGTTGATAATTTTTCTGTAGTGCTTTTTCAGCCCTCAGCATGTGACTGTGCTGGTGGTGCTGTGGGTTAGTTTCCTGATTCCCATGTAACTATGACTTTATTTTTTAACAAATATTTCTTTGAAAAAATGAAACGTTTCCCTTGGTCAGAGATTAAATAAAACCTCACTCGCACCAAACAAATTTATATTTCTAAATATCACAACATGATCGAATTTAAGTATTTTTATTAACAATGAATAGTCACCTATACGTTACAAAATAAACATTTATATTGATTTGAATCGCGTTTTGATTTAAACTGTAAATGCGTGTTTAAATATATGTATTTAAAGGCAATATACTGTATAAAAGCGCTGATTCTTATGGAATGTGTTCCGCCGGGGATTCAAAAAATTATTTTTTTTTAATCGCGTATCTAAGGGAAATTGCAGTATAACTTTGTTCATGCACAAACAGTGGCATGTTACATTATTAATTTGGGTGTCTCCTCATGCCAGAAAGCTCTAAATTGCATTTTGAGTGCGGTTTATGACTTTTTCTAAATTGCAACCCATAAATAAAGCTGATACAGTTTAGACTTACTGTATTCTAAACTGTATTACAGCAGCACATTGGACAATGCAACGTAAATTGCAAAAATGCACTTGGAATCTGTCCAAGCCCTACTACAAAAATTATTTAAACTGCGACACTTATCATTCATCTTTAAATAAACTTTATTTTATATAGCGTTTTAAGCAAATAGGTAATTAGATTGCTCATAAACCTAATCGCTTTTTCTACATAAACACAGCGTGATTGCTCTCTGAAAATGCTTTTTCTTTATATTTAGGCTCAGATTTCAACTATAGATCGTATTATTATAAACTTTCTTGGAAAAATGTCTTTTACATAAACCATGTTTGCTATTAATTCATTTAGGGCTAGAATACATTCATTGTCTTCTAATCGAATGTTAAAGCGATTTCATTGATTTATTTTAGTTAAAATTTTATATATCACCTTTAAAAGTGGAATTTTAAAGCAAAGTAAATACCCGACACTGATTGTACCCATCTGTCATGCTAATAAAACACCTTGAATTGAATTGAATTGAGGGAGAGAGGGGGGGGAGGGCGAGTGAGATAACCAGGACGTAAGGCAAATAAGATACAGTACACTCCACAGACATTCACAACAGCGACATATGAAACGTTTGCACATATAGTTAAGTTATTACTTGGTTTGCAATGAAATACAATATTGTTGTTGTTGCTGTTCTTGTTGTTTTTATCCTGTAAAGCGTTTTGAGAAGCCACCTTTAAAAGCGCTGATTCTTATGGAATGTGTTCCACCAGGGATTCAAATTGATTCAAAGCTCTAAATTGCATTTTGAGTGCGGGTTTTTGACTTTTTCTAAATTGCAACCCATAAATAAACTGCGACACTTTAAACTCCGACAATTATCATTCAACCAAAGCTCGAAATACCACAAGGACCCTCAAGAGCACAGCAAAGACTGTATTAAAAGACTGTATCACACCTAAAGAAGAATATTTTAAATTTCTTGGCGCAGTTCATTGTGCAATTAACCCTTGTATGTGCTGTCCGCATTCAAAATGCAATTTAAAAAAAGTCAAAAACCACGCTCAAAATGCAATTTAGAGCTTTCTGGCAAGAGGAGACACCCAAATCAATAATGTAACATGCCACTGTTTGTGCATGAACAGGGTTATACTGCTATTCCCTTTGATACCCGATTAAAAAAAAATAAAAAATGTTTTGAATCCCCGGCGGAACCAGGCATCCATATGAATCAAGTAACAGGTTTATTCCATGCTGAAAAAAAGAAAAAAGAACGCAATGATCCCCCCAGAGTCTCAGCCCCGGGTTATTTGGGTTTTTAGACAGAGGGTAAAAAACTCTCTCTCTGGCTTGACCTCCCCCTCCCTGTGTATTGTCTGTTTTTTTGTTAACAAGGCTCGCCAGCTAATGTGAATTGAAACCTGTCTTTCTAGCTTTTAAAGTCGTGCGAAGTGTAAGCCACAATTCAAATAGAGAAAAAAGAGCTGACTGGCAAGATTTAAGATGTGGCTGTCAATGTTGGATTAAAAAAAACACATTGCCAGACGTTTGTTGCATTGCTTGAAAAATACCTTTATTTCGAGAGACTGGATAAGTATTTCAAGTGTTTTTTTTTTAACTTCCTGAAAAACAACTAATAATTTAACTATATGTGCAAACGTTTTATGATATGTCGCTGTTGTGAATGTCTGTGGACATGTGCTGGCTGGACAGGAGGCTCTACTGTACACAGAGAGGGGCGGGAGGAGGGGACAAGCCCCTCTCTGTGTAGAGTAGAGTTTGATTAATAGGGAATATAATACAAATGTTGTTTGGTGTTAATGTGTTGTTAAGTGTGAATTTGTACCTGTTTCCCTGAGGTCTGGCTTTTTTTCTGGAAAACCATAACTCTGGTCTTGTCCAGATTGACTGTCGGCGCCCAGGTCTGACAGTAGTGCTCCAGCAGCGCCAGGTTCTGGCGCAGCCTCTGTTCTATGGGCGACAGAGGGACCAGGTCGTCTGCAAAGAGCAGGAACTCGATTTCCATAATTAATGCAGATCAGTAAATCAAGGGACAAAACAATTATTGCGCCCGGCTCCTCAATGGGGTTTGAAGTGCTAATGCGTTGGTTTAACAGTCCGGGTGTGGCAAGCCTCTAATGTCTCCCGACTTCGGCAAGAGGCACCCGCCTTTCATTGGAAGACAATGAACATTCTAGCCGTACATGTGAATATAGAATAAATACACAAAGGGATTGGGTGAGCTCCCATCACAAAAAAAACTGCGAACCTGCACTACAGCGACCACAGTACAGTATGGAGACCAAGACCTTTTACGGGAAGAGACGGGGTGCTTCTGCCGCCCCAGCTTCCAAAGAGCGAAGGGTAAGCAAATACAGCAGACTTCATCTGAAATACGTTATTACAGCGTATATTACAAGGTATTATTGCCGTTTTGAATTTTAAATTCAATTATAATTATTTCTTTGTAGCCTGTTCTTCAAGAAAACACCGCACGGGCGAAACGATCTACCACCAGGACAGTAAAAAAGAAAGCGGTAAGACGGAAAAAAAGAAAAGTTTATTTTGACTTCTGTTCCGCGACTGATGAATACTACTCTGTGACTTTATTTCTTACATGAATTATGTTATTTTGCCACAGGCCGTGGGTCTCTGCTCTCGGCCACTGGCCAGGGTGCCAACCTGTAGAAGCAGCACCTGTGTGGAGACAATTCGGCAGCAGCGGGAGCAGTACGATGCATTACTGGGGAGGACTGGGAGGCTAGAGACACTCCTGAAAATGCAGAGGAAGGAGACAGTATGTTCCAGCAGTCAAACAGTTGAGCAGCTGTCTCTCGAAAAGTGCCTCTCCCCGCCGCGCAGGTTGCAATTCCTGGCGGAAGCTCTGCCCCCCGCAGAGCACACACCGCCTCAGTACACTCCATCCCGGCCTCTCCGTTCACCACCGCATGGGAATTGGTTGATGCTGTCCCCGTCATCTATCTCCCCCCAGGAAGCACAGCAGAAGTCACAGACGCCAGTGGGAAAAATAATTCTCCCAGATGTCCAACTGCTACCCATCACTCAGGAGATGGAAGGAGGGTTGTACTTGCAGTGCATCGGCATAGACTGGAAAACAAGAGCCGACCGCTACGCCACCCTCATGTTTCGAAATCTTGTGACTTTTGAAATTTACTGGGGGTGGACCACGTCTGTAAATTTTGATGGGTCCAGAGGCAAAAGTGCCTTGCCTTGCAATCTCCGGGAAACCATTAGTAGCATGGTGAATCGGAGATTCTCAACCCTTACTTTGTGCGACTGGAAAATAATTCGTGATCGGATCAACGAAATGCTTCGTAGAAGGAGGTGCTCTTTTCCTCTCGTCTAACAGTCTGTGCACAAACAAAACATTCCTGTTAGACAAGAGGAATGTATAAAAACAATTACGTTTGTCAATGAAAACCTGTGTGTGTGTCTCTCTCTGCTGGATGTCCCTCTCACTCTCTGCTGAATGAATAAAAGCATTTCTATTAAAAACGCGTTTGCGTTTGTCTGGTATTTACTTTGGTCCCTTTTAACTGTTTTTCCCCATCTTCTTTTTTGCTTTAAGATGCCACTTTTAAAGGTGATATGTAAAATAATGTTTTTTATTATTGTTATAGAGAAACATGATCAGATTTTCCCTGGTTCAGAAAAAAAGATCTAAAGTGCTACATCTAACTTTCTTAATTCGATGTATTTAAAGCAGTGAACTACTGTAGATGTAACATAACATTCAGAAATACAATCGAGAATAGTTTTGTGGTGTTTGTTTAGATGAAATGTTCCTAAAACGTATAACGTAACAAAATTAAAGACGATTAAAATCTGTAATCTTTCCACTTGTACTGTATGTCATCGGAAAGTTCCTGCTTTGTGTAAGGATGGTATCAAAAAGTAATCTTAAGTGGTGAGAAAGCTGTGCTCAATGTATTTAAGGGACTTAAAAGTAAAAGGAGATGCTTCATATTGCTTGACTAATTTTAAGAACTAAGTTATAAATGCAGACGCTCCCTCGGTGCCACGCCAGGTGTAAAGATCAAAATATACATTCGTCCCGGGCAGAGGCCGAAGAGCGCCCGGCTGGGGTGCGCGGGGAAGAGCAGGACAGGAGTGAAAGTGGTCAGGGTGGAGTTTAGGAAGGCGTACAGTCTGGGCAGGTATAGATTACACTTTTCTAAAACGTATTTGAAAAATAAAAACGATTACAATCTAATCCTTCCACGTTTGATCCCAAAATCCCAAGAAAAATAAATCTAAATGGGTAGAAAGCTATGCTGAAAGTTTATTAAGATACTTAGAAGACAAAGATACTGTATCAATTTATGTTGCATTAGCCTGATTATGATTAAAAAAACACATATAATTAAACATGCGTTTGCGATTTAAATCAAAACACGATTTAAATAAATATAAATGTTTATATTGTAACGCATACTCTCCAGCCTCCATTTCTCTATAAAAATTTACTCTATTACACACACACACAATAGAAGCAGGAAGCAGAAGCAGGGACCGTTGTCAGAAGGGAAGAAGGTGACTATTCATTGTTATCAAAAATGACTTAGAATCGATCATGTTGTGATATTTTGAAATATAAAAGTCAATTGATTGTCCATAATATTGCTATTCTATTTTTTCAAAGAAATGTTTGTTAAAAGAAAAGTCCAGCACCAGCTGGATTTGAACACACAACCCGTGAGTTGGTCATCGGGCACGTAGACCAGTGGGCTACAAAGGAAGTCGCATGAAGAGAGAGGCGAAACAGCCCTACACAGCCCTGTCGCAGTACACGACTATAATCATATCGTTATTAATTTCTTGAGATACGCGATTCCATATTATATTCCCTTTTAATTGAATTCTAAAAGTATGCTTGTTGACTCCGGTATCACGTTAGTTAAAGACTTCGATGCTTAAAATGTTTAGGGAGAAATGGAATACTGGTGTGTATGTTTTCTTTAAAGTACCGAAACCAGCCATATACTGTATGTTTAAGTTCCAAAATTAATATAGTTTATGGCCTTCACACGCGTTGCAGTATGCTCCTATTCTTTTTATGCTCAGGCACTAAGATTTCCCTTCAGTGGTAAAATTCCATATAAATATTCAATACTTAAAGGGCACAGTTAAGACATTAAATATACATATACATACTGTATACAGTACAGTTTGCATACGGTAATATGTTTAGGTTCCTAAATCAATCTCTTTTATGAGCATGTGAAAGGTGTAGAGAAAACCGGTTTAGGGACGCCAAATAGGTAATCATAGTGGCTCTCTGAAGGCACCAGTTCTGTAGGGTTTGGGCATTTACTGAGACAACTATTAATTGTAGCAGTAAATCACAAAGTTGATTCTTTTGATGGCTTTAGAATCCAACCATGCGACATAACTCAAACAACGCGCACACACAGGTACTAATACACAAGGATACATTTATTAATACATAGAATATGCATATAAACCTAACAGATCTTATCGAGAGGGTTATCAGAATACAAAAGATATATATTCAATCAGTTACAAAGTGTTACACATATCAAGAGGACATACGTTCAGTATATCATTCATTAAGACCGTTTCGTAAAGTGAACTTGGTTACAACTTCTACATTAGATACTCAAACAAGTACATAACTCTTAGGAATTAAATTGATATCAACTGGTTGGGATAACAATTGAATTCTCGAGCTGTAATGCATTGAAGTTGAATACTCATCCAATCTCTGGGGATTCAGATCTCCTGCGGACTCAAAGAAACAGTTGCAGGCTGTTGCTGTCCAATCCGCGCTCTCTGGCTCGGTGCCAGGCTGTGCTGTGCGGCTTGCGACGGTGCGCTGCTGATGCTCATTGTTGGCTTTAACTAGCAAAGTTTGTGCACAGGAGAAAAGATGACTGTGGGTCCCAGCAAGTCAGGAAGAGGACCGGTTCGTTCCTGATGAAGAGCTAGTTCTGAATAGTAATTCAGCTGTCCACAGTTCCGACCTGTTCACGAGGCCTGCTGCTGGTTACTCTCTGGCAACCTCAACTCTAGACTCTTAGAACAAAGGAAAGTTCTGGCACTCGGACACACTGGCCGTTCTGTGGTTGTCCGGGCTGAGTCTCAGGATGGTCAGGAGGTGCGCTGCGAGAATGTCCTGCCGTTGGGAGCCTTCTGCTCCTGGGCCGTCCTGCCCTGGAATTCTCACAGAATCTTGTTGAATCTGAATCTGAAAACTCCAGGCTCTCTGTGTTGCCTGTTTTTACCTGGAGGAACTTCAGCTCATTGATTGGCTGAAAGTTCCATGGGCATCAGAGTCCCACGTGGGTTACTCGGCCCTACCAGTCCCTGATTGGTTGATTAAGGTGAGATATGAGTCACTTAGTCCTGACACTTAGTAATGCAGTCCAGATGTCCAACTGGCACTCCCTAGACAGATAGGCACCAATGGATGACCATTGATCATGATAGCCAGGCTTAGCTTAGTGCATCCCCCTGTGGGAGCTGTCCTTATCAAAAGAAAACATCTTGCATGAATAGTTTCTCTGTGGCTGCACCACAGAGATGAACAGAGAAATGGGGCCTCATTTGGGAAGCTCAGAAACACTTAATTCTGCATTATTATTAAGCCTCGCCGCTACATATCCCCCCTTTTTGAAGGTCACGAGGTCCTGAGGCGTTGTTGCCTTCAAAACAAAACAGAGTTAAGTGATGTCCCTTGCCATTAGAACATTAATCTTAAATGTCTACATTACTCCTCGAGAATTCATACCGGAACCAGCATTGGATACAAACAGGATGAATAACATCTGGAGTATGTATAAACACGGTAGGAGACATTATCTCAGTCTAGGAATTACACATCAGGAAGTTCACTGTCAATATCTGATACCTCTGTGGTAGATATTTGGGGAGAAGTCACTTCCTTTCTTTTGACATGCTACCTTTGACTCATTCATGCTACCCAGAGTACATCTTGATGTGAGAGTACATCATTCAGAGTACACTGTCAGTCATGATCCAGCTACCTGGCAGTAGTGTTACAATAACAACAGTTCCTGTTCCCAGCCCCCGATAAACCACAACACCTGTGTTGGGTATCTGCTAGGGTGGTTTGGAGGTTTGTTCCATTAAAGCAAACTAACTACCTGTACCTCTTCAGGGTTTACTGTTTCTTGGATTTCTATCCAATTGAATAGTGTGGCACCTGAAGGCATCTTAGACCTCAAGTTTGGTCTTATATTGTCTGGTTCCAGACCGTACAGTGTTAAGTTACCATGCTGTACTATGGCCTCCTCGGGAACTTACAGGAAAACTATTGGTTAGATAGCTGCATTGTGGTAGCTGTATCATGCCCGTCACAAGTCATAGTGTCAGTTAAATGTGGTGTGCTGACCAGCCATTTACTTCCCACCTGCTCTTCATGGGGTTCATTAACCTCCCTCTGCCCATTAGTAGCTTTACACCCTTCATTGGTGAATCGTTTAGACACAGCCAATGGATAGTTTTGGTAGCCATACCCATCTCAAGATTTGGAACCGAATTCAATCTTGGTTTGCCTTCTGGGTGAGCTATGAGCGATGGGGTTAATGTCACATACTCCTCTACTGAGAAGAGTGGAATCAAGTGGGTTGGGAATTGTGCCATGGCTAGACTGGCTACAGTGGCACTAAACTCCCTTAACAGGTCTTGTGTCAACATTCTGGCCTGTTGCACACAAGCATAAACCCACTGTATAACACCAACAATCATGTCCACTGGTTGGGGAATAAGATTTAACCCTGTTGCATAGGAAATTGCCTGTAGGGTTTTCCCTAAGCTTTCCAACTTTTGCTGCTGTCGATACAGTCTGTCACTACCCTCTGGCATCTCTGACCCCTGCCTTCTTGGGGCAGTCAGGGTGAGAGTGCCAGTAGCACACAAACCTACCAGAAATAGCAAATGCATAACAGTGGTGGCAGCAATCAGTCCTCCCAAAAGTCTTTTCGGGTGGCTGATCCCAGTCATCTCCTTCTGTGTGACTGTTGCCTTTCTAAGCTGGCGCAGCATGTACATGGTGTCTTTCTCAGTATGCCCTGTGGCATCTTGGGCACCAACATCCTGGAAATCTGGGGGGATCTGACGCAGCGGCTGATGCTGCTCCTCCGTTTCCAGGGCATCTGTTTTTTCGATTTGTTCATGCCTGTGCTCTAGGAACCCTGCAGGGGGCGGTGCAGCGGTGGAGCATGCCTGACCCTCGGCTGAGTGGTCATCTGGAGCACCTGAGTGATCTGGGATTGTTACCCTATTCTCACTGTTCAGGTCCACCCTGCACACCTCCTGATTGAGGAATCCCTCTATCGGCATGTTTACAATCGTTCGCTGGGCATGGGTGTAGGACACCAGCTCGCTCCCCCCTTCCCTCGCTAGGGGTTCAGGGAGCTGCCCCAGCAGTGCGATAGCTAGTTCACTGTCTTTGAACTCACTATCACTCACCAGGCCCATGTCAGTGCAGGCGGGGATTCTGACACCCCTCTTTGCGATGTCCTGCACTGGCAGGCGGGTGACTTTACCATCCAGCTCCAGTCTGGCTGAACCACTGTTGGTCAGACTCAGACTGACAGACTGAGCTGGTGGCTGTAAGAAAACCGGCTCGGCTTTCATTCCCTGTCCCTTCTGGGGGACTGGGTGTGTTGGCAACCCTGCCGTTGAGGCAGGAACAATCAGGTCAGTCTCACTCACTACCTGGTAGTTGTGAGAAATAATGTTACCTGACTGCAGGTTCCCTGGGTCAAAGCAGAGGGAATCGGCATCTGGGATCAAGTGTGTCCACAGCGCAGTAGTCTCAGCGTCGAGCTGGACCTCCTGTCTAACCTGTGAATGTTGCACCAGGGGCTCCTGGCGGTGGCCCTGTGACAGCTGCTCAAGCAGATCCTCACTAATAGAGGACCTCTCAGGGCTAAGGGTGAGGGCTACATCACCAACCTGCTCTCCTGCCATCTGGATCCCTTCCACCACTGCAGGGTGGTGGTCCTGACCCCTCTTGGGTGCCAGGGTGTACAGGGAAAGCTCCTTTTCATCGCCAGGTGGGGAGATCTGCTCCTCTTTAGGGATGTAAAAGGGGTGTGCTTTACCTGGTGGATCAGCCGGCTGCTCGGAGCAGCGCTCCTGTGGCAGGGAGGCTGTTGGGACCTCAGCCGGGACACGACTTCCCTGTATATCTGGGGAACAAGGAAATATTTTTATTTCTTGTCCAGAGGGAACAGAAGGAATCTCCGCATAGGCTTCTGTGTTTGGTGGGCACTGTGTGAGCACAGTCTGCCTCTTGGCCCCCCTTTCCTTCTGTACAGAAGGCTTAGGAGCCTTGACCTGTTTCCACACCTTGCCTTTCTGGTGATCCACCAAAGGTTCCTCTCTGAGTCGCATGCCCTTTTCTTTTTCTACCCGTTTGAGCTTGCCGTGTGACTTCAAACACCTTTCAACCTCAGTGTCAATCAGTGTCTCACTGGGTAAGACATCTCCTATGGCAGCCTTGAGGTAAAAGCTTCTTGCTTTTCCTCTGCGTTTTACTGCCTGCTCTGTGACTTCAGGGGTGGAGTCAGCACTTACTTGGGAGTGGCTGACCTTATCCAGGCAGGACCCCTTCCGCTCAATCAGATAGACTGAGGGAGGGAGAGGGGGCGGGTCTCCGCCTCCTCCAGTGGAGAGTATCAGCTCATTCACGCTTCCGGCAGCCTTGGGGAGCGGTTGTCCCTGTCCTAATAAAGCTTGTTCAAGCCTGGCCAGGCGGGCGGCTACTGAATCCTTTTGTTCAGCCTTTTCTAGCCCTTTCCCTCCCCCGGTGTTCTCATGGCACTTAGGACGCTGGGTGCGGTCCTGTGTGAGTGCTTTGGAACGGGGCTTAGCCAGCTCAGGAGCCTGTGCTCCTTCGAGCAGGGGGGAATTAACCCTGCTGGCTCTGACGGCGAACACAGTCGCTTTAACAGCTTTTTGCTCAGAGCGACTTTGGACATCATACTCCCAGGCCTTCTGCACGAATCTCTTAATATCAGTCATTTTCATGGTCTGTGCATCTGTATGCATTAAGATCATCTTTCTGACTGATGGGTGGAGATTCACAATGAATAAACCCTTGAAATGTGTGTTCTTTTTGCAACCCTCATCATTTCACCCTGCAAAATAAGTTCGCCTAAGTCTCTCCTAATATTCGCGAGGGGACTCTGCTCTCTCGTGCTTAATGTTAAGAGCGGCGGCTATCGCAGCAGTCGGGTCAATAAACGCACTGTATTCTTCGATAAGTGCTTGACAAAGCTGCTCAAAGTCATTACAGACTTCTTTCATCTGCCTAGCCATCCACTCATGTACAGCTCTGCTGGTAGTTTTCCTGACCAGAAACACTTTCTCCTGTTCTGTGGCGTTTGGCAGGTACTGCAGGTTATACCTGAGGTCCTGAATATAACTCTCGATATTATTCTCTGACACTGCGGGGTCAAATCTCTCTATGTCCTTCGTTAGCTCTCTCAGAGAATGGAGATTTATTCTCCTAGCTTCTCCGCTGACGGAGATATGGAAGAGATCGTGGTCAGACCTGTCGCTGCTAGAGAGAGTGCTTAATAGCGACTCGAATTCAGACCTTTTAGCAACCATCGTTAAACTTAAAGAGTATTACTTTTAAGTACGAAATCACAGTTTTACCACAGAAAACCACAAGATCAAGTATGCAATCAACCCGGTAGATCGCAAATGATCACAAAACAATCAAGCACTGCTTAAAGAGCAAGGGGAACTTTTTCTTTCGGCTTTCAGCACACTGTATTGTCGTGTATGAAACCCGCGGCGTTTTATATTGAATTATTCCGCTTGGTTGACTCATTTCAGTCTTGCCACGCCCGTGCCAGAGACGCCAAATAATGTAGATTAAGCCGGTTCATAGCCGTTTCAGGGACGCCAAATATGTAATCATAGTGGCTCTCTGAAGGCACCAGTTCTGTAGGGTTTGGGCATTTACTGAGACAATTATTAATTGTAGCAGTAAATCACAAAGTTGATTCTTTTGATGGCTTTAGAATCCAACCATGCGACATAACTCAAACAACGCGCACACACAGGTACTAATACACGAGGATACATTTATTAATACATAGAATATGCATATAAACCTAACAGATCTTATCGAGAGGGTTATCAGAATACAAAAGATATATATATTCAATCAGTTACAAAGAGTTACACATCAAGAGGACATACGTTCAGTATATCATTCATTAAGACCGTTTCGTAAAGTGGACTTGGTTACAACTTCTACATTAGATACTCAAACAAGTACATAACTCTTAGGAATTAAATTGATATCAACTGGTTTGTATAACAATTGAATTCTCGAGCTGTAATGCATTGAAGTTGAATACTCATCCAATCTCTGGGGATTCAGATCTCCTGCGGGCACAAAGAAACAGTTGCAGGCTGTTGCTGTCCAATCCGCGCTCTCTGGCTCCGTGCCAGGCTGTGCTGTGCGGCTTGCGACGGTGCGCTGCTGATGCTCACTGTTGGCTTTAACTAGCAAAGTTTGTGCACAGGAGAAAAGATGACTGTGGGTCCCAGCAAGTCAGGAAGAGGACCGGTTCGTTCCTGATGAAGAGCTAGTTCTGAATAGTGATTCAGCTGTCCACAGTTCCGACCTGTTCACGAGGCCTGCTGCTGGTTACTCTCTGGCAACCTCCACTCTAGACTCTTAGAACAAAGGAAAGTTCTGGCACTCAGACACACTGGCCGTTCCGTGGTTGTCCGGGCTGAGTCTCAGGATGGTCAGGAGGCGCGCTGCGAGGATGTCCTGCCCTTGGGAGCCTTCTGCTCCTGGGCCGTCCTGCCCTGGAATTCTCCTTTGAATTCCCTTTAGAACAGTCTCCAGAATCCCTTCTAGAATCTTGCTGAATCTTGTTGAATCTCTCAGGCTCTCTGTGTTGCCTGTTTTTACCTGGAGGAACTTCAGCTCATTGATTGGCTGAAAGTTCCATGGGCATCAGAGTCCCACGTGGGTTACTCGGCCCTACCGGTCCCTGATTGGTTGATCAAGGTGAGATATGAGTCACTTAGTCCTGACACTTAGTAATGCAGTCCAGATGTCCAACTCGCACTCCCTAGACAGATAGGCGCCAATGGGTGACCATTGATCATGATAGCCAGGCTTAGCTAAGTGCATCCCCCTTTGGGAGCTGTCCTTGGACCTTAAATCACCTTGCATGAATGGTTTCTCTGTGGCTGCACCACAGAGATGAACAGAGAAATGAGGCCTAATTTGGGAAAGCTCAGAAACACTTAATTCTGTCTTATTATTAAGTCTCGCCGCTACAGTGTCTTGCATTCGTCACAGAGAGTGTATGTGACGTCACGGGCAGCAACTAATACTACTACTAGTGTATTCATTTTAACATTAGTGAGAGTACAACTGGTAGTTTTAATGGTAGTGTTCATAACAAAGTGTAAGTATTAATAACAAAGCGCTTGTTTGTTAATCGCGTCTCCACTCGTCCTTTGTTCTGAAAAGAACCTGTAAATGCTACAATATTCTTTACTCAGCAGCTTATTAAAAACAGCTCCCGTGATGTTCAAACCGATTTTTTACACAGAACACTGACACAGCTTTGCGTTCTGAATCTCTTTTTCTCGTGCGTTTATTTAATGTGGCACAATGCACTGGGATAAGGGTCCAATAGCATTTAAACCACAGCCCAGGTTCGATCTGTCTCCCAGAATCACCAGGGCGCACACACACACACACCCGTGCCGTTGAAGTGCTCTGCTTCATTTCTAAGGGCAACTCAACATTCACTCCTACCCCGAGTGCAGAAAAGACAGCATCCACAGCAACAACAGCTCAGGTCTCTGCACAGGAGCTAAGCTGCCCTCATCTCCTCTGCTCTGCGGCTCCTGCGGAGTGGAGTCCTGCCTGGAGCCGTGTTTGCAGGCGGCGGCTCTCTGCGCCCTGTCTGGGCGTCGTGTCCAAGAGCTCCTGGGAGGAAGAGCGAGCCCTCCCACTCGGGGGCTTTTCCACGGTCTGTGTGAGGAGGGGCGGGTGTGTCCAGTAGCTTATCGAGGGGAAGCCTGGGGCGGCGGAGAGCTGTGATCGTGCAGACCTTGAGGTGTCACCTCTTTGTCTGCTTTCCCGCCCCCCCTCCGCCCAAGCTCTGCTCCAAAGTAGCCCGGCAACCCCTCACACCTGCACGTGTCACAACCTAAGGTGCGGTCATGAGACACCCATGGGGTGTCGTTCTGTTCTTGCTAATTGTTTCCTGCCCGTCGCAGGCAGGAGTCCATGCGAGGAAGATGCGCTGGACAGAGCTCAGAGGGCGCAGCTGGGTGGCTTTCCTTCTGAGTGACGTTCCTGCAACACTCTCCCGCTACTCTTGGTGCGCTCATGCCACAACACAGGAAGGCTGGAGCAGGTGGCTGTGGGCTTTGCGCACCGCCGAAATAGCTCAGTTGGGAGAGCGTTAGACTGAAGATCTAAAGGTCCCTGGTTCGATCCCGGGTTTCGGCATTTTGTTTCATCGCGCCCTTTGTTCCTCTCTCCAGCGCCCCCTGCCTAAAGTGACGCGTCCCTTTCTCAGCCCGAAACGCAAGCGAGACACCAGCAGCGATCCCTACAGGTTTCCGTAGTGTAGCGGCTATCACGTTCGCCTAACACGCGAAAGGTCCCCGGTTCGAGACCGGGTGGAAACAGCCTCGTTTTGCATGCTCCTGTACTTCACAGAGGTCTTGAGCGACCGGTCATTTGTTCCCAATGTATTTCCGGTGCCTTCGTGCACTCTTGTACCAAACGCACGTTCCTTCTGTACGCGGAGCCGATCATTTGCAATTGGGCTGTGCCGACAGACCAGGTCGAGCTCTGTCGGCTCAAAAGCAGCGCAGGACCTGCAAGAACAACAGAAAGATTAGCATCCAGCGGGGGCCTCTTAGTGAGCCCAAGAGCTCATCAAGAATCGGCTCCAGCAACAGGGCTGGGCGCATTGTTCCATTCTCCGCCCACTCTCGGTGTAAACAAGTCCCTCCTGGTCTCTGCTTGAAATGCACTTTCCTGCGTTTGCTTTGGTGTAACTGGCTTCCCCTGCATGGGCGAATGTGAAGAAGATCCTTAGTAAGTCATTGAAGAAAACCGAGAAGAGGTCGGAGTGGCCTCTGTCGTTCATCAACGATCCAGTCAGGCAGTACTCCTCTGTAAAGCGCCGTTCGTTCACGTCGATTGGCTTTTTTTTGCCTTCATTCGTGCGAGTAGTAAAAGCAGACGCCCCTATTCTGCCGTGACCCGGATTCGAACCGGGGTTGTTGCGGCCACAACGCAAAGTACTGACCACTATACGATCACAGCGAGTTACCGAGACACACGTGGCAGGGCGGAAAGGGCTGTGCTCTCTTCGTGTGACATAATTCGGAAAAGTCCTGACGTTGCATTTCAACTGAGCCCCAGTATACATCGACCCTTCGACACTCTGAGTGACAACTCTCTTGCGTGTTTTCTCATATTTATGTAGTTTGCTTGCATGATGCCGGGAACAGCATGGTTGTTCGCTGCCATATAGTCTAGCGGTTAGGGTTCCTGGTTTTCACCCAGGCGGTTCTACTCGGTTTTGCCTCCTGCTTTCCAAAAGATCAGCACCGTGTACGAAAGAGCCGCATTAAAACTACTCGAACGTGCAAAACGTGCGAGAAGAGGGGGCGCTTGTTTCCAACCGAAACTTCTCGCGTGTGAGACGAGCTGATCATCGCTGTGGGAGGGTTACTCTGGTAGACAGGGCTGACCTTCGGTAACTCGCTGTGATCGTATAGTGGTCAGTACTTTGCGTTGTGGCCGCAACAACCCCGGTTCGAATCCGGGTCACGGCAGAATAGGGGCGTCTGCTTTTACTACTCGCACGAATGAAGGCAAAAAAAAGCCAATCGACGTGAACGAACGGCGCTTTACAGAGGAGTACTGCCTGACTGGATCGTTGATGAACGACAGAGGCCACTCCGACCTCTTCTCGGTTTTCTTCAATGACTTACTAAGGATCTTCTTCACATTCGCCCATGCAGGGGAAGCCAGTTACACCAAAGCAAACGCAGGAAAGTGCATTTCAAGCAGAGACCAGGAGGGACTTGTTTACACCGAGAGTGGGTGGAGAATGGAACAATGCGCCCAGCCCTGTTGCTGGAGCCGATTCTTGATGAGCTCTTGGGCTCACTAAGAGGCCCCCGCTGGATGCTAATCTTTCTGTTGTTCTTGCAGGTCCTGCGCTGCTTTTGAGCCGACAGAGCTCGACCTGGTCTGTCGGCACAGCCCAATTGCAAATGATCGGCTCCGCGTACAGAAGGAACGTGCGTTTGGTACAAGAGTGCACGAAGGCACCGGAAATACATTGGGAACAAATGACCTGTCGCTCAAGACCTCTGTGAAGTACAGGAGCGTGCAAAACGAGGCTGTTTCCGCCCGGTCTCGAACCGGGGACCTTTCGCGTGTTAGGCGAACGTGATAGCCGCTACACTACGGAAACCTGTAGGGACTGCTGCTGGTGTCTCGCTTGCGTTTCGGGCTGAGAAAGGGACGCGTCACTTTAGGCAGGTGGCGCTGGAGAGAGGAACAAAGGGCGCGATGAAACAAAATGCCGAAACCCGGGATCGAACCAGGGACCTTTAGATCTTCAGTCTAACGCTCTCCCAACTGAGCTATTTCGGCAGTGCGCAAAGCCCACAGCCACCTGCTCCAGCCTTCCTGTGTTGTGGCATGAGCGCACCAAGAGTAGCGGGAGAGTGTTGCAGGAACGTCACTCAGAAGGAAAGCCACCCAGCTGCGCCCTCTGAGCTCTGTCCAGCGCATCTTCCTCGCATGGACTCCTGCCTGCGACGGGCAGGAAACAATTAGCAAGAACAGAACGACACCCCATGGGTGTCTCATGACCGCACCTTAGGTTGTGATACGTGCAGGTGTGAGGGGTTGCCGGGCTACTTTGGAGCAGAGCTTGGGCGGAGGGGGGGCGGGAAAGCAGACAAAGAGGTGACACCTCAAGGTCTGCACGATCACAGCTCTCCGCCGCCCCAGGCTTCCGCTCGATAAGCTACTGGACACACCCGCCCCTCCTCACACAGACCGTGGAAAAGCCCCCGAGTGGGAGGGCTCTCTCTTCCTCCCAGGAGCTCTTGGACACGACGCCCAGACAGGGCGCGGGGAGCCGCCGCCTGCAAACACGGCTCCAGGCAGGACTCCACTCCGCAGGAGCCGCAGAGCAGAGGAGATGAGGGCAGCTTAGCTCCTGTGCAGAGACCTGAGCTGTTGTTGCTGTGGATGCTGTCTTTTCTGCACTCGGGGTAGGAGTGAATGTTGAGTTGCACTTAGAAATGAAGCAGAGCACTTCAACGGCACGGGTGTGTGTGTGTGTGCGCCCTGGTGATTCTGGGAGACAGATCGAACCTGGGCTAAAAGAGAGGGGGCTTAGCCCTCTTCCATTTGCTAGTTCAAAGTTGTACAACCCCTTTGTATCTGCTAGGCGGCGCAGTCGTCGTGCACAAAGAACGCTTTGAAAAGCGTCAAAGGCAAGTCATTCCGAGTTGGTCGTTTGTGTTTTCCGTTCAGACGCGAAATGCTGACATGATCTCTCGGCTCCTCGGTTGTCATTTCTGCTCCGTAAAGGGATCACAGCACGCGTCGGCTTCCAGCATGCTGGGTCGGGACACGATGCCGGGGGTTGGAGAGAGCGATGTCTTCCTCGTTAGTATAGTGGCAAGTATCCCCGCCTGTCACGCGGGAGACCGGGGTTCGATTCCCCGACGGGGAGTAGCTTTTCTTTCACCTCCTTAGAGAAATGACTGCCTTTCACTTCTCTGTTTTCTTTCACAGCGTCGTGCACCTTTTCATTGCTCTCGCTTTCAGAGCCTCCGCACGGCAGTCGACTCGACATCAGGAAGCACATTGAAGTGAAAGCAGGAAGCGCTGCGACATGCACTGTGCAGATCCCGCCACACTAAGAGGTGAGTGGGTCTGTTCGATGCACAAAGAACGCTTTGAGAAGCGTCAAAGGCAAGTCATTCCGAGTTGGTCGTTTGTGTTTTCCGTTCAGACGCGAAATGCTGAAATGATCTCTCGGCTCCTCGGTTGTCATTTCTGCTCCGTAAAGGAATCACAGCACGCGTCGGCTTCCAGCACGGTGGGTCGGGACACGATGCCGGGGGTCGGAGAGAGCGATGTCTTCCTCGTTAGTATAGGACCTGTCACCTGTCCCCACCTGTCACGCGGGAGACTGGGGTGCATCAGGACGCGCCTTGAAGTGAAAGCAGGATGCGCTGTGACATGCACTGTGCAGATCCCGCCACACTAAGAGGTGGGTCCAGTGGGTCTGTTCGATCACAGCGCTAGGCGAATCCCCAATCTCCTTTTGTGCCTGGCGACAAAAGATGTCTGTTTCGGCCCGGGGACCTTTCGCGTGTGAGGCGAACGTGATAACCACTACACTACGGAAACGGTGGTAAGATGTGTCCAGCGGCCCAGTGCTGAGCTTCGCCAATGCGATTCAGCTGCTTCCAGTGCCTTTATTGGAGTGCGCTGATGGACCGTGCTCTCTCTCCAGAGACCAGCACGCCTGTCATGGACGGAGCAGGAAAGGCGGGGCCACATTCTACAGCCCTCTCCACGCAATCGACGAAATCGGGCTACTGAAGTGGAGAAAATCGCCTCTCCAGAAAGTGCAAATATCATCTTGGAGACTATAAATCCTATTGCCGAAGGTCAGCCCTGTCTACCAGAGTAACCCTCCCACAGCGATGATCAGCTCGTCTCACACGCGAGAAGTTTCGGTTGGAAACAAGCTCCCCCTCTTCTCGCACGTTTTGCACGTTCGAGTAGTTTTAATGCGGCTCTTTCGTACACGGTGCTGATCTTTTGGAAAGCAGGAGGCAAAACCGAGTCGAACCGCCTGGGTGAAAACCAGGAACCCTAACCGCTAGACTATATGGCAGCGAACAACCATGCTGTTCCCGGCATCATGCAAGCAAACTACATAACTATGAGAAAACACGCAAGAGAGTTGTCACTCAGAGTGTCGAAGGGTCGATGTATACTGGGGCTCAGTTGAAATGCAACGTCAGGACTTTTCCGAATTATGTCACACGAAGAGAGCACAGCCCTTTCCGCCCCGCCGCGTGTGTCTCGGTAACTCGCTGTGATCGTATAGTGGTCAGTACTTTGCGTTGTGGCCGCAACAACCCCGGTTCGAATCCGGGTCACGGCAGGATAGGGGCGTCTACTTTTACTACTCGCACGAATGAAGGCAAAAAAAAGCCAATCGATGTGAACGAACGGCGCTTTACAGAGGAGTACTGCCTGACTGGATCGTTCATGAACGACAGAGGCCACTCCGACCTCTTCTCGGTTTTCTTCAATGACTTACTAAGGATCTTCTTCACATTCGCCCATGCAGGGGAAGCCAGTTACACCAAAGCAAACGCAGGAAAGTGCATTTCAAGCAGAGACCAGGAGGGACTTGTTTACACCGAGAGTGGGCGGAGAATGGAACAATGCGCCCAGCCCTGTTGCTGGAGCCGATTCTTGATGAGCTCTTGGGCTCACTAAGAGGCCCCCACTGGATGCTAATCTTTCTGTTGTTCTTGCAGGTCCTGCGCTGCTTTTGAGCTGACAGAGCTCGTCCTGGTCTGTCGGCACAGCCCAATTGCAAACGATCGGCTCCGCGTACAGAAGGAACGTGCGTTTGGTACAAGAGTGCACGAAGGCACCGGAAATACATTGGGAACAAATGACCGGTCGCTCAAGACCTCTGTGAAGTACAGGAGCGTGCAAAACGAGGCTGTTTCCGCCCGGTCTCGAACCGGGGACCTTTCGCGTGTTAGGCAAACGTGATAGCCGCTACACTACGGAAACCTGCAGGGACCGCTGCTGGTGTCTCGCTTGCGTTTCGGGCTGAGAAAGGGACGCGTCACTTTAGGCAGGTGGCGCTGGAGAGAGGAACAAAGGGCGCGATGAAACAAAATGCCGAAACCCGGGATCGAACCAGGGACCTTTAGATCTTCAGTCTAACGCTCTCCCAACTGAGCTATTTCGGCGGTACGCAAAGCCCACAGCCACCTGCTCCAGCCTTCCTGTGTTGTGGCATGAGCGCACCAAGAGTAGCGGGAGAGTGTTGCAGGAACGTCACTCAGAAGGAAAGCCACCCAGCTGCGCCCTCTGAGCTCTGTCCAGCGCATCTTCCTCGCATGGACTCCTGCCTGCGACGGGCAGGAAACAATTAGCAAGAACAGAACGACACCCCATGGGTGTCTCATGACCGCACCTTAGGTTGTGACACGTGCAGGTGTGAGGGGTTGCCGGGCTACTTTGGAGCAGAGCTTGGGCGGAGGGGGGGTGGGAAAGCAGACAAAGAGGTGACACCTCAAGGTCTGCACGATCACAGCAAACTTAATTCTAATCACGACTAATTTCACTAAAAATAATGTAATATAAAACGGATGTTTTTAACTTTATTGTAGTGTTTTAGAAACGAATATGTCTTCAAAAATTGTTATTTTTCACTCCTAGGAATGAAAGCTGTTGTTATATGATGTTTATTTTCAAATTTTGAAAAAAGGATTCTAGCTTTCTCCCCTTGCAGGCATCGGACACAGAGAACCTCATGGTTTTCCTAAAAATCTTTTTTTTATGTTCCCTGGTGTTCCAAACTTAGTTTTAATCAATTTTAATTTGTTATTATGTTAAAAACAAGGTAATAACTTCTTAATTGGACTATAAATAATGTCATATTGTCTGCTATAAAACTGATGTTTTCAACTCTATAGTAGAGATTCAAGAATCAACTAATAGAGAATTGAAATATAAAAAGGGCATAAGAAGACAACAACGACCACAAGATAGAGATATTGTCCAAAGAGGCAAGAAGGGCAAAGCCGCAATAAGGTAAAATCCTTTTTTGAAAGAGATTGCTGTCAGAATGCACATCCGTATCCCAAACAGAATCTCTAGTAAAATATGATCATTTGTGAAACAGACAAATGAGTGTCTGCTACAATATGATTGCAACATATCTGCATTTGTTGGTTTTTAAGGAGTAAGAGTGCAGGGGGTTTAAACCTGCGATCCAGTGTGTTGAAGAATTTCACAACACTACCTCTAGCACATCTGGAAATAAATCCTCAGGCTGCTTACTGCCCTGGGCATATACCAGGAAATTACAGGAGCACATCTATATATCACTGCGTTGAAGCAGGAGACACACAGTCACTGCAAACACATCCTAAATACAGTGTTTCAGCACTTTTGACCTCATCCAGAACGTATCATTTCTTGAAAGGGATTGCTGTCCGAATGCACATCTGAATCCCAAACAGAATCTCTAGTAAAATACGATCATTTGTGAAACAGACAAATGACTGTCTCAGGGGCCCATTCCTCATTCTCAAGACACATGTATGCAGTACGTACACCATGCATTGAGCAATAGGGACTGAAGACACCACAGGTAAGGTTAGATGTCATGTTCTATGATCATTTCATTCAGCATTAGGGACTAAATATAGTAAACGTATGATGCTAAAATGTTATTTTCACATATATTAATAACTGATTGCTTATGCTTTATAAACAAATCTAATTAAAATAAAAGCTTATGTTTTGTATTTATCTTGTACCATAGAACATGATTTTCTTTGTATTTCAAGCCCACAAAGTGTCCAAATGTTCTATGATTATTTCTTTCAGCATTAGGGACTAAATTTACTAAACGTATGATGCTAAAATCCTGAAAAAAGGATGTGCTCCATCTCGTCAGTAGATTGGATTCCAAAACTGATTTGGGTCAATATACATTACCTTTGAAGATAAGGTACAGTCTACTGTAGGGAACCATCAACTTAGAAAGCATTGGCCTTCCCTGGGGGGCAGGTAGGTGCAAAAGATAAACCTTTATCCTATCTTTATCTTAAGATAAGTGGCCAAGCAGTATTTTTCCAAGTTTCACCAAGCTCATCATGTTGCCATAGTAGACAAAGTTCTATAAAATGTTAAATAACTTTTAAAAAAAGCATCTTGGTCTTTCAGTACTGTACAAGGTGAATTAAACTGTCCCTGGTAATGCAAAGTAATTAGAAGCATCCCAGAAACTTTATCTCTAGAAACATTAGCTGTTTTATATCATGTAATTTAGTGTGATGTTGTCAGAATTCAAGGACATTATCACACACAGAAATTGGTTCAGTTAAATCTAAAAAACACAGCTAAACATGGGTTTAAATGTAAAATAGAAGTCTTACCTATTGTCAAAAGATTTAATTCAAGAAGTGATGTAATAAATGATTGCTTATGCTTTATAAACAAATCTAATTAAAATAAAAGCTTATGTTTTGTATTTATCTTGTAGCATAGAACATGTTTATCTTTGTATTTCAAGCCCACAAAGTGTCCAAATGACGCACTACATGATATAAGGAAGATTATCACATGCATATCGGTATTATCTTTCTTATGAAAATGCATTCCTTTCATTACCGTTTACTTTTTAAAATGAACTCAAATTGTGTATAATGTAATAATTTAAGTAGAATAGATTCAGGTAGAAAATATAGAGTCATGATGTTTATGGCTAACATCATTTCACATGGGTGAATTTTAAGCTAAGAAATAAAAACATTTACAATGAAGATACCATTGCTTAATTTTAAATGCCTTTAAAAAATAAATACCTCCTGAGAATAATTTGCCACTACCAGATCCGTGGTAAGGTACTGTTTGAATTCAATCAGGAGAGGAGCATCCATCTATAGAGTCCAGCTTGGGCCGCTCTCTTCTGGAGAGCCTGCTGATACTTTTTAACTACTCGGGGCCTGTAAGGATATAAAACACCGGTTTAAACATTTTATACCTATAAGACAAATTAGACTTTTAGTAAAAAATAGATCTGAAAATTAAAAAGTCTTACTGCTGATAGAGTTCTTCAGATCTCACATCTTCCCCTTCCTTATCCGCTTCTGCTTCAGTTTCTAGAGCAGCCTCTGGCATCTCTTCCTCCTGGACAGTGGCCTCTTGCTCTGGGCCGCTGGAATGCAGGTAGATTCTTTTCAACATGCTTTTACATAATATGTTGTAACAATGATTTCAAAAAGAAACTACAGAAGCCTTACAGATTAATAATATCTCACCTTGCCAATGTGTCTTCAGGCTTCCCATGTACAAAAAGGCCCAAGGACTCTAGCAGTCTTACAACCGCTATCCTGTTTGCCTCACCAGACACGATCTCTATTCTGTTGTAATCCACAATGACCCGTTCTTCAGGTGATTTATCATGTCCTTCCTCGCCTGTTGAGAGGCCATCCTGATCTCTTCTGCCGTGGCGTGCTTCATACACGCCCTCTTCAAGTGAGCAGGAAGCTGATCAAAAGTATTCAGGCACATCTTGCACACCAGGGGAATCCTCGCGGGTTTCCTTTGAAAATAAATAATACCATCTGTGTATAGAAACAAGCTAAGACTGATTTCTTAAATTATCCTTAATTTTCTCTCTCATAGTTTGAGCATAATGATTTTATTGCATTTATATAAGAAATGCTCATTGCTCCAAAATAAATAATGGTTTCATAAAAAAGTGAACACTTACTTGGTCTCAGTCACAGACTTTCTAATAGGAGCCATTGTGGAGTTCAGCAACTGCAGGTCCTAGAAGTGGGGAAGGAATTTTAAAAGAGAAATTGACTTACAATACAGAAAGAATGGCTGAGGGATCACTAAAATATATATATATACAAATTCCAAAGACTGAGTCCATATAGAAACAACTACCTTTCATATTCAGTATAAGATGGAGAGATGAATTGGCCCTGAAAATCCACTGCAATGAGAAACTGCTCCTGCCATTGTGTAAGAACAAACATACATTCTCATCTATATTAATTTGCAGTTACACTATTGCAATTAATCTGTATCCATTCTGCATTCATATCTACTAGAAAGAGCTCTCAATTAATTAAATGCCCCATTGAACTGGCCCTGATTATACAATGCAAGGAGAAGTCTTCTAAGCCAATACTTGTAACCAGAAAGAGGCTGTATTTCAATTATACAATATATAAAACAATACCATTTAACACAAAGATATATTCCACACCTCAGCATGCACATGATGAGATTCTTGATATTAGATTAGTAAAAACAATATCAATGCACTGAGAGCTGCTTAAGAATAAAGATGCATCTGCCTGACTGCATATTAGTTTTAAAAGGTTATCAGCAAATGCATTTAAAAGTAAAAATGTCAAGTCTTACCTCTTGATCGTAGTGGTGATTCAATATCCAGGACCTTAGTCAAGTCTCAGAGTTACTGTACCTCCTGTCTCGATTGCAGGTGAAAAGTGAAAGGTATATTGCACTCAGCAGAAAGTTACCCCGAGCAAAGACTCCACCCCTCCCAGAAAACAGCACTTCCCTTTGGCAAAGCAGTGGGTGGATGAAGCCTTTGCTACCATTATCAAACACAGAAATCGTTATAATATAATTTTAAAAACATGGCTAAGCATGGCTTTAAAGTATATTCAACAGTGCAGGTGCATTCAAAGAAACAGAGTTTCCCAAGCCCTCGGAAAGATTGACCATTTCTAAAGATGTCTAGTTTCAAGCATTAACATCTGAAGTACCTGTCTTAGCTGGGGCAGGAAGTTTGCCAAGCCACCTGAAAGAATTACCATTAAGAGTGAGATTTTTTATCAGAACTGGAGGGAGCCAAAAGAAGGACATGATCTAAGGCTGCAAGAGAAGAGAATTAAGGTCCTGGGGGTGTATTTTGGAGAAGAGGTGGGAACAGTAAATTGGCAGAACAAATTGCCAATCTTAAACAAAAAACTGATGCAATGGAAGGACCGAGACCTCACCATGACAGGGAAGGTGCTGGTCATCAAAGCCGAGCTCTTGCCTGTCTTGAATTTTCTGGCTTCTACCTTCCCAATCCCACACCGTGTTGCGGCGGTGCCAAGGAGATTGATGTTTCAATTTCTATGGGGTGGGAAGCAGGAAAGACTCAGAAGGGAAATAATGTACAGGCCGCTACCCTGAGGGGGGAAGTCTGTCCCAGATATTCTTACGAAGCTGCTGTGCATTTTCCTGGCCTCTGTGCTGAGAGGCATTGCAACAGCACTTGCAGCACGTACCTGGACTTATTTTTCCAGGCTCTGGGTAGATAGGGAGGTGTTCAGAGTGTGGGGTGTCAGACCCAAGCTTGATGTCCCACTCTCTGACACATGCCCTGCAATTTATGGGACAGTTAAAAGTTTTCTAAGATCTCACCCAATTGGCCATATTCCCCTCCGAGATGTCAGCATCCAAAAACTGGAAGATTTCGTTGCAACCCAGAACAATGGGCAGACCCCTGTGGGCATTTTAACATCAGCCCAAACAAGGAAGGTGTGGAAACACACATCCTCTAAGTTTCTGTGCAACATTCACAGAGATTTAGCCTGGAGTGTCGTCCACCAGTGCTTACCGGTACGAACTTTCTTGTACCGTAGGGGCCTCACCCCCAGCCCTCGCTGCGTTAGGGTGGGCTGCGGCGAGGAGGAGACTGTGACCCATCTCCTGTGGTCCTGCTTTTTTGCTAAGGCCTTCTGGGCACAGTTTGAAGATTGGTTGCAAGCTCTCTCGCCCCAATTTACCCTGACCGCTGCTTTTGTCATATATGGCATCTCTCCTGTCAAACTTCCTCCTGACGTGTTCGACAGGATCTGGGCCGTGGTGAACAGTTTGAAAGACGCCCTGTGGAGAGTGAGGAACATGGGGCTGTTCAAAGGCATCGAGGTCCCAGTCAAGGCAGCAGGTAGCCTGGCCCTGTTCATCACCCGAGAGAACTATTACCTCAGAGATCTGTGGAGAGAAGGGAGGGAGGAAGCAGAAAATCTGTGGGAAATAGAGGTCATAGGACAGTATCTCAAGATGCTGCGAAAAACATTATCATGTTTAAGTAAAGAATGTAATTTGCACCAGAAAAAAAGAAATTGTCGCTATGTAACTGGTACCGTGTCAAAATGTAATGAGATGTGATCATATATACTGTTTTAAGTATGTATATTAATGTAAAGCTTTCTAATTTGTGATGTCCTGTATTTTTTGGTGAAAAGAAAATAAAGTTCTTAAAAAATCGGTTCACCCAGGGTGAGGCTCGGCCATTGCACTCCGGCTATGCTGACCCCTGCGAATTCCCCAAATGTGGGAATCTCGACTGCATAATTTCTGGTAGTGGGGGACTGCGTTCGCGCTCTCCCCTGATGTGCTTGGTCCAATATCAGATACAGAAGAGTTACGACACCACGATCTGCGATAGGATCCCAGTTCGAAAGGAGTCGATGCCACTGCTGGTTCCCAGTTTCTTTTAGTTAGAGGTCCGGAGAAGCATTTCAAGCTGGTTACACTACTCCTTCCAGACATTCATTCCCTTTTCAAAGTCAGTCGTTTTGCTGTAGTCTGCATTATTTAGGCTGATTATCGAGGTTAGCCTTTATTTGGTCATGGGGGCCTCAGTACTGTATGCTAATTCTCAAGACAGTTTCACCCGTTTTCTGATTGCTAGGTTCTGTACCAGTGCAGACAAGTCAAACAGTGAATGGTTGTACCTCTATTGTATCCGTGCTCAATGAATGAAATCAGTAATAAATGAATATATATATATAGTTATACGAAAAACAAGTGGTTTATCGACTCATCTTTGCAGATTTAGAGGCAGCTTCGATATTCGTTTTACAAACGGGTTTTTTTTTATAAGGGTCACACACATGCCATAGCAACAAAACATCTCTAGAGATGAAGCTATAGATCACCTTTCCATCCTCCAGGTTTTCCTCCCAAAGCCTACGGTACCAACGGCGACCCCTGCTGGCCGAGAGAGCAAAAGCTTGCAGCACCTGGTATTCCCAGGAAGTCTCCCATCCAAGTACTAACCAGGCCCAACCCTGCTTAGCTTCCGAGATCAAACAAGATCGGGCACATTCAGGGTGGTGTGGCCACAAGCGAAAGCCATGGCGCCTAACTCGCTACTTGAAGCTGTGTGTGGCTGGGGCTCTGTGCCCCCCGAGCGGGACTGAAGGATCGTTCGTGTGCAACTCTTTGGGAAGACTCTTTTGCGTACCTGGATGTTGGCGAATGTGCTCCCTTGTGTTGGCTTGTCCCGCACTGGAGGAGAACAAACAAACTGCACGGAGGAGCACAAGCCAAGTCTTCACAAGACAAAAACCTCCAGTGCACAGCACTCTGAAAACATTTCTGGGCTGTCGCGGGTTTATTTCAGCACATAAAGCGCACCAGTCCAACGCGTTCGCGCTTTGCCCCCGGTCTCTTGCCCGAGTACTAAATCTCACGGCGCCAGCCAGCAGCAAGGAGACAAGTACAATATCGCGGGACGGGGGCCTCGTCATTGATTGTTACATATGAGACGGGGATTAGGAGGAGACCCCGACTGATTGGTAAAGGGGAACACTAACACCAGAGAAACACCCCCGGAGTCTCTTTTTGAGAGACGCCCTGGGATTTCTTAATGGCCAAGGAGGGTCGGGACTTCGGTTTTATGCCTCCCCCGAAGGACGGCGCCTGTTTGTGCAGCAGAGTGTCGCCATCAGGATGCTGGGGCATAAGAAAGCTACACAGACCGCAGGGTGAGCGCTCCCTACTGGTCCCAGTCACACCTCTTGCAGGAGCAGCAGCAACCTGAGCTTTTCCGGGGGGAATCTCCCATCCGGGTGCCGGCTAGGCTCACACCTGCTGGGCTGCCGTGGGTGAGCCCAGTCGAGAGTCGCAGGGTGAGATCTAGTCACCGGGGAGAAACGATACAAGCGAAGGATTACTCGGCTCCCAGCACTTGAAAAGACCGACAAATGACTCGTTCCCGCCGGAGCTGAATGTACCTGCATGTGTCGTGTCGTCTTCTTCCCCCGCCCCGCTGTGTTTGCTTTATTGTCTTTGAAGCCGGCCCCCAGGACGAGACGGGCTGTTCCTGTGCCCCAATTAACACTTTACAGGTGCCATTCCCCGACATTGTGGCCATTGTCGGTGGTCACACGCGATAAGATAAGGTGGAGGAGAGCGGGGCATGCCCAGCGCCAGACATTCGAAGAGGGGGCTGTGCGAGGTGAGGTGAGGTGCGACATGCCGGAGCCCTGACGCTGCTAATGCGGAGCACTTGTTGAACTGGCATTGAAAGGACGTGTGCGCACGGAGCGAGCCTTCCTTGCGGCGGAGCGTGGAAACTTTCTCCCCGCGCTGCAGGAGTTGTGTGCGCTGCAGTGGTGCCGAGAGAACAGCACAGAAGGCAGCAGTCTCTGGAGAGCGGGTAAGAGACGGAGCCTTGTGGGCAGGCGAGCAGGCCCATTTTTTGGAAATTGCTTAAAAGGCTCCGGTGTTTGTTCGGTGTGTGGCAGGCACACGACGCAAGCTTGCGTAGCGATTTGTGGGTCTGGTGTTATGCAAATGAGGCCAAATTGCATCCCGGGACATGCTGCGAATGCGCATTGGCGACTGCAGATGTGTAGGAAACGGCGCGCTCGTTTTCTCGTTTTGCCCACCCTTTTGAGTGTTAGTGTGGCGTGTGAGTGTGCGAAAGAGTGGGCCCAGCAGGAGGCAGTGGCTTGCGGGGCGAGTAGCTGGCCTAGGCTGCGCGCTTTGTGCTGTGGCTGTGGGCCGCTTGCAGGGCCTTATATAACTTATACTTACCTGGCAGGGGAGATACCTTGATCATCCTGTAGGTGGAGTAGTTGGATTGTTTTCTTGTTTTGTGGAAGCAGTGTTTGTTTTGCAGTTTACGAAATGGCAACTTTTGGATCCCGCAAGAATGCTGTGCGTTTTGAGCTTTTGGATGACCTCTTCATGGATCGCATGCAGTTCAGCAGAAAAGTGTTGCAGAAGGAACTTGGCTTTGAACCTCGGCACTTGGATTTCATCTTCGCTCTCCCAGGTCAGAAAGCATTTGAGGTTGTTTTTGCTACCTATTCTCTGTTTGAACGATGTGTGGATGTGTTTGAGGCAAAAAGAGGGAAAGTTCCTGCCCTTGAGAAGATCAACTTGCAGCCTCTGACACAGAGAGAGAGGAAAACGGTGCATGTTGTTATGTTCTCGGATCTGGCAAAGACGGAGGACATTCACACCTGGCTTAACCAGTACTGCACTGTCCACCATGGAACTGAGGTTAGAGATGTTGACAGTATAAAAACAGGAGCAAGGAAATTCGAGGTTCGTTTGCTACCGGACAATGTAAATGGAGGCTTAAGGCACCTGCCCTCTACAATCCGGCTGGGCGCCTGCAATGGCTATGTTTTTTATGTGGGACAACCAAAGGTGTGTCAGCGCTGTGGTGCTGTGGGACACCTGGCATCGTCCTGCACTGTGAAATGCTGCATGACCTGTGGCAAACAGGGACATTTAGCCTCTGACTGTTCAATGCTGCCAAATTGCAATTTATGTGGCTTGGAAGGACACGTTTTTAAGAACTGCCCTCACGCCTACGCCAATAAACTCAAAATGAGAAAGGATGAGGCAGTGCTTGTTTCAGCCAAACCGGCCTGAAAATCCAAAGCAAATAACAAGTCAAACAAAGAACCCTTGTTGGACAAAGACTCTCAGCCTCCAGCCAGGATCAGTCCTGCTGTGGCTCCGGGGCCGGTGGAAGAGAAATCCACTACGCCCCCACAACTGCAGACTGCACCAGACAAGCACGAGGGTTTGAAAACCCCCGAGAACAGCGAGGACCCCTCCCCCACTCCTGCTCCTCAGAACGAGGGCCAGTGTGGGGCCTCCCGGTGGAGCGGGTCCAGCCAGTCCATCAAGGAGGATCTGCAGCAGCTGGTGGGTGAGGGGGAAGAGGAGACTGGTGCATCGGCTGCACCCCTTTCCCCTCAGTGCTCCCAGGAGCTGGACTTGAGGAAAAGGAAAAATGACTCTGTTTTCTCCCCGAGCGAGGAGGAAGGAGAGCATGGCGATGGGGACAGCTGGAACCCCTCCACCCCTCCCTCTACCCCCTTCCTTGAAATGGACTCCGTGAACGCTATTACTGCTGCCACCCTGATGAAGGCTCATTCAGAGGATGGCTGGCAGGAAATTGGTAAGAAGAAAAAGAAAAAGAAGTAAATCAAGAGAGGTATAAAAGCTTTGAAGATAGGTGGGATAAAGGGCCTTCTGATTGGTCAGGGGACAATAACAACAGAACCTCTGGCGTGGCCATTCTTTTCAAAGGATGGGCATTCAAATTGAAAAGTATTCAGAGGGTCATAGATGGCAGGTTGCTGTGTGTGGATGTGGAATGGGGGACCGTTAACCTGCGTCTAATCAATGTGTATTGTCCTACTGACGTTGGAGGAAGGGTGGAGCTACTCAAAGCACTCTCTCCCCTATTGTTATGTAGCACAGACGTGATAGTGGGAGGGGATTTTAATTGTATCTTAGAGCACACAGATAGGCAGTCTAGCTCTCCGATAAAATTGGATTCCAGCTCACTGGCCCTGCAAAACTTAGTTCAAGACTTTAAACTCTCAGACACATATAGATGTATATATCCCACAATAGCAGGATATACATGGTCAGGGAGGAATAGCAGCTCCAGAATTGACTATTGCTTTGTCTCAGAGAGAGTGAAAGTTGTTGGGGTCACTCTTCAGCCTGTCTTCTTCTCAGATCATCAGGCTTTAGGGTGTAGAGTGGAACTCCAGGGCGGGACTGTCTTTGGCCCAGGCCTCTGGAAACTCAACACAAAGCTGCTAGAGAATGAGGGGGTAGTATCCCGCTACAAGGAGAAACTATCACAGTGGCTGTCCTTGCAGTGTCTGTACGAGTCAGTAGGAGAGTGGTGGGAGGAGGTGAAGGTGAGGACAAAGGCCTTTTTCATGGCTGAGGGAAGGAAGGCTGCTGCCAGACGGAGAAGAGTGCTAGCCAGGAAACAGAGGAAGCTGCAGCGTCTCTACACGAGACAGTGGCTTCAATGTGCTCGAGGATATCACCCTTTTAAAAAAGGATGTCCGGAGCATAGCGGAAGAAAGTAGTCGAGGAGTGCTGTTAAGAAGCAGAGTGCAGTTCTTGGAAGAAAATGAGAAGTGTACTTGCTTCTTTTTCAGGAAAGTGGTAGGCTCCAATTCTGTCATGGAAAGTGTAGTTGATGAGGAGGGAAGAGAGAGAACAGAGCCGAGTGCTATCCTCTCCTGCATCGAGGCCTTCTTGTCACGGACGTCCAAGGGGACTAACCGTGGGGAGCAGGAGGGCGGAAAAAGACCCATATGCTTAGCGGCGATACGGGAAAAAGGCCCGGGCTCATTAGTGCAAAGAGTTCAGGAATGCCGTATAGAAACCTGTGCCCTCAGGGAGCGGACGTGGGGCGCCCTGGTGCTAGGCGGGTCTCAGGACATCCGAACGTCAGTGCTGAGCGAGGACAGAGTGCAAGACCCTGAAATATTTAGCCAAGGGAAAGAGAGGGACAGGAAGGACAGCAGACCAGAAACTAGGGATAGGACATAGAAGGACCGCCCTCTGGCTGCAGAGGGCGTGACACTTCTACTCAAGACTGTACAGCTCTACAGAGGTAAAGGATGAAGAAATTCATTTTTTTACCTCAAAGCTAGAAAACGTTTTGAGTGAAGAAGATAGGGAAGTACTTGAAGGGGATTTGACAGTAGAAGAGCTGAGAGGCTATGGAGAGCTTACAGAAGGGGAAAACGCCGGGTGCTGACAGGCTCCCTAAAGGGGCGTCTGCTTTTACTACTTGCACGAATGAAGGCAAAAAAAAAGCCAATCGATGTGAACGAACGGCGCTTTACAGAGGAGTACTGCCTGACTGGATCGTTGATGAACGACAGAGGCCACTCCGACCTCTTCTCGGTTTTCTTCAATGACTTAATAAGGATCTTCTTCACATTCGCCCATGCAGGGGAAGCCAGTTACACCAAAGCAAACGCAGGAAAGTGCATTTGAAGCAGAGACCAGGAGGGACTTGTTTACACCGACAGTGGGCGGAGAATGGAACAATGCGCCCAGCCCTGTTGCTGGAGCCGATTCTTGAGGAGCTCTTGGGCTCACTAAGAGGCCCCCGCTGGATGCTAATCTTTCTGTTGTTCTTGCAGGTCCTGCGCTGCTTTTGAGCCGACAGAGCTCGTCCTGGTCTGTCGGCACAGCCCAATTGCAAATGATCGGCTCCGCGTACAGAAGGAACGTGCGTTTGGTACAAGAGTGCACGAAGGCACCGTAAATACATTGGGAACAAATGACCGGTTGCTCAAGACCTCTGTGAAGTACAGGAGCGTGCAACACGAGGCTGTTTCCGCCCGGTCTCGAACCGGGGACCTCTCACGTGTTAGGCGAACGTGATAGCCGCTACACTACGGAAACCTGCAGGGACTGCTGCTGGTGTCTCGCTTGCGTTTCGGGCTGAGAAAGGGACGCGTCACTTTAGGAAGGGGGCGCTGGAGAGAGGAACAAAGGGCGCGATGAAACAAAATGCCGAAACCCGGGATCTTTAGATCTTCAGTCTAACGCTCTCCCAACTGAACTATTTCGGCGGTGCAAAGAGCACACAGCCACCTGCTCCAGCCTTCCTGTGTTGTGGCATGAGCGCACCAAGAGTAGCGGGAGAGTTTTGCAGGAATGTCACTCAGAAGGAAAGCCACCCAGCTGCGCCCTCTGAGCTCTGTCCAGCGCATCTTCCTCGCATGGACTCCTGCCTGCGACGGGCAGGAAACAATTAGCAAGAACAGAACGACACCCCATGGGTGTCTCATGACCGCACCTTAGGTTGTGACACGTGCAGGTGTGAGGGGTTGCCGGGCTACTTTGGAGCAGAGCTTGGGCGGAGGGGGGGCGGGAAAGCAGACAAAGAGGTGACACCTCAAGGTCTGCACGATCACAGCTCTCCGCCGCCCCAGGCTTCCGCTCGATAAGCTACTGGACACACCCGCCCCTCCTCACACAGACCGTGGAAAAGCCCCCGAGTGGGAGGGCTCTCTCTTCCTCCCAGGAGCTCTTGGACACGACGCACAGACAGGGCGCGGGGAGCCGCCGCCTGCAAACACGGCTCCAGGCAGGACTCCGCTCCGCAGGAGCCGCAAAGCAGAGGAGATGGGGGCAGCTTAGCTCCTGTGCAGAGACCTGAGCTGTTGTTGCTGCGGACGCTGTCTTTTCTGCACTCGGGGTAGGAGTGAATGTTGAGATGCCCTTAGAAATGAAGCAGAGCACTTCAACGGCACGGGTGTGTGTGCGTGCGCCCTGGTGATTCTGGGAGACAGATCGAACCTGGGCTAAAAGAGAGGGGGCTTAGCCCTCTTCCATTTGCTAGTTCAAAGTTGTACAACCCATTTGTATCTGCTAGGCGGCGCAGTCGTCGTGCACAAAGAACGCTTTGAAAAGCGTCTAAGGCAAGTCATTCCTAGTTGGTCGTTTGTGTTTTCCGTTCAGACGCGAAATGCTGAAATGATCTCTCGGCTCCTCGGTTGTCTTTTCTGCTCCGTAAAGGAATCACAGCACGCGTCGGCTTCCAGCATGCTGGGTCGTGACACGATGCCGGGGGTTGGAAAGAGCGATGTCTTCCTCGTTAGTATAGTGGTAAGTATCCCCGCCTGTCACGCGGGAGACCGGGGTTCGATTCCCCGACGGGGAGTAGCTTTTCTTTCACCTCCTTAGAGAAATGACTGCCTTTCACTTCTCTGTTTTCTTTCACAGCGTCGTGCACCTTTTCATTGCTCTCGCTTTCAGAGCCTCCGCACGGCACACGACTCGACATCAGGAAGCACATTGAAGTGAAAGGAGGAAGCGCTGCGACATGCACTGTGCAGATCCCGCCACACTAAGAGGTGAGTGGGTCTGTTCGATGCACAAAGAACGCTTTGAGAAGCGTCAAAGGCAAGTCATTCCGAGTTGGTCGTTTATGTTTTCCGTTCAGACGCGAAATGCTGAAATGATCTCTCGGCTCCTCGGTTGTCATTTCTGCTCCGTAAAGGAATCACAGCACGCGTCGGCTTCCAGCACGGTGGGTCGGGACACGATGCCGGGGGTCGGAGAGAGCGATGTCTTCCTCGTTAGTATAGGACCTTTCACCTGTCCCCACCTGTCACGCGGGAGACTGGGGTACATCAGGACGCGCATTGAAGTGAAAGCAGGATGCGCTGTGACATGCACTGTGCAGATCCCGCCACACTAAGAGGTGAGTGGGTCTGTTCGATTACAACGCTAGGCGAACCCCCAATCCCCTTTTGTGCCTGGCGACAAAAGATGTCTGTTTCCGCCCGGTTTCGAACCGGGGACCTTTCACGTGTGAGGCGAACGTGATAACCACTACACTACGGAAACGGTGGTAAGACGTGCCCAGCGGCCCAGCGCTGAGCTTCACCAATGCGATTCAGCTGCTTCCAGTGCCTTTATTGGAGTGCGCTGATGGACCGTGCTCTCTCTCCAGAGACCAGCACGCCTGTCATGGACGGAGCAGGAAAGGCGGCGCCACATTCTACAGCCCTCTCCACGCAATCGACGAAATCGGGCTACTGAAGTGGAGAAAATCGCCTCTCCAGAAAGTGCAAATATCATCTTGGAGACTATAAATCCTATTGCCGAAGGTCAGCCCTGTCTACCAGAGTAACCCTCCCACAGCGATGATCAGCTCGTCTCACACGCGAGAAGTTTCGGTTGGAAACAAGCTCCCCCTCTTCTCGCACGTTTTGCACGTTCGAGTAGTTTTAATGCGGCTCTTTCGTACACGGTGCTGATCTTTTGGAAAGCAGGAGGCAAAACCGAGTCGAACCGCCTGGGTGAAAACCAGGAACCCTAACCGCTAGACTATATGGCAGCGAACAACCATGCTGTTCCCGGCATCATGCAAGCAAACTTCATAAATATGAGAAAACACGCAAGAGAGTTGTCAGGACTTTTCCGAATTATGTCAC
The DNA here is from genome assembly GCF_040954835.1 of Lepisosteus oculatus. Lineage (NCBI taxonomy): Eukaryota > Metazoa > Chordata > Actinopteri > Semionotiformes > Lepisosteidae > Lepisosteus > Lepisosteus oculatus. The sequence goes on along the minus strand of NC_090709.1, from coordinate 46,801,477 downwards.
ACGAAGAGAGCACAGCCCTTTCCGCCCTGCCGCGTGTGTCTCGGTAACTCGCTGTGATAGTATAGTGGTCAGTACTTTGCGTTGTGGCCGCAACAACCCTGGTTCGAATCCGGGTCACGGCAGAATAGGGGCGTCTGCTTTTACTACTCGCACGAATGAAGGCAAAAAAAAGCCAATCGATGTGAACGAACGGCGCTTTACAGAGGAGTACTGCCTGACTGGATCGTTGATGAACGACAGAGGCCACTCCGACCTCTTCTCGGTTTTCTTCAATGACTTACTAAGGATCTTCTTCACATTCGCCCATGCAGGGGAAGCCAGTTACACCAAAGCAAACGCAGGAAAGTGCATTTCAAGCAGAGACCAGGAGGGACTTGTTTACACCGAGAGTGGGCGGAGAATGGAACAATGCGCCCAGCCCTGTTGCTGGAGCCGATTCTTGATGAGCTCTTGGGCTCACTAAGAGGCCCCCGCTGGATGCTAATCTTTCTGTTGTTCTTGCAGGTCCTGCGCTGCTTTTGAGCCGACAGAGCTCGTCCTGGTCTGTCGGCACAGCCCAATTGCAAATGATCGGCTCCGCGTACAGAAGGAACGTGCGTTTGGTACAAGAGTGCACGAAGGCACCGGAAATACATTGGGAACAAATGAGCGGTCGCTCAAGACCTCTGTGAAGTACAGGAGCGTGCAAAACGAGGCTGTTTCCACCCGGTCTCGAACCGGGGACCTTTCGCGTGTTAGCCGCTATACTACGGAAACTTGATGGGACCGCTGCTGGTGTCTCGCTTGCGTTTCGGGCTGAGAAAGGGACGCGTCACTTTAGGCAGGGGGCGCTGGAGAGAGGAACAAAGGGCGCGATGAAACAAAATACCGAAACCCGGGATCTTTAGATCTTCAGTCTAATGCTCTCCCAACTGAGCTATTTCGGCAGTGCGCAAAGCCCACAGCCACCTGCTCCAGCCTTCCTGTGTTGTGGCATGAGCGCACCAAGAGTAGCGGGAGAGTGTTGCAGGAACGTCACTCAGAAGGAAAGCCACCCAGCTGCGCCCTCTGAGCTCTGTCCAGCGCATCTTCCTCGCATTGACTCCTGCCTGCGACGGGCAGGAAACAATTAGCAAGAACAGAACGACACCCCATGGGTGTCTCATGACCGCACCTTAGGTTGTGACAAGTGCAGGTGTGAGGGGTTGACGGGCTACTTTGGAACAGAGCTTGGGCGGAGGGGGGGCGGGAAAGCAGACAAAGAGGTGACACCTCAAGGTCTGCACGATTACAGCTCTCCGCCGCCCCAGGCTTCCGCTCGATAAGCTACTGGACACACCCGCCCCTCCTCACACAGACCGTGGAAAAGCCCCCGAGTGGGAGGGCTCTCTCTTCCTCCCAGGAGCTCTTGGACATGACGCACAGACAGGGCGCGGGGAGCCACAGCCTGCAAACACGGCTCCAGGCAGGACTCCACTCCGCAGGAGCCGCAGAGCAGAGGAGATGAGGGCAGCTTAGCTCCTGTGCAGAGACCTGAGCTGTTGTTGCTGTGGATGCTGTCTTTTCTGCACTCGGGGTAGGACATCAGGAAGCACATTGAAGCGCTGCGACATGCACTGTACAGATCCCGCCACTACTGGGCCCGATTTCCCCGGATCGAAACCGGGCGGAAACAGGCCCGTTTCGTTTGTTGCACGCACACTGTTTAGGGATTCGCCTAGCGCTGTGATCGAACAGACCCACTCACCTCTTAGTGTGGCGGGTCTGCACAGTGCATGTCACAGCGCATCCTGCTTTCACTTCAATGCATGTCCTGATGAACCCTGGTCTCCCGCGTGACAGGTGGGGATACTTGCCACTATACTAACGAGGAAGACATCGCTCTCTGCTTAGTGTGCAAAACACTTACTTGCAGCATTGTGGGTGCTGTGGTTTAAATGCTATTGGTTTGTGAACAGAATACCCCTATCCCAGTACATTGTGCCACATTAAATAAACACACGAGAAAAAGAGATTCAGAACGCAAAGCTGTGTCAGTGTTCTGTGTAAAAAATCGGTTTGAACATCATGGTAGCTGTTTTTAATAAGCTGCTGAGTAAAGAATATTTTAATCTTCTTGCTGTCAGTAGTATTTTGCATATAGTTGACTCTTACCTGAATGAAAACAGGACGTAAAGGAAGGGTTTGAGAATTCAGACAAAGCTTTATTCGCGTGCTTACAGTCTGAGTAATTGGAGACTGCGCTATTCTGTTGCCTATGGTCATATACGGGTTTTTCGCATGAAGCCGTATTGAACAGTATTTCTCGCGTTGTGAACTTGTGTATACAGCGGTCCCCCGGGTTCCAGTTAGTGCGTAATTACTCATCGATGAAAAACCGGAGGTTTAAAAAAAGATAATTAGCTCACTGATACTTTGATGTAGAGGCTGTGGAAATATCCACGTCGTGGTCTTTAAAATGCATTTGGTTTGAAGGCGTTCTGTGCTTCCGTTGCGAAGATATGGACAAAAGAATATTCGTGCTTGGTCCAAAAAATGTAATATAAACGAAAAAGTAAAGGCTGAGAAAGCATTCACAATGTATTTTATGCACAAAGCAAGTATTCTCGCGATTCTAAGAGGTTTCGTGTAAACGCTACAGGCGTGCCAAAATCGTTTTCGAACTTCAAGCTAACTTTACCCCGGTCTGGTACCATAGGTCACGTACAGTAGCTTAAAATCCCAGTCATGTTTTTTTTTCTATCTTGTGGTACATAACGTACCATTTCGGACTATCACAAAGGGCTTGATTTCGTTAAATGCATGTATTCATTTCCTTTCTGGAAAACTTGTATTTCAAGAAATTCACACAGCTTGCGAGAAATTAAATTCAATTCTTGATTATCAGTGCAGAAGAAATATTGCCAGCTGGCAAAAAAATATTTTTTTTTAACCGGAAAGTTGTGATGTGAGACACGAACCCACCATTCCGTCTGTGTGGCGCATTCGGTTGTTAACTGAAAAGTCGGTGGTTTGAGTCCACCAAAGGACAGGTTTCTGTTGCGATGTAAACATTGTCTTCGCAAAGGTCGATTGGATTTCTCAGCGAAACCTTTACCATTTTAATATTTGCAGGAAATGCGAGTGCTTAACAGGTGTCAGAATTACCGGGAAATGTCCAGTTACTGTATGCCCAACATCGCAACTCCCCAGAAAACCATATTCACCCAAGAAAAGAGTTGAAGGATCTGATGAGGTTAGTTATGAAAGTTATGAAAGGAAGTTGATGTGGAGCTGTTAGCCGTAAAAACTCCTTAATGTCCTTAATGTCTTTGATGTTGTCATCAGCGATAAACTGCATTCAGCAAAGATAAAAAGAAAATTATCTTTGCTTACTGCCCTGTCTTTCTCACACCTGAAGAAGGCTCCACAGCCGAAACATTGTGATTCTTTTCTTCTCTTTTCAGCAGGAATAGTCCTTTACTTGTTCCTTTGCAGCCTACGCATGCTGACGCAGCTACCCACCCGATATCTAACATTCTATAATCACAACTATGAATGTCCACTTTGGGTATTTTTTCCATGATTATTTATTATTTTTATTTATTCTGTCATTGAAGCATATTTTATGTCATACTGAAGTGTCATAATCACTGAAAAAATATTGTTTTCATTTAGAAAGTAAGAAAATGATAAATCACTAGGAATTGCATTTAGCCTATTCTGATCTAGATTTTCTATATACTTTAACATGCCATGTTCACAATGTCACAACTCATAAATGAAACAGTGAAGTGTTGTAATTACAAATGTACATAGTGCCGGGACATTGAGATGTTTTGGTAATGAGGAAGGAGGGACATGCAATGTTCACAGGGTCAAATTTATAAAACGCTACAGTAAAATTTCTTGTATTTCGGGATTATGAGAGCCTGTTACATTGTGTCTCACACCTCAGTGTCAGAATTTTGAGACATTTTTATAACCAGGGGTAGGTTCATAGCAATAACCAGAAAGTGCGATCATCCTTTGCTCATCCTCGGTTAACCATATATTCTCATATGCCATGTTCTGAATGTCCCATTTAAAACTGCTATATTAAAATTAAGACTTTTTATGATCAGAAGGCAAGGTTGTGGTAAATATGCATAAAGTGCAAGTGAACTTATGTTTTGCCTTTGTCTTGTTATTGTGAGTTTTGAAAATTGGTTTTCGATTTTCTGAAATGTGTTTCACACAAAAATGCAATTTGGATAGTCACTACTTATATATTCCCCTTTACTGAGGATATGTACAGTAATCCATCCCGATTAGTACTTTTAAAAATTACTGTAGAGAGCCATCAGAAAGGGAATGAAAACTTGCATTAAACAAAATCAAGCTGCATGTAATCATCCATAGTGATACATTTTGTAAGACAAGACAGGAAGAAAGACACTGCTGGGATTTGAACGCAGAATCTCCTGTTTAATAGGAAAACACTTTAACCAAATCAGCCAAGATGCTGTCAGAGTATTAACATCATGTCTGCATCAGTGATTACAGCTGACTATCGCTGGAGGACAGTGAAGTCAGCCTGCATAATGAGGGGGAAGAGACTGACCTCTGTGATGCACTATAGAGTTACACTAACCTTCTATCCAACTGTTCTATGCTGCATTCTATCCTAGTGGTAAATATTGGTTTCCGTGCGTGTAATATTCCTTTTTTTGTCAAATATTTTCAAGCACAAATTTTGTTGTTGAAAATAAGCCTTGTGGTTTTCAATGTTGTCATCCTTTTCCCCCAGTGTCACCCAAATTGATACACTGTGCTTTGGCAATTCTTCAGGCGATATTGTTTAGAGGAGCTCAGTTGAATTAGTTTGCGTATATAAAGTATTTCTTTTCCCTTTAATCCTTTAAAACATATTACATTTTCAAAACATTGTATCTTTCTTCCTACTAATTATAGCGGCAATGCTTGTTAATAAGACAGAATTAAGTGTTGCTGTGCTTTCCCAAATGAGGCCCCATCTCTCTCTTCATCTCTGTGGTGCAGCCACAGAGAAGCTATTCAGGCAGGCTGATTTAAAGATGTTTTCTTTTGATAAGGGACAGCTCCCAAATGGGAATGCATTTAGCTTAGCCTGGCTATCATGATCAATGGGCATCCATTGGCGCCTATCTGTCTAGGGAGTGCCAGATGGACATCTGGACTGCATTCCTAAGTGTCAGGAGTAAGTGACTCATATCTCACCTTGATCAACCAATCAGGGACTGGTAGGGCAGAGTAACCCACGTGGGTCTCTGATGCCCATGAAACTTTCATCCAATAAACGAGCTGAAGTTCCTCCAGGTAAAAACAGGCAACACAAAGCTCCAAGACTATTCTAAAGGGAATTCAAAGGAGAATTCCAGGGCTGTGAGATAATTCCAGGGCGGGACGGCCTAGGAGCAGAAAGGCTCCCAAGGGCAGAACATTCTCGCAGCGCGCCTCCTGACCATCCTGAGACTCAGCCTGGACAACCACGGAACGGCCAGTGTGTCCGAGTGCCAGAACTTTGCTTTGTTCTAAGTGTCGAGAGCGGAGGTAGCCAGAGAGTAACCAAAGGATCCACCCGAGGTTAGCACCAGCAGCAAGCCTCGTGAACAGGTCGGAACTGTGGACAGCTGAATCACTATTCAGAACTATCGCTTCATCAGGAACGAACTGGTCTTCTTCCTGACTTGCTGGGACCCACAGTCATCTTTTCTCCTGTGCACAAACTTCGCTAGTTTCAGCCAAAACTAACTAGCCGGTCTTCAGAGAGCATCAGCAGCGCAACGTCTCAAGCCACACAGCACAGCCATGCACGGAGCCATTGAGCCCGCAAGAGACCTAAATCCCCAGAGATTGGATGAGTATTCCACTTCACTGCATTACTGCTCGATAATTCAATTGTTATCCCAACCAGTTGATATCAATTTAATTCCTAAGAGTTATGTTCTTGTTTTGAGTATCTAATGTAGAAGTTTTAAACAAGTTCAATTACGATTCTAAATGAATGATATACTGAACGTATGTCCTCTTGATATGTGTAACTGTAACTGAATGAATATATATCTTTTGTATTCTGATAACCTTTACGATAAGATCTGTTAAGTTTACATGCATATTCCATATATTGATAAATGTATCCTCGTGTATTAGTACCTGTGTGTGCGTTTTTTGAGTTATATCGCATGGTTGGATTCTAAGACCATTAAAAGAATCAATTTTGTGATTTACTGCCACAATTAATAATTGTCCCAGTAAATGCCCAAACCCCTACAGAACTGGTGCCTCGTGAGAGCACACTACAACAGTGTGTGATCTCCTGTCCCAGCCTGAGGAGCAGACAGCGAGCCTGTCTCTCAATAATAATAATACAGTGTGTCATTTCCTGCCCCAACCAGAGGAACAGACAGTGAGCATGTCTCTCAACAATAATATGAATAAACTGTGTGATCTCCTGTCCCAGCCTGAGGAACAGTCAGCCCGTCTCTCAATAATAATCCTAATAATAATAAGTTTTCCTATCAGTTTTCCTATTCACCACCACACCCCCGTCTCATCCTACTTAAGCACATGTCTTTCCCTACCTCCTTGCTCAGTATTGGTTTCCCTTTCGAGCTTCCTGGTTGCCCTACTCCTTCTTCTACCTAGTGTTCTTCTTGGCTTTCCGTTTACGGTTTTTCCCCTTTTGACTACAGCTTTTCGGATCACGGCTTGGCTTCGTTACTCACGCTCTGTTTTGGATCTCTGGCTACCCCTGGACTATCGGATTGCTCTATTGTCTACGATTTCGGATCACGCTTTGACTTCGGTAACTCGTTCCCTTTTGGATCTCTGGCTTCCCCTGGACTCTCGGCTCGTTCCTTCGACTACGGCTTTCTTTGGATCACGGCTTGGCTTTGTCAGCTCCTGCAAGTGGGTTCTCTCACTGGTTTCGGTTTCTCTTACCGAATCCGTAACATATACGATGTGTGATCTCCTGTCCCAACCTGAGGATCAGACAGGAGTGAGCCAGTCTCTCAATAATAATAATACAGTGTGTGACTTCCTTTCCCAGCCTGAGGAAAAGACAGTGAGCCTGTCTCTCAATAATAATAATACAGTGTGTGTCTTCCTGTCCCAGCCTGAGGAGCAGACAGCGAGCCTGTCTCTCAATAATAATAATACAGTGTGTCATTTCCTGTCCCAGCCTGAGGAACAGACAGTGATCCTGTCTCTCAATAATAATAGAACAGTGTGTGATCTCAAGTCCCAGCCAGAGGAACAGACAGTGAGCCTGTATCTCAATAATAATAATAATAATAATAATAATAATAATAATACAGTGTGTGATCTCCTGTCCCAGCCTGGGGAACACTGAGCCTGTCTCTCAAAACTAATAATACAGTGTGTCATTTCCTGCCCCCGCCAGAGGAATAGACAGTGAGCATGTCTCTCAACAATAATATTAATAAACTATGTGATCTCCTGTCCCAGCATGAGGAACAGACAGTGAGCTTGTCTCTCAATAATAATACAGTGTGTGATCTTCTGTCCCAGTCTGGGGAATAGAAAGTGAGCCTGTCTCTCAGTTATAATAATATAGTATGTGATCCACTGTCCCAGCCTGAGGAACAGACAGGAGTGAGCCCGTCTCTCAATAATAATACAGTGTGTGATCTCCTGTCCCAACCTGAGGAACAGACAGGAGTGAGCCAGTCTCTCAATAATAATAAAGCAGATTATGATCTCCTGTCCCAGCCTGAGGAACAGACAGTGAGCCTGTCTCTCAAAAATAATAATACAGTGTGTGACCTCCTCTCCCAGTCAGGCGAGTCAGGCGCCATGGCTTTCGATTGCGGCCACACCACCCTTAATGTGCCCGATCTTGTCTGATGTCAGAAGCTAAGCATGGTTGGGCCTGGTTAGTACTTGGGTGAGAGACCACCTGGGAATACCAGGTGCTGCAAGCTCTTACTCTCTCAGCCAGCAGAGGTTGCCATTGGTGCCGTAGACTTTGGGAGGAAAATTTGGAGGATGGAAAGTTGATCTATAGCCTCATCTCTAGAGGTGTTTTGTTGCTATGGCATGTGTGTGACCCATATAAAAAAAAACCCGTTTGTAAAACGAATATCGAAGCTGCCTCTAAATCTGCAAATGAAGATGAGTCGATAAACCACTTGTTTTTCGTATAACTATACATATATTCATTTATTACTGATTTCATTCATTGAGCACAGATCCAATAGAGGTACAGCCATTCACTGTTTGACATGTCTGCACTGGTACAGAACCTAGCAATCAGAAAACGGGTGAAACTGCCTTGAGAATTAGCATACAGTACCGAGGCCCCCATGACCAAATAAAGGCTAACCTCGATAATCAGCCTAAATAATGCAGACTACAGCAAAACGACTGACTTTGAAAAGGGAATGAATGTCCGGAAGGAGTAGTGTAACCAGCTTGAAATGCTTCTCCGGACCTCTAACTAAAAGAAACCGGGAACCAGCAGTGGCATCGACTCCTTTCGAACTGGGATCCTATCGCAGCTCGTGGTGTTGTAACTCTTCCGTATCTGATATTGGACCAAGCACATCAGGGGAGAGCGTGAACGCAGTCCCCCACTACCAGAAATTATGCAGTCGAGATTCCCACATTTGGGGAATTCGCAGGGGTCAGCACAGCAATGGCCGAGTCTCGCTCTGGGTGAACCGATTTCGATTTTTAAGAACTTTATTTTCTTTTCACAAAAAAATACAGGACATCACAAATTAGAAAGCTTTACATTAATATACATATTTAAAACAGTATATATGATCACATCTCATTACATTTTGACACGGTACCAGTTACATAGCAACAATATATTTTTTGCTGGTGCAAATCACATTCTTTACTTAAACATGATAATGTTTTTCACAGTTTCTTGAGATATTGACCTATGCTCTCTATTTCCCCCAGATTTTCTGCTTCCTCCCTCCCTTCTCTCCACAGATCTCTGAGGTAATAGTTCTCTCGGGTGATGAACAGGGCCAGGCTACCTGCTGCCTTGACTGGGACCTCGATGCCTTTGAACAGCCCCATGTTCCTCACTCTCCACAGGGCGTCTTTCCCACTGTTCACCACGGCCCAGATCCTGTCAAACTTCCTCCTGACGTGTTTGACGAAAGCAGCGGTCAGGGTAAATTGGGGCGAGAGAGCTTGCAACCAATCTTCAAACTGTGCCCAGAAGGCCTTAGCAAAAAGCAGGACCACAGGAGATGGGTCACAGTCTCCTCCTCGCCGCAGCCCACCCTAACGCAGCGAGGGCTGGGGGTGAGGCCCCTACGGTTCAAGAAAGTTCGTACCTGTAAGCACTGGTGGACGACACTCCAGGCTAAATCTCTGTGAATGTTACACAGAAACTTAGAGGATGTGTGTTTCCACACCTTCCTTGTTTGGGCTGATGTTAAAATGCCCACAGGGGTGTAACGAAATCTTCCAGTTTTTGGACGCTGACATCTCGGAGGGGAATATGGCCAATTGGGAGAGATCTTAGAAAACTTTTAACTGTCCCATAAATTGCGGGGCATGTGTCAGAGAGTGGGACATCCAGCTTGGGTCTGACACCCCACACTCTGAACACCTCCCTACCTACCCAGAGCCTGGAAAAATAAGTCCAGGTACGCACAGCACAGAGGCCAGGAAAATGGACAGCAGCTTCGTAGCAACATCTGGGACAGACTTCCCCCCTGAGGGTAGCGGCCTGTACAGTATTTCCTTTCTGAGTCTTTCCTGCTTCCCACCCCATAGAAATTGAAACATCAATCTCCTCAGCACCGCCGCAACACGGTGTGGGATTGGGAAGGTAGAAGCCAGAAAATTCAAGACAGGCAAGAGCTCAGCTTTGATGACCAGCACCTTCCCTGTCTAGTGAGGTCTCGGTCCTTCCATTGCATCAGTTTTTTGTTTAAGATTGGCAATTTGTTCTGCCAATTTACTGTTCCCATCTCTTCTCCAAAATACACCCCCAGGACCTTAATTCTCTTCTCTTGCAGCCTGAGATCATGTCCTTCTTTTGGCTCCCTCCAGTTCTGATAAAAAATCTCACTCTTAGATTTGTTAATTTTTGCAGAGGAAGCCAAAGAGAAACGATCACAGCACTGCAGAGCTCTGCTAATTGAGGCATTGCCAGAGAGGAGCAGGGTGACATCATCCATGTATAGAGATGTCTTTACCTCTCCTGCCCCACTTCCAGGCACTGGTATCCCATTAATGGCCTGATCCTGGCGCAAGGCACAGGCTAAGGGCTCCATAGCCAAAACGAATAACAAGGGGGGTAATGGGCAGCCCTGCCTCACCCCTGAACAGACTTCAAAGGGGCCTGATCTATTGCCATAAACCATTACTCTGCTGTTGCTACCTGTGTACAGCAGGTTAATCCACTTTCTCATGATGGGGCCAAACTTCATGTGCTCAAGTACCGATGTTAAGTACTGCCGGTTTAGGCGGTCAAAGGCCTTTTCTAGGTCTACACCTAAAATGCACAGAGGGAGGGAGCGATCCTCTGAGTACAGACAGACATCCCTCAACAAGGCCAGGTTGTCGCTCATCAGGCATCCTGCTATCCCACAAGTCTGTTCTTTCCCTACCAGTGAGGCCACTACATTTTGTAGGAGCAGGAAAAGGGCTTTGGACAGGATCTTAGTGTCCATGCCTAACAGGTTGAAGGGTCTCCAGTTCTTTATGTCATTCTTTGCTCCTTTCTTAAACAAGAGAGAGATAGTGCCTTCTCTTAAGGAGTCAGGCAGCAATTCTGTCTTATAGCTTTCCTCGAATAGGAGCAGTAGCGGATCCTGAAGCAGATCCCAAAAGGTGCAGTAAAAGTCTTTAGGGAGCCCGTCAGCACCCGGAGTTTTCCCCTTTTGTAAGCTCTCCATAGCCTGTCTCAGCATTTCTACTGTCAAATTCCTCTCAAGTACTTCCTTATCTTCTTCACTCAAAACGTTTTCTAACTTTGATTTAAAAAAATGAATTTCTTCATCCTTTACCTCTGTAGAGCTGTACAGTCTTGAGTAGAAGGCCTCGGTGCAGGAGAGGATAGCACTCGGCTCTGTTCTCTCTCGTCCCTCCTCATCAACTACACTTTCCATGACAGACTTGGAGCCTACCACTTTCCTGAAAAAGAAGCGAGTACACTTCTCATTTTCTTCCAAGAACTGCACTCTGCTTCTTAACAGCACTCCTCGACTACTTTCTTTCGCTATGCTCCGGATGTCCTTTTTTAAGAGGGTGATATCCTCGAGCACATCGAAGCCACTGTGCAGCATCGTGTAGAGACGCTGCAGCTGCCTCTGTTTCCTGGCTAGCACTCCTCTCCGTCTGGCAGCAGCCTTCCTTCCCTCAGCCATGAAAAAGGCCTTTGTCCTCACCTTCACCTCCTCCCACCACTCTCCTACTGACCCATACAGACACTGCAAGGACAGCCACTGTGATAGTTTCTCCTTGTAGCGGGATACTACCCCCTCGTTCTCTAGCAGCTTTGTGTTGAGTTTCCAGAGGCCTGGGCCAAAGACAGTCCCGCCCTTGAGTTCCACTCTACACCCTAAAGTAGGCTGGGCAAACGATTTTTAAAATTTTTAAAAAAGAAATAAAAAACGAGATATAATGATGTGTTCCTGCTCAACTTAGACATTGCACGACTTTAAAACCTATAAAAATGGGTTTCGAGAGTTAAAAACCACTTTTTATGCGCGAAAAATGGGTGATTTTTCTTCCTCGTGATCAGCTCAGAATCTCTGTGTACGCTGTAAGGTTTTTACTTCTTAATTAAACGTTTAAAATTCACGAATTTCATAAAGACAACACACGTTTCGAAGAGAAAAAATCCCATTCTTTTCTCTTCCTGTTGTGTGAAACTCATCAGCAGGTCTTTTTTTCCCAATCAGAGGCTCTGAAAATAGCGTACCGCCCACTGCGCTCCGTCAGAGAGGGGCGCGGCACAGAGAGAGGGAGGAGGCGCGGAGCTCAGCAGCACAGAACGAACGTTCTACTGCCTGGAGCGCTTATGGCAGCGATCGCGTCTGCATTTATAACTTAGTTTTTAAAATTAATCAAGCAATATGAAGCATCTCTTTTTACTTTTAAGTAACTTAATTATCAAGCACAGCTTTCTCACCACCTAGACTACTTTTTGATACCATCCTTAGACAAAGCAGAAACTTCTTGTTCTGTCTAATGACATTACAATTGGAAAGATTACAGATTACATTCGTCTTTATTTTTGTTATGTTATACATTTTAGAAACGTTTCATCCATACAAACACCACAAAACTATTCTCGATTGTATTTCTGAATGGTATGTTACACTTAGTTCACTGTTTTAATTACACCTAATTAAGAAAGTTAGGTGTTAGCATAAACTATTAGCAATCAATATTAAATTTAGCACTGTAATAAGTTGTTGCACTTTCCCCCGCATCTTGTAAAAATATATTTTCATTGTTCAAATATACATTAAATCTGACTAATAAGTCATATATCATATAATAAGTTAAATACAAAACTAAAGAAGAAATAGGGTTAAATATAATTCAAAATATTTTGCTAACAATGTTAACTGTTTATAAATTATAAATTGTATTAACTAAAGAGTAGGATGGCACAGTTGTTAGTATGCTTTTTGTTTTGTTTCTTTTTCATAAATACAACAGTAGTACTTGATGTCTCAGCGCCTTTCAAAATTAAATTATGCATGCAAACCTGTGAACTAGAAAGATAACTAAGATATCCATCCATTTATAATGGTGGCAAAGTGGTTAGCATTGCTATCTTGGAGCACTGGGGTCCTAGATTCAATTCCTCCCATCCTGTGTGTGTGGTGTTTGCATGTTCTCTCTGGGTTACATGGTTTTTCTCCATATGTGTGATATGACTCCCTCTCGCACTCCAAAACATACTGGTAAGTTAATTGGTTTATGGGAAAACTGGCCCTGGTGTGTGTGTGTTTGTGTCTGTCTGTCCTGTGATGGACTGGCGCTATGTCCAGGGTGTATTCTGCCTTGTGTCCGTTGCTTACTGGGATAGGCTCCAAATCCTCTGTACTGGATAAAGAGATTAGAAATAGATGGAACTATACACAGTGTTAGAAACCCACTATGAAATGGCAGCATCTCACTGAGAATAAAATATTTTATAGTGCTGGCCTTTCACCTCTCTTGCACATCAGTATCCATACCTAGTTATTTAAACAAATTACCTCTAATTAAAAACATCTTAATATGCTGGCTCTGTGGATCCGCATCAGCTATGTTTGCCAATTCCTTCAATTCATGTGCATCCAACACACAGTTCAATACTAGTAACTGCACAAAATCTAAAATACAATCCTCATTTCAGTATCTATGTAAACATACAGTCTGTTAACTTCATCCTCTTCATCAAAAGTATGCCTAACCCCATTAGGAAGTGTTCTTGTTATCAGTGTATTCCTTAGCTTTCCCAAAATTATCTTCTTCTTACCAACATCTCTAGTCTTTTATTCTGCAATAACTCAGCCAACACTTAAATCCCCAAAAGCTGCTTGTGTTAATTTCTTTAAATCACAAATATCATGTGTAAATACTGGCCATTTAATACTCTGCATTGTGGGATAATAGTTTATTTTAAAGGGAACTAGAGAAACTAAGAACTAGAGAAATTAAGAAAGGCTTTTTTTCCTAGAATTAATAAATGCACATCCTGTTCACTGGGGAAATTAAATCCACACTGAGCAATCTTCAATATGTTCAGAATATGACAGCAAGAATCCTATCAGGGATGCATTACACCTGTTTTCAAGTCCTTGCACTGGTTACCTATCAGGTTTCGAGTCAACTTCAAATTCCTCATCCTCATTCTGTACCTACAGTATATGGCTTATTATCTGTCTACTCCCCCACCTTTGTCCTTTTGACTCTGGTCTTCTAGCTGTCCTCAAGAACATCTACATTCTGTGGGTGACAGGGTCTTCTCTAGCTGCACCCCAGAGCTCTCAATTTGTATTCCCAGTGATATCAGTCACGTACCCTGAGTGCATTTAAATCTAACCTCAGAACCTTTCTTTTCAGAAGACTTAGTGTCTGTATCTGCTTCATTTTCTAATTTTGGTAGCACCTCTAACTGCTTGTCTTTCTTATATGTATTTACTTTGTAATCTGAGGTCCTTTTATCTGTTTTTACATCTACTGTATTGCTTTGAGATGCCACCTTTAATGGTAATATATAAAATAAAGTTTTTTTATTATTGTTATAGGGAAACATGATCAGATTTTCCCTGGTTCAGAAAAAAAGATCTAAAGTATACTAGTTTGTCACTCTTCTCATTCCCTTTGCTAAATGACTTTTCATACTAATCTGATCAATCTAACTGCCAGTTTTCTGTGCTTTCTCTATCCTGCTAGATTTGCAATTATTCTGAAAATTTTCATCTTGAAATAACTCATTTCTAAATACCCTTTTCACTGTTAACATCTTATAGCAACTCTGCGACAAAATATACACTTAGCTCAACCTGACAGTTCATCCTGCTACCAACATTAAATAAAACAAATCTTAAGATTTCTATATTTATGTCTTTATTTAGTGGTTTCATTAGTGACAAAGGCTAAACTTTCTTGGAAAAATGTCTTTTATGTGTTGCGGAAAAAACTGACTTGCTTTAACAAAATATGTTTACAAGTCCTTTCACCTGGCAGTTTACCTAAATGCCCAACTATCTGAGAAGCCCTCCATGAAACCATAGTTGCTATTAATTCATTTAGGGCTCACTGACAGAATTGCTGTTTTTTATGCATGCTAATTTCTGATTCCTCACTCTGTTTCATGTTTATAGATAAGACTATTGATCGCGAAGGGAAATTGATGTACATGTTTACATGTTCTTTTGTAACATACACCTTTTTGTGATTTTTCTGTATATCTAAGCAAGTGTTCCTGCATCCCTCTTCTGCACTATAGGCATGGCTTTTATTCTGTTTGCTCCATTTCTAAAACGTTTTGCTCATGTGCATTTTTGTATTTTTTTACACCTCTAGCACTTTCACGTCCTGAATTTTCATTTGCCTTAATTTGTAGAATGAATTTGAGTTTTAGCCTTAAAAATCTTAAGTTTTCACTATCTTTTGTTTCTTGTCCTACAACTGTTATTATTGATCACCATGACTTCATTCAGCCTTTCCTGAACGTCTATGACAGGCAGAGAGAGTGCTGTTTCTGGTGCGATCTTTTGCAGCTGACATTTCACTGTTTTAAACGAACAAGAAATTAGATTGCTCATAAATCACTTATTCTCTATAAATACAGCGTAATTGCCCTCCGAAAATCCTCTTTTCTTGTTTGTTTTAGAGACCTTGATCGAAACTGATTTTAGATGTCAGAAAGGATTTATTTTCTCTGTATTTCCTACATTGCTTTGTCGAGATTTTAACTTTATATTTAGGCTCAGATTTCAACTATAAATCGTACACTAATTAAAAGCAGTAAATACTGATGTTTTGCTCCCTCTTACCACAAAAATATATATGTTTTGTAGCTGGGATGAACGTTATTTCGTATGCGTAGCTACTGCGATTTGGACACGAAGCGGTTAAAGATGGCGGCAAATCAGGCACCCAGAGAGGGGGGGGGGGGGCGTCTTCTCGCCTCCATAACTAAAATGCCAAATAGGAGTGGCTAAAGCGACATACGCAGTCGTGTAACTGACAGTTTGAGGTAGCCTATCGTGTAAATTTCGCTTTGTTGCTGATAGGTTAAGCTTTCGAAACTCTGCCCCAAAGTCATGTGACTGATTTTTCGCCCTGTTTCGTTGGTTAAACGCAATGATCACAAGCACCACCATGGTTACTGGGATGTGTAGTTTTTAATTCCGTTTGAATTATAACTGTACGTACTGTCTTCATATTTGGCCAGGGCTTTAAAGAGAAGGCGCGCCAAAAAATTTCGGTGCCGTCGTCTCCGCTTTAAAGGTACCCCGTGCTGGAAGAATTTGACCTCGGAACGTTTGCCCAGCGTACCTAAAGCCTGATGATCTGAGAAGAAGACAGGCTGAAGAGTGACCCCAACAACTTTCACTCTCTCTCTGAGACAAAGCAATAGTCAATTCTGGAGCTGCTATTCCTCCCTGACCATGTATATCCTGCTGTTGTGGGATATATACATCTATATGTGTCTGAGAGTTTAAAGTCTTGAACTAAGTTTTGCAGGGCCAGTGAGCTGGAATCCAATTTTATCGGCCTTTTGGCTAAGATCAAGTTCAAGTGGCATGCCCGCAGTTCTTGTCTTTCCAAAGTTCTAGAAGGCGATCGAAGATCCTGAAGAGCGCTTGAGCTGGTATCGCCCTAGGTTGAGCCTAGGGGGTTAAGGCCAAGCAGCAGCTGAGCTGGGAGGGATCCGGCAGCAATGTTCTCCCTCTCTCTCTCTCCTCCTGCGCCTGCACCTAGCTGGGCTTTGCCCACAAGGACAAAGGCCAGGGCTCCCTCACTGCTCCTTTAGCAGCTAAACCCTCCTCTCCACAGGACCTTGCTCTCTCTCTTTCTCTCCTTTTTTCTTTTTTCTCCTTTCCAGATGGCAGACAAGAAGACACTGATCCGGTTCCACTGGACCAAGAAAACAGAGACGATGCTAACTGCGAAATCCTTTTTCATTACCTTCCTAAGAGGGATCCTGCAGTTGGTGGCCGGAGATCTCTACTGCCTGCAAGACAACAAGGCAGAGAGATACATGGAGGCCTACATGGCCACGGACGCCTCATATGAAAAGGCAACGAAAATGATCAAATGAAAAAGGTAAGCACCCCGGCTTCTCTGATTTCAGGCCGGAGCCTATGAGGAAGACAAACCAGAGGACCATCACAGTCCTCACATACAACCCCTACGTACCAATGGAACTGGTAACAGCGTACCTAGGGAGGTATGTAACTGTGGTGGACAAACCGACGGAGATCAGGGACAGTTGTGGCGTCTGGTACAGCAAACACCTGTACCGAGTCCTCCTGAAAGAGGACCTAGAGGGCGTAGACGGTTTCCAGCACCCCCCGGCCCACTTCAACATCGGAGCCGACAGGGGGTAGCTTTACTACCCCAGGATGCCGGATGTCTGCAAGAAGTGCAGACAGTCCAGCCACAAAGAGAACACGTGTGACATCGTCAGATGTCACAACTGTAACAAAGAGGGGCACCTGGCAAAAACCTGCCGGGCAGCCAAAAAGTGCGATGGATGCGGCGCCGAGGGACACCTCCTTCACTAATGCAAGGTAAGCAAACCTTCCTTTGCGCAGGTGGTGGAAGCCGACCGGCAGAAACCGGTCTCAAGACAAAGGGAGAGAGGTGAGAACAAAGAACCTGCACCTCCCCCGCAGAGAACCGAAACTGCCAAGGCCACACCCCCAGCCGCACCAGTGCCTCAAGATGGCCGCCAGGACAACGGACAAAATGGCTGACCGGAGGAAGGGCCCTGGATAACTCCCAGCAAGAAGGGAAAGAGGATCCACCTTCAGAAGGACAAAAGAAAAGAGTGGTAAGGGAGAACTGTTTCCTCCTCCTAGAGGAAACGGAACTTTCTTCCCCCGAGGCCCAGGAACAACCGGAGGAGGCAGCCCAGGAAATGGAAACCCTCCCCCCCCAGGGCCCACGGACAACAGGAGGAGGCAGCCCAGGAAGAGGTTACCCCCTCCCCCGAGGCCCAGGGACAACAGGAAAAGGCAGCCCAGGAAGAGGTTACCCCCTCCCCCGAGGCCCAGGGACAACAGGAAGAGGCAGCCCAGGAAGTGGAGCCCCCCTCCCCCAAGGCCCAGGAGCAACTGGAGGTCCCCGAAACTCCTGGAGAAAGGGAAGAAAAAAGCCTTCCCGAAATGGTGGTGGAGAGTATCCTCAAGGAAGACGAGGATTACTTTGAAGCCGCCCTGGAGCCGGGACTGATGGTAGGGCTGGACCTGTCCAGCATGTTTACCTTTCAGTCCCCAGCGAGACCTGGAGGGAGCCCAGCATATTCCCCCCAGGACCCAAACAAGAGGAGTTACATCTAGGCTAAACAGTGCCCAGATGTAGAATCCCAAGTTTTCCCCACTGTAAGCACAAAGAGAGGAGGTTCAACTTTCACTTGTTTAATCATGACTGTGAAACTTATCTTTCTAACAACTAACGTGAGAGGGCTAAGAGACCCGGTGAAAAGACGGGGAGTCTTTCATGATCTGGCCTCAAAGTCTTTCTCAGTTTGTTTCTTACAGGAGGTCCACCTGAAGGATGAAAGCGACAAGCTGACATTCAGCAGGGAATGGACGAAGGGAGAATCTTGCTGGAGCGTAGGAGGGGTCCATTCTTCCGGAGTGGGAATCCTCCTCGGAAACCCAGAGATGACGCTGGTTTCCTCCTTCTCGGTGGTGCAGGGCCGGATCCTGGTCGCAGACATCGACTGGAGGGGGCAGAAATTGAGAGCAATTAACGTCTATGCTCCGATGGAACCCTCTCTCCGGAAGGAAGTGTTTGCTGACCTGGCCAGCTGCTGCACCACCAACAGACAGGTGGTGCTTGGCGGGGACTTCAAAGTCGACCGGGAGAAGGGGAGCGACGCTAGCTCAGCAGAGCTGGAGTCGCTACTCAAGCAGTTCTCCCTGGTAGACGGTTTCAGACGGTGCCGCCCTAACGACGGGAAAAACTCCCGGGGAGTGTGCAGCCGCCTTGGACTACATCTTTCTGCACACGACCTGCTCCCTGGAGTCGGCGACGGTGTCCCCGGAGTGGTATTCCGACCATGAGTGCGTGACAGTGGTGGCTAACACCAACCTGCCGGCATTCGGTCGTCGGTATTGGAAGCTGAACCGGGAGATATTGGAGGAAGACGACTTCAGGGCACTGTTCAGTAAAGACTACGCAAGCTGGGTCGACATGAAGGATGGCTACAGCTCCGTGGTGGAATGGTGGGAGTTCATGAAGGACAGGACCCGAACGCTGGCGCAGACGTACTGCAGACGGAAGGTGGCCAGGGAGAGGAAGGAAGCTGCGCAACTCCCGAAACAACTAGAGGAGGAGTACAGCTTGGCTAACAGGGGAGGAGCCTTCAATTCAGCCTGGGCATGGGACCTGAAGGAAAGGATCCGCAAGCTGCACACCAAGAAAGCCAAGGCTTTCCTGGTCAAGGCACAAAGGGAGCATTATGAAAATAATGAAACCTGTTCCTCTTATTTCTTCAATCAGGTCCGAGAAGCCCAGAAAAAGAGGGTGATCTACAGCCTGAGACGGGGAGATGGAGAGGAAGTGCTGGACGAGAGTGACAAGGTAGAAGCGACCACCACTTTCTACAAGGAGCTCTTTTCAGAAAAGCAGACAGAGGTGAAGGCAGGTGATGCTTTTCTGGAGGGGCTGAAGGCACGAGTACCAGAGGAGGTGAGGGAGGACTTGGAGGGTCCAATCACGGCCGAGGAGCTGAAGGCTGCGCTCTTGTCCATGGAGAATGGCAAGGTGCCGGGACCGGATGGACTCCCCAAGAAATTCTACACATGCTTCTGGGACACCCTGGTGGCAGATCTGGTGGAAGTGGTGCAGGAGATCTTCCGCGGGGGAAACTCGGAAACACCATGAGGAAGGGCGTCATCTCCCTGCTCTTTAAGGGAGGAGATGCCGACGACCTCAAAAACTGGAAGCCGATCACGATGCTCTGCATGGACGTAAAGATCCCGTCCAAGCTTCTGACCGCCAGACTGAGAACCGCCCTTCCCCACATCATCCACAGCAACCAGACATGTGGGTGGAAGGGCGATCCGTCAGCTGGAACCTCCAGCTGACCAGAGACACCAGCGCCTGGGGCGAGGACCGGAATATGCCCATGACTGGACCAGGAGAAAGCCTTCGACAGAGTGAACCATAGCTATCTGTTTAGGGTGCTGGAACGCTTCGGTTTCGGAGAGAGTTTCAGCCACTGGATTAATATACTGTACTCTGACATAGGCAGCAGAGTCAACGTGAAAGGAAACCTGGGGGATTTCATTCCCCAGGAATCCGGAGTATGACAAGGCTGCTCCCTTTCACCCCTTCTCTATGTTCTTTTCACAGAGCCCCTAGCAGAGGCGGTGAGACGGGACCCTGTCATCAACCGCCTGGAGATACCGGGAGGTGCGGGGGAAGCCCTGAAGATCTCCCAGCACGCTGACGACACGATGCTGTTCCTGAGGTCGGACAGGGGGCTAAGAAGAGCCCTGCAGGTCATGGAGCAATACTCCAGAGCCTTGGGGTCGAAGCTCAACCGCCGAAAGAGCAAACTGAAGTTCTCCGGGCCCTGAAAGCACAGGACGACGGAGCCGGAGGGTCTCGAGCTCTGCACGGAGCCTCTCAAAATACTGGGGGTTTCCTTCAAGAGCTAGGACAACGAGACCATCAACTGGACCGAGAGGATCGCCAAGGTGAATGCGATGCAGGGTCTGCGGTGTACCCGCTGCTGGCCAGACTCAGACGAGAGCTGCAAGGGATGATCTTTGGCTTCGTCTGGGGCGGCAAGTACGAGTACATCACGAGAAACCGGATGTGTCAGCCGATCGAGAAAGGGGGTCGAGATGTCCCACATTTCCCCCTGAAACTCGACTGCATCTTTTTCTGCAACTTCTGTCGGGCGCAGCGGGAGCCCATCGGCCACAAGTACGAGTACTTTGTCAGGCTGTGGCTCTCCGTCCCAATGAGGCACTTGGTCCAGTGGTCAAACACTGGGCCCAAGGCAGAAGGCGACCGGAGTTCTACATCCGCGCTGTCAAGTGGAGCAGGAGGTACGAGGCCACGAGACAGCCAGAGCTCTGCACCAACCACAGAGACTTGTACAAAGACAAGTCTGGGAAAGGACGCAGCCCAAAGAACTTGGAAACCAACTGAAGGACCTCAACTGGATGGCTGTACACAAGAGACTGGCTACCAGAAAGGTCCTCTACAGACACTCGATCTCCAGGAATCCGCATTGCCCCCGGTACGCGTGTTTTGTCGAGGAGACTCAGGAGCACGTGTTCTGGAGCTGCCTCTTCGCCAAGGCAGTGTGGGGCAGAATGGACAACATTATGCAACTCCTGGGAACGGATGCAGTGCTCAGTTACCAGTACATTCTGCTGGGGGCTGGCACCCACCGGACTGGACAAGGGGACACAGGACCTGCGGGGGCTGCTGCTGTCCCTCACAAAACAAGGACTGTGGAAGGCGAGGAACACTCTCATCCGGCACAACATAAAGTGGGGGGCGAGGGAGCTGGAGGAGAGGATCCTGGCGGACCTCAGGAGGAAGACGAAGCACCACGTCACCAAATGGGGTCTCCCCACGGCGAGGGAGCGCTGGAAAGGACTTTGGGCCCTATACAGGGATTAAAGGACAATAGCAAGTGGTAGGTTTGGAGGGACTCTCTTAATTGCGCAAATCCGCCCCCACTTGCAAAGATTGATAACGAACAATCAATCTCCGTTCCGCCGTTGTTTTTTATTACATGGAGTGCTAATATGTGTGAGATGTTCCTTTTGAGATGTTTTTTTTTGCGGAATAAAGTATATTTTGTAGAACAAAAAAAATCTTATGACAAGGTTTACAAGTTATCTGTTGAACTACATTCTAATAGGTGTGGTCACATTCCAGGTCATTTGTTTACATTTTTGTTTTTGCAGCAACTGTTAGATGAAATGTGCTAATATGTAACCTAACTCCAGTGTGAATAACTAGAAGAGGGGAGCAGCTCCATTCCAGACCAAGGGAGCTTTGGGAGTGGCTGGGGCAGATCTCTCATTTGCATATCTGATTTGGAAATATAACACTAAACCCCCTTCTTGCATGGATTTAACTTGCACCCAAGAGTCCCCTACTGTGTATTGCTACTTATTTTTTTATGATAAGTGGTGATTACCAGTTGACAGGTTTTATTTGTTGAATTATAAATGGTTTTGTATTATCATCCTGAATGGCCTGTACTCAAGGTTTGGTAGGGTATGTGTTTTCATTTCATTTACCAAATTGAATTTTTGCTCTTTTAGTATTTGTCTAGAAGGCTTTCTGAAGTCAGGAAGCCCATTTATTTGGTGAAAAAAGATTCTGTATTAATATTAATATTTCTCATACAACATAAATAGGGTCTTTTATGAATAAAAAGATCTTGCACTTGGAAATCTTGATAAAGCTGTGTGCTTCCATACACTCTAGCAGTTTTGATTCCTAATATTTGACCTTAGGTGTGGGAACGGGTCTTTTTTGCAATTTGATTTCCAATTGATCAGCACGGTATAGAAAATAGACCCATAAAACAACCTCAGCAGTGACAAATGTCACTGGGTCACTTGGGTTTATACGTCGGGGTCCAGTAGTGAAGCTCCGCTCCTGTTTAGCCTCCGAAGCCGTACAGGGTGCGGCCATGGCGCTTCAGCGCGTACACCACGTCCATGGCAGTGACGGTATTCCTCTTGGCGTGCTTGGCGTGCTCGGTGTAGGTGACGTTCTCCAGGAACACCTTCAGCACCCCGCGGGTCTCCTCGTAGTTCAGCCTGGAGATCCGCTTCACTCCCCCACGGCGAGCCAGGCGGCGGATTGCGGGCTTGGTGATTCCCTGGATGTTGTCGCGGAGAACCTTACGGTGACGCTTAGCACCTCCTTTCCCGAGTCCCTTTCCGCCTTTGCCTCTTCCAGACATCTTCTAGTTATCAGCTGTGAACACGACACACACTGCTCATCTTTGATGTATAATAGACATCTTTCTTTGATGTCTATTATACATCAAAGAAAGATTTTTATAGGTGTAGAAACTAGTAAATAAAGCCAATGATTTGTTTTAGAAATGTATTCTTAAAATATACAATTATTCACACCTGGACAATATGTAGTTCAAATTATACATTATATACAATATTGTATTCAAATGTCAAATCATCATAAAAAACACAACTAGTAAACTTCAGTTACAAATTCTAGTAACATGGCAATATATATAGTAATGACAAACACAAACTAATTACATGAACACGCTAATATTTAACTCAAAACCACATTTCGATTCAAATATAAATTTTTAAAATTTACAACTTCTTTATTTCCATGAAAATATTATTAATGTAGCACAATCGCTACTTTCTAATAAAGACAGAAAGAAACTGTTTGTTTTGTGTCTCATGGTGATCCTCCTCTCGATACTAATGAAATGTTTAATATGATCCCTCGAGAAAAAAAAGGAATCAATTTCCGCCTGGAATGATTGATGCCCCATCAAACATTTTGTAATATCCCTGGAAGTTTATACAGTAGAATCCTGGTTCGTGGCTTAAATTCAAGGTAAATGAGACTAAGGAAACGAGTTGGAAACTTGATGTCGAAGTGGGATTTAAATCCCGTTTCACATTTTACTTCATTGGGCAGTATGTGCCAGAGAGCAATGCTACAGCATCTCTTCGATAGCTCAGTTGGTAGAGTAGAGGACTGTAGTGGAGTCAACAGGGAATCCTTAGGTCGCTGGTTTGATTCCGGCTCGAAGAAAGGTGCTTTTCATGTAATTTAATCAAAGAGTTAAAAAAGCGACTCTGTTTTATTCAGACATTGATCAAAAGCTCAATCATCGACAAAGCAAAGGCTCCTGTTCCGAATTCAGCCCACGTCTGATTGTCTTTTTTTTGCCAAGATCTGATCTTTGAATTAAGGGACTACACTGTCTGTTTTGTAATTCAAAAATACATACAAATGTCAAGTTTTTTGTAGATATAAAGGTGTTCTCTGTTTTCAAAGGATAGTTACTTAATTGGCATAATGATTTGGTATTGATTTTGTATCGTTGTATTATAAAGTTTGTGCTTTCTGTGTTTTTATCGTATTGTGAACTTATTTTTTAAACAAATGCTTACAAAGGCAAACACGGCACACATCTGTTTATACCAGCGGTGAAAAGTACAAGCTACTGTGCACTTCTGGGAGTATAACAGGTTCGATATAAAGTGGCAAAAATATAAAAGGGGAAAATACCCCAGACTGCGTGTAAAGCCCTCGTTGTGACTGTTTTAGATAAAAATGGCGTACTGTGCACGAAATTTTGCAGAAACACAATCTGATATTTTGATATTTATTATTTTAATAATTTTATAAGTATGAGGCCCCGGATCCAAATCTTCAGTTCTGATTTTTTTAAGTGATATCTTTCCTTCCTGTCGTGGAAGTCACACGATGTGAGCAATTGTTTTTTTTATGTTACGATCCAAAGAGCCTCAGACTCACTGTAACCAAACCAGGATGGATTCTGCTGGGAGCCGGACTGAGCTCATTCTCACTCCCTGTGCTGAAAACAGAATTAGCTCTTCCCCGAACATCGTCTACAGCTGCTGGATTGTGCTCTGCATCTTACTGCTCCGGCAGTTACTTTGACGAAAGACAAATCACTTGTGCGCTTTTAACCTTCTCGCAGCTACGGGCGAGACTGACGCTCACGATATGAAGGCACCCGCTGGTATACCTTCTCTAACTTTCAGTCGCGACAGACTTCGCTTTTTTAAAAAAAAAGTAGATATAGCCCTGAAAAAAGCATTAGCTTTATCAGTTTTATATTAATCTATTTTGAATCAAAGTTTGATATTTTGTTTTATTTTTTATTGCATTTTACATAATAATAATAATCATTATTGCTTACACTTATATAGCGCTGTTCTGGATACTCCACTCAATGCGCTTTACAGGTAATGGGGACTCCCCGCCACCACCACCATTCTCCTGAATGATCACAGAGAGTCAGGACCTTGGTTTTACGTCTCAGCCGAAGGACGGCACCTGTTTACAGTTTAGCGTCCCCGTCATTGTACTGGGGTATCAGGACCCGCATGGACCGCAGGGTGTGCGCCCAGCGACAGAAACCAGACGTGTGTCGGGCTCGGCTGCGAGCAGGACAATGATGTCACGGGGACAAAGTAGAGGAAATCAAAACAGTTCTATAAAAGACCTGTGTCAGCTGTTGGTTTGCAGTCTGGACTCTAAATCCTCCGATCCGATTTTAAATCTCTCTAATACCTGAGCTGCGGCTTCTTCCGAGTATTTATTCGTATACTTATTATGTGTAAGTGTATAGATGAAACCTTTCATAGTGTAACGCTTACGGCCGACAGGCACTGTGTAAGAGCCGGTGTACCAGAGCAGGTGACGTCACTGCCCTTCCCTGTGATAGCAGGACCACAGCCCGTGGGTTGTGGGGAGATCTCTCTTTAGCTCACCGGGCTGGGTCGCTGCAGAGAGACATGGGAGTCCCGGGTTCGAGCCCCCGACGGTGGGGGGCCGACCTAATGCGGCGACGGCGCCCGCCTGAGCCCTTGTTGCGTTACAATATATTGTTCAGTTTAAATCAAAATGCTTTACTAATACAAGAGAGAAGTATAGTATGAAGGATGTGACAAATGTATGATTTCACGGAACAAAACGGTTTTTATTTGCATTCGAAATGAAGCGGAATTTTAGCGCAACACACAAGCCCTTTGTCTTTTTTAGTGATTTTTAAACAGACGTAGAAAACGCGTTTTTTTAACACTATAATAGCAGGGTCAGTGGCATAATGAATAACGCGTTAGGCCTCGTGTCAGAAAATTATAGGTTCGACTGCCATCTGGCTTGTTGAGTTTATACCACTTACATTCTTTTATATAAATGAACTGCACCTGAAAGCTATAGAAAACACTTTGGGTAAGTTGTCTGCAGCCTCCTGCGTCGACAATTTACCCAAAACACTGTACTGTCTGGAGATCAGCTCCAGCTCTGAACTCAATTGCAATGAAAAACCATGCGTAACAAAACTGGAGAACAGCTGAACTTGTGCTCAGTTCGGTGATGAGGGTTCAGAACTGTCGTTGTTGTAATTAGCACGAACTGCACAGGCTCTGAATCAGACCATGTCAATTAGTCTGATCAGTGTAGGACACGTTAATGTAGAATTATTAATAGGTTTATTAGTTAGTTAGTTAGTTCAGGTTTACCCACCTGAACTAATGTAGAATTATTACTTGGTCTGTCTCTTGTTTGTATATAAATGAATGTCTCTGACAACTTAATGTTAGTTTTACGATGTAGGTCAGGCGTTGACATATGCACGAGTATACGAAATGTCTCACTCCTGATTCAACTCATGTTCTATAGGAGATTGGCGATTCCTCCTGTTTCTCATACAACCATATCAGAACAGAAGCCCGTGTCACCCAGCTGTGATTCAAGATCGACTCGCATCTTTATCCCTTTTTTGTTCATGATCATTATTTTCTTTAGTTATGATCAATATTTAACTTTTTTTAAATGAAATGACAATAATCAAACATGCAGGCAGATTTTTGAAAAGTATTCGGAATTGACAGGGTGCCCCTTTGGAACAGTCATCAGAAAATGTGAGAAAATGAAAGTTATGTAAGCTCTCACACAAAGCATTGAAGATTGGAATCTGAGTGTAAAAAAGCTACCTGTCTCCCAATGATAGGCAGGGATACACACCATGACTCGAATAGACTCAGCGAACTTTAACACCTATGATATTACGAGTGCTTTGCACGTGTCGAATTTCAAGAAGGAACTACTACAACAGTTTGGACATAATTCAATACCACCGGCAAAGTCCAATGCCGGCAACTTCTGAGAAAATAATGTTCACTCATGGAATTTGGTCTTTGAATGGCTGGCAGGAAAATTCATTTATACTCCTTTTGCACCCTCAGTTGAAACATGTTAAAATAACAACGCAGATTTGTTGGAGAACCTGACAAGAATTATTGGGTTAGTACTGTATGTATTCTTGTATATTTACTTTAATTTTAATATAAATGTAAACATGCATGCTGTATAAGCTATTGTAATTTTAAAATATGTTAGCTGAGGATGCGAGGGGGGCTATTATACCTTGTGAAACACACAAGGAACTGTAAAAAAGGCTGATATTTGAATAAAATTGGCGATCACAAGAAAACCACAATTTATGTGGTATTATCATCAATATCCTTCAAAATCGACGTTCAAATGAAGGATTTGAAGAAACTATGAAAAAAGCAATAGTAGTAGGAGAGGATTTTGATTTTTGCTCTTCAAGTCAGTAGATCGACGTAGAGTTGCGCCCCTACAAACAGCACAAAGGATGAAACTCACCTCCTTCGTTATTGCTATGTTTGTGCAGGTGAAAGTAGCATTTGTGCTATTGAAAGCATCTCGGAAGATGAAGGTGCAGCCACTTCCACGTGTCATGATATCATTAGATCCGACGACAAGAGCTGAAGCCCCCCCAGTCCAAGCCAGCAATGTGAGGAAGATGGACATGGAGGAAGGTAGCGTGGCCGAGCGGTCTAAGGCGCTGGATTTAGGCTCCAGTCTCTCTGGGGGCGTGGGTTCGAATCCCACCGCTGCCAAATGTTAATGTTTTAAGACCTGCAATACGATCAGTAAAAGTGCTTTTTGTTAGGCTGCAGGAGGTGTTAAGAGATAAACTTTCTAAAAGACAGGCTTAACATCAAGGCAGAAAAAATATTTTGTTTTCTCAACAGAAATTCTCTTTGGCACGTTCAGCTTTATGTAGGGAACAACATCTGCCAAGATCACTTTTGAGGCAGTGCACATGATAGTGTACCGGCAAGTACAGTACATTCAATATTGGCTGTGGTGGTGAGCTGCTTTTGTCTGTGAAACTTTTAATTCTTCACGCCGAATCGTTGGCAGGGGTAAAGCTTATTAAATCTTTGAACATAGCGCTCCATCAGAAGTACTTTGTTCGTGATCAAAAGAGATCAGAGGATTAACTTCATGAATTCACATAGCATACCTTACAGGAAAGATTTAAAAGGGGAATTGATTGTGCTTCCTGATGTTGTTCCTGTGGTTTCTTTGGATACAAAGGTGAATGTTCTTTGACGTTCTGCTAGAGTATCCACTGGGTGAGCTTTATCAATTAGCACGGATAGGTCATCAGTGCTCCGTCTCCGGAAAATAATCAGCACTGTCGATCACGAGTTTACAGATTTCTCCAAATAACAACTATACATTTTAACCCAGCGGTTAGCATTCCTTCAATCCAATAGTTTTACTCTGGGTAAAAAGCAGAGCAATCTACAGAGAGATGATATTCAAATATTTCAACGTTCTTATTGGATTACCTGTATGGAGATATCGCTCAGAATTCCCAATATGATTTTGAGTTCAGTTTTGCTTTACTACTTTCAGAGTCTTTTATTGACCTTGCTGAAGCAGAGAAATGACATAATCACAAATGCGACCTACCTGTGCTGCTGTTTCTGGTTAATAATTATTATTGCGAGGAAAAAAAAACAGCTCCTTGCATTAAGAGCAAGAGCAACCAACGCGCTCTCTTGTTGAGTTGGGTTTTTTCCGTGGTGCTCTTCCTCAGATGCAAAGTTATTTGGCGAGCAAGGACCTCTGAGAAGGAGCCTGAATCCGTCAAGAACTCTGAAATTCTAATATCGCACTACCGTCTTGTGTACAGAGATCTGCTTCTTCCTTTTTGAGTGTTTTGGTGTTTAAGAGCACACTTCCTACCTCGAATGTTAGTTTCAGGAGATGTGTTACCAGATCACAGATCATCTTGAAAAGATTTGGGATGCACTGGCTCAGTTATTTGAAGGAACCTATACCACCAACGCACTTCTGAGAAGCACCTGCACATTTTCGCAATCCTCTCTCTCACCTACAAAGTTATGAAGACACAGACGACCAACAAAAACTAATTTGATTCACTCAATTATTTGTCCATCTCTAAAGCCTGTGTGTATTGACAAGGCAATTCAAAAGCACATATTAAATAAGAACACGATCCTTCTTGTTACCATTCACGTGGTTGGAGCGTTGTTTCGCCCTTTAACATTCTTCTACAATATTTACAAAAGGGCTTTATCACTGGAGTTGTGTGCATCAGTCCATGAACATCAACTGTACTGCTGTTTTTCTATGCGTAATTTAATTGCAAGCACTTAAAAGATGCAAAAAGGTTTCAAAGAAAACATAATTGAAAGACAGTCGAGTAAGGAGATAGAAAAACGCACTCCCCCATTGAAGAATCAACCACCGTCGCCCATGTGACTGGATATAAAAATAAATTATTCACTGCAATTATTCATGAAGGGTGGATTGTGGTCAGTAAACATATGCACATCTTTAAGTCAGTTCCACCATCTATGCCATAGGGGATGTAGCTCAGTGGTAGAGTGCATGCTTTTCATGTATGAAGTCCTGAGTTCAATCTCTGGCGTCTCCAGATGTCTTATATTATTGTGCTCACATCGCAATCTTCTGTTGAGTAAGAACTCTTTGCTCGTGTTCATAGAGAGCCAGGTTTACACAATTAAATTCAGTCACACACGAAGTGCTACAGTCTTGCTCTGCTGTTTTAAATGTACCTCCAAAGCATTTCGTTGTGTTAACTACCAAATGATTTGAACTAATTTTACGTCATATTCAGGAAATCCAGAGAAGGTCATCAGACTTTTAGTGGCTGTTGAAGAAAACACCTGTTGAATCTCACCAGGGATTTCTTGACAGATCATTCAGCGAGCAAGTCCTCCCTCTGGACTCCAAATATTTTGGGTTAAACTGTTATTCACATACTCTAACGAAGAGAAACGTTAGTGTCTTCCGGTGTGTGAGCCCATTTCTAAAAAAAAAAAGTTATATAAATTGAATTGTTCTACTTTTTAGGCTTGCATAGTCTTATTAATATTTCAGTTAAATCTTTTTTTCTGTAGTAACATCAGTTGATATTAATATTAGTCCTGATTTATAATTTTTTTGTCATGGTTGATCTTAAATAATTTTGTAATTAGTTTCAGTTTTGAAAAATCATGCAGAGAAGCTACCAAAACTGGTAATGTTCATATAATGTGTAATGCAATAGCAGCATTTTGGGTTGAAAACAAAAAGTATATCTTGGTATGAATCCTAACACTTCATAGACAGCGTTCTAGGACTTCTCGCTTCAGATAAAGTTGTCAATACATCATATATCAATATCAGCAGTGTTATCGCTACCGAACGCTAAATATAGATCCTGGCAATACTTCGTGAGATCTTCGTAAGAAAATCCCAAATACTACGGAAGGAATCGAATTTATACGTTTCTTTGGATCGAGAAGATGATCATTATGAGACTCAAAACATGCCTGTCTTTTCTTTTTTCGAGGACAAATGGATTATTGAGGTGTAAAGATGGGTTCAAAACCAAAATCACCTGCTATCGCTGCTGTTTCTTCAAATCCTTCAACTGATCATCGATATCGAGGAATAATATATAGTTTCTTCAAATCCTTCAACTGATCATCGACATAGAGAAATAATATTATACAATTGTGGTTTTCTGTTAATTGCCAATTCGACTAATTACATCTTCGTTTACAGATGTCTTGCATGTATCACAAGGTATAATAGTCGTCATGCGTCCTCAGTTAAAATGTACGACAAAAGTACAACATTTATGGTTATATCCATATTAAAATGAAGGTAAATATACCAAGATATTAAAATACAATTGTACAGTCCTAACTTAATAATGCCTGTGAAGTTTTCCAAGAAATCCGAATTGTAATTTTGAAATATTATAGCGGAGAATGAAAAGAGAGTACAAAGATCAAATTCAATGAGTGAAAATGCACCAGTAGTTCTCTAAGATGAGTTTCTTCCCTGAACATGACTTGCTTGCGAAGCACCAAGCAGCCTTGAACGGATCGCGGAAATCAAATATACAGTACAGATGGATTCAGAGTGTGCTTTCCAACTTTTGTGCAACATTTTCCTTTGATAGGGTGGAGTTGTCTTCACAATCTGGGTTAAATAAAAAGGAGTGACGTCAGTGTTAAACAGCTTTCCTTCTTGGAGAACAATGGTTGTGTTCCATATTTCTAATTATTTTGGTTTCAAGATCGCAATTTAGTGTGAAACATAAAAGCCAGCTGGATAAGCTTTATTAATTTCCCTCATGGGATCAATAAAGTATCTACAGCAGTGGTTCTCAAACTTTTTGGACCAAGTACCACCCCTAATCCAACCAAAGCATCCAAGTACCACCTACAAGTCATCATCTCATAGGAACCCCAGAAATTCTCAATGACCAACATGAGTGTACGTGCACATACTCACACATACATATAATAAATATTATAATAATGAACTTTATTTGATATAGCGCCTTTAAAGGTGGCTTCTCAAAGTATTTTACAGAAAAAAAAACATTAACAACAACTAATAAAAAAGCACCATTTCAGTGAGAGTGGTGAGCCTATTTAGTTGAGCAAAGGAGATGTGAATTAATTTTTCGAGCCTTGATACAATTCACAACAGAGTCTAACAGATATTAAATCATCAGGCATTTTCTTGACGGCAAAGGTCTCGCGGTGGATGTTGTAATGCGTACATTAATTTCTGGAGCAACCTCTCTAATTCGTGCAACTGCACCGTTATGTCGGCTTGTCATTGCTCTAGCACCGTCTGTACAAACTCAGATGCATTTTATCAAGTCGAGGTCGTTCTCTTCGATAAATTCATTCTGAAGCTGAAATATGTGCTCTCCTGTAGTTCCTGTTGGTAGCGGTTTACAGAACAGAAAGTCTTCATGGGACATACCCTCAAACTCGTATCTAACGTAAACGAGCAAATTGGCCAAATCGACTACAGACTCATCTAATTGCAGTGAAAAACATCTGCTCATCTTAACGCGCTCTATCAGTGTACTTTTGATATAATCCTTCATTTCAATAATTCTATGAATGACTGTGTCTTTCAGGGGAAGGGGGGCAGCAGGTCGAGCTGTTTAGCAGCTTTTTTTCCACACATAATACGTGTCAGCTCTTTTGCCAACGGTAAATAAGGTTCTTCAAAAATAGTGTAGCTTACCTGCTTTAGCAATCCGCAAGCTTTTTCCGCGTTTCCGTTTTTATTTCCGTATTTATTTAAAGTTTTTATTTCATGTGCATGGGAGCGAAACACAGAGACGCTCGGTTTATTTTTCTCAAATTCGAACAGTTCTTAAATATTTTTCTATCACGCTTTCGTGTGCTCACAAGATTGCCTGCGTTCATAGCACGTATTTCTATGCATTCCTGTGTTTACAATGTTGGCATTGTTCCAAAATCACGCACATTCTCCTTTCTCCCTATTTGCTGGAGATACAATAGCTTTTTTTAAATACAATTGGTCACTTGCATCCGTAGCACGCATTCCTATAGAGTGGTATAGAATTACAGAGTATCTCTTGTGTCTACTGAAGTATTAGCACGCACTGTATCGTAGTATGTAGGCTGCGTATTCGACAAGTATTAAAATACAAAATATGAAAACCCGTCCCGATTTTTCAGTGCACACTACACAGTTCCAGGGTCATTTGGCGTACCACCTGGTGGCACTCCACATACCACTGCCGGTACGCGTACCACAGTTTGAGAACCACTGATCTACAGTATCTATAAATCTCTTACACGTCATTTACAATGGCTTTTCAACTAATAGCCCGTGCAGGGATCAAACCCTAGCTGTTGGTACAGTACGAGTTGCATAAGGCTCTGTAACGCGCAGATGAGAAACTAACCTCTGCTTCTTCATTATATACACAGTGAGCTATATATGCGAGCTTACTGCCTCCTACGGGCTCTGTATTTGATTGCGGTACAAGACCGGCCGTGGAGATAAAGTGAGACGGGTGTGTACATTAAAAGGCTCATAGTGTCCCTGGGAGGGCTCAAACCACCACCCTTTTGGTTAACAACCGAACCACAAAGACTCATGTACAGCTTAACACTTCTCGGTCTCAGTGAAAGTGATACACTCCGTAAAATTTCCAGAGATTCATTTATTTTTAAAGGAAAATCACCAACAGCGGCCGAGATCTACTGGAGTTTTTTCATTCTATACTGCGATTTCTGAAGGGTACTCTGTGAAAATACGAGTTTTGACGAGAAGGGATGGACATATAAGGTCAAAAGGCTTGAGGAATTGAACCTTAAGGTGAAGACTGCGGGTTCAGTAGCAGCAGAACCTGATCAGTATCAGTTGACTCCGATATACTTTGAAAATGAACTTGGGGATTTAGAGTCAGACGTGCTACCGTTGCACCATGGGGTACTTAATTAAAAAAAAAAATAGAAAAAAGATCAGTGTTCCTGGATCTGTAATTGAGAACAACACCTGCACAAGAGCTGCGCAAGAAGAATAAAATGTGGTCTGGGAAGAAGAGACTCTCTTCGGAGAGCTGCGCTCTTCACAGGAGATTTTTTTTTTTGTGAAGCTGATTTGTCTCCTTTGGGAAATTCAACAGAACTGACAGCCGTGACTTCGTGGCGCAACGGTAGCGCGCCTGACTCCAGATCAGAAGGCTGCGTGTTCAAATCAAGTCGAGGTCAGCTGCTACTTTTTCAGGTTCTGCTGGTCCTGAACACGGAATTCACCCCATGCAGTTGAGTTCTATCTGTACACCACATAGATAATCAAAACAAAATAGAGCAGTACAGGACACGCAGTGTGGAGCTCACACAGGCTTACAGTCTCCAGCATTGGAGTGGAGGGGAAAAAAGAACTTTGTTTTTTTTTTTTTAAGAGAAAAGGCACAGTTCACATCTGCTTAACATCACGTCCAACTTTAGAGACAGCTACATCAGATAATGGAATCCCGGAAGTTTCAGATAACTTTTTTTAATACAGGTTCAAGCAAACCTGAAAGTTAATGAGTTTCCGGACACTTGTGTTTTTTTAAGTGTCTGAAGCCTGAAACCGTAATTTGAAAACAAAACCCGCTATTGGACATTAGCAGGTGCTTTTTGTAACGATTTGCTATTTCATGCTGTAAAACCAATTAAACAGACCCAACGTTTGCTTTCAGGTGCGGTTCATTACATAATATACATCTATTACTGAGGAGCTTGAATAAAATTTACACGAGCCAGGTAGAAGTCGAACCTACAATCTTATGATCCGAAATCAGACGCGTTGTTTATTAAATTGCTGGCATTTCACATGACCTGAATTCCCCCATAGTGTGCTCAGCACCGCTACTAGTAATGCACCGCTCCGTCTAAAATTTCAAAGTGAGAAACATATTTTTTATGAGTTTTAAAATATAATCTCTTTAAATCAGACAAGGGGTTTATGTTTCGCACTGAAATTCCGATTGCCTGAGAATTCAAAGAAAGACTGTTTTCTTCCACAACACCGTATAATTATCACATCCACCAGACTCTCCAACCTCTCCAGATCTTGCTGGTCGAGCAATTGCTCCGATAAATTAGGTCACGTATCATGTTAAATCATTTCTTCTCAACACAACATTTCCTGGTGCACGTTTTCTCTATGAAAAAAAAGACATTTTTCCGTTGCACGATTTCTCGTTTTTTATCAAAGCGTACAGAAATAAAAAAGAAGAAGAAATAGTGTCGCAAAAGAACTCTGTCGCCCTTGGGAGATGTCAAACGCATTGGACATGAAAATGGCAGATAAAAGCCAGTTCTCTTCGTTTCTCAGTGTCGGGGCTGCTATGTAAAAGAGGCAATTTGCTCTGAGCGCAGGTTCAGCGCTTACTGAACGCAGATGTCTCAGAGCGGTGTGTCCAAGCGGCTGTAAAAGGTGAAGGTTGTCCTGTCACCGTAGCCTAGTTGGTTAAAGCGCTTCTCTATTAAACAAAAGAACCGAGATTCAAATCCCAGCCGTGTCTTTCTTCCTATCTTGTAGTACAGAACGTATCATTTCGGGCAATCATAAAGGGCTTGATTTCGTTAAATGCATGTGTTCATTTCCTTTCTGGAAAACTTGTTTTTGATGAAATTCACACAGCTTGCGAAAAATGAAATTCAATTCTTGGTTATCAGTGCAGAAGAAATATTACAGGCTGGCAAAATAAACGGGAAGAGATTTTTTTTAACCCAAAACTTGTAATTCGAGAAATGACCTTACCAGTCAGTCTCTGTGGCGCAATCGGTTAGCGCGTTCAGCTGTTAACCGAAAGGTTGGTGGTTCGAGTCCACCCAGGGACGGCGTTCTTTTGCGATATAAATATTGTCTTCAGTCGATTGGATTTCTCAGCGAAACCTTAACCATTTTAATATTTGCAGGAAATGCGAGTGTTTAACACGTGTCAGGGTCACCGGGAAATGTCCAATAATGCCCAACATTGCATTTGCATTGCATTTTTATAAGACGTTGCGCTGTAAAAAAGTTCAGCACTTGGTCCCTTCTAAAACTTGCCCTTTCTCTAGGAGAAAACAGATTACATCATAGAGCGAGAGAAGAAAAACTAGATTTGTTATTCAAAGCTTATCAGTTACTTTCAGCTAATTCTAATGACCCAGACAGCATATATTGTTTTGGTACATTGTCTTCTAAACTAACCTAAACAGTGTACTTTGTTGACGAACTGTTTTCTAAAATTCTGCGCGCACTGTAGCACAGCAGTTACATCCTTGAAATATATTATCTAAAAGCACCAATATATTTTTTCAAAGCTCTCTACATTTTTAAGAATCAATTTACTTATTAGATTTCCACTTCACCGGCATCATGCAAGCAAACTACATAAATATGAGAAAACACGCAAGAGAGTTGTCACTCAGAGTGTCGAAGGGTCGATGTATACTGGGGCTCAGTTGAAATGCAACGTCAGGACTTTTCCAAATTATGTCACACGAAGAGAGCACAGCCCTTTCCACCCTGCCGCGTGTGTCTCGGTAACTCGCTGTGATCGTATAGTGGTCAGTACTTTGCGTTGTGGCCGCAACAACCCCGGTTCGAATCCGGGTCACGGCAGAATAGGGGCGTCTGCTTTTACTACTCGCACGAATGAAGGCAAAAAAAAGCCAATCGACGTGAACGAACGGCGCTTTACAGAGGAGTACTGCCTGACTGGATCGTTGATGAACGACAGAGGCCACTCCGACCTCTTCTCGGTTTTCTTCAATGACTTACTAAGGATCTTCTTCACATTCGCCCATGCAGGGGAAGCCAGTTACACCAAAGCAAACGCAGGAAAGTGCATTTCAAGCAGAGACCAGGAGGGACTTGTTTACACCGAGAGTGGGCGGAGAATGGAACAATGCGCCCAGCCCTGTTGCTGGAGCCGATTCTTGATGAGCTCTTGGGCTCACTAAGAGGCCCCCGCTGGATGCTAATCTTTCTGTTGTTCTTGCAGGTCCTGCGCTGCTTTTGAGCCGACAGAGCTCGACCTGGTCTGTCGGCACAGCCCAATTGCAAATGATCGGCTCCGCGTACAGAAGGAACGTGCGTTTGGTACAAGAGTGCACGAAGGCACCGGAAATACATTGGGAACAAATGACCGGTCGCTCAAGACCTCTGTGAAGTACAGGAGCGTGCAAAACGAGGCTGTTTCCGCCCGGTCTCGAACCGGGGACCTTTCGCGTGTTAGGCAAACGTGATAGCCGCTACACTACGGAAACCTGTAGGGACTGCTGCTGGTGTCTCGCTTGCGTTTCGGGCTGAGAAAGGGACGCGTCACTTTAGGAAGGGGGCGCTGGAGAGAGGAACAAAGGGCGCGATGAAACAAAATGCCGAAACCCGGGATCGAACCAGGGACCTTTAGATCTTCAGTCTAACGCTCTCCCAACTGAGCTATTTCGGCAGTGCGCAAAGCCCACAGCCACCTGCTCCAGCCTTCCTGTGTTGTGGCATGAGCGCACCAAGAGTAGCGGGAGAGTGTTGCAGGAACGTCACTCAGAAGGAAAGCCACCCAGCTGCGCCCTCTGAGCTCTGTCCAGCGCATCTTCCTCGCATGGACTCCTGCCTGCGACGGGCAGGAAACAATTAGCAAGAACAGAACGACACCCCATGGGTGTCTCATGACCGCACCTTAGGTTGTGACACGTGCAGGTGTGAGGGGTTGCCGGGCTACTTTGGAGCAGAGCTTG
Source organism: Lepisosteus oculatus (assembly GCF_040954835.1). Taxonomy (NCBI): domain Eukaryota; kingdom Metazoa; phylum Chordata; class Actinopteri; order Semionotiformes; family Lepisosteidae; genus Lepisosteus; species Lepisosteus oculatus. Next base: position 46,764,671 of record NC_090709.1, on the reverse strand, counting down.
GGCGGAGGGGGGGCGGGAAAGCAGACAAAGAGGTGACACCTCAAGGTCTGCACGATCACAGCTCTCCGCCGCCCCAGGCTTCCGCTCGATAAGCTACTGGACACACCCGCCCCTCCTCACACAGACCGTGGAAAAGCCCCCGAGTGGGAGGGCTCGCTCTTCCTCCCAGGAGCTCTTGGACACGACGCCCAGACAGGGCGCGGGGAGCCGCCGCCTGCAAACACGGCTCCAGGCAGGACTCCACTCCGCAGGAGCCGCAGAGCAGAGGAGATGAGGGCAGCTTAGCTCCTGTGCAGAGACCTGAGCTGTTGTTGCTGTGGATGCTGTCTTTTCTGCACTCGGGGTAGGAGTGAATGTTGAGTTGCCCTTAGAAATGAAGCAGAGCACTTCAACGGCACGGGTGTGTGTGTGTGTGCGCCCTGGTGATTCTGGGAGACAGATCGAACCTGGGCTAAAAGAGAGGGGGCTTAGCCCTCTTCCATTTGCTAGTTCAAAGTTGTACAACCCCTTTGTATCTGCTAGGCGGCGCAGTCGTCGTGCACAAAGAACACTTTGAAAAGCGTCAAAGGCAAGTCATTCCGAGTTGGTCGTTTGTGTTTTCCGTTCAGACGCGAAATGCTGACATGATCTCTCGGCTCCTCGGTTGTCATTTCTGCTCCTTAAAGGGATCACAGCACGCGTCGCCTTCCAGCACGGTGGGTCGGGACACGATGCCGGGGGTTGGAGAGAGCGATGTCTTCCTCGTTAGTATAGGACCTGTCACCTGTCCCCACCTGTCACGCGGGAGACTGGGGTACATCAGGACGCGCATTGAAGTGAAAGCAGGATGCGCTGTGACATGCACTGTGCAGATCCCGCCACACTAAGAGGTGGGTCCAGTGGGTCTGTTCGATCACAGCGCTAGGCGAATCCCCAATCCCCTTTTGTGCCTGGCGACAAAAGATGTCTGTTTCCGCCCGGTTTCGAACCGGGGACCTTTCGCGTGTGAGGCGAACGTGATAACCACTACACTACGGAAACGGTGGTAAGACGTGCCCAGCGGCCCAGCGCTGAGCTTCGCCAATGCGATTCAGCTGCTTCCAGTGCCTTTATTGGAGTGCGCTGATGGATCGTGCTCTCTCTCCAGAGACCAGCACGCCTGTCATGGACGGAGCAGGAAAGGCGGCGCCACATTCTACAGCCCTCTCCACGCAATCGACGAAATCGGGCTACTGAAGTGGAGAAAATCGCCTCTCCAGAAAGTGCAAATATCATCTTGGAGACTCTAAATCCTATTGCCGAAGGTCAGCCCTGTCTACCAGAGTAACCCTCACACAGCGATGATCAGCTCGTCTCACACGCGAGAAGTTTCGGTTGGAAACAAGCGCCCCCTCTTCTCGCACGTTTTGCACGTTCGAGTAGTTTTAATGCAGCTCTTTCGTACACGGTGCTGATCTTTTGGAAAGCAGGAGGCAAAACCGAGTCGAACCGCCTGGGTGAAAACCAGGAACCCTAACCGCTAGACTATATGGCAGCGAACAACCATGCTGTTCCCGGCATCATGCAAGCAAACTACATAAATATGAGAAAACACGCAAGAGAGTTGTCACTCAGAGTGTCGAAGGGTCGATGTATACTGGGGCTCAGTTGAAATGCAACGTCAGGACTTTTCCGAATTATGTCACACGAAGAGAGCACAGCCCTTTCCGCCCTGCCGCGTGTGTCTCGGTAACTTGCTGTGATCGTATAGTGGTCAGTACTTTGCGTTGTGGCCGCAACAACCCCGGTTCGAATCCGGGTCACGGCAGAATAGGGGCGTCTGCTTTTACTACTCGCACGAATGAAGGCAAAAAAAAGCCAATCGATTGTGAACGAACGGCGCTTTACAGAGGAGTACTGCCTGACTGGATCGTTGATGAACGACAGAGGCCACTCCGACCTCTTCTCGGTTTTCTTCAATGACTTACTAAGGATCTTCTTCACATTCGCCCATGCAGGGGAAGCCAGTTACACCAAAGCAAATGCAGGAAAGTGCATTTCAAGCAGAGACCAGGAGGGACTTGTTTACACCGAGAGTGGGCGGAGAATGGAACAATGCGCCCAGCCCTGTTGCTGGAGCCGATTCTTGATGAGCTCTTGGGCTCACTAAGAGGCCCCCGCTGGATGCTAATCTTTCTGTTGTTCTTGCAGGTCCTGCGCTGCTTTTGAGCCGACAGAGCTCGTCCTGGTTTGCCGGCACAGCCCAATTGCAAATGATCGGCTCCGCGTACAGAAGGAACGTGCGTTTGGTACAAGAGTGCACGAAGGCACCGGAAATACATTGGGAACAAATGACCGGTCGCTCAAGACCTCTGTGAAGTACAGGAGCGTGCAAAACGAGGCTGTTTCCACCCGGTCTCGAACCGGGGACCTTTCGCGTGTTAGGCGAACGTGATAGCCTCTACACTACGGAAACCTGCAGGGACTGCTGCTGGTGTCTCGCTTGCGTTTCGGGCTGAGAAAGGGACGCGTCACTTTAGGCAGGGGGCGCTGGAGAGAGGAACAAAGGGCGCGATGAAAAAAATGCCGAAACCCGGGATCAAACCAGGGATAGATCTTCAGTCTAACACTCTCCCAACTGAGCTATTTCGGCGGTGCGCAAAGCCCACAGCCACCTGCTCCAGCCTTCCTGTGTTGTGGCATGAGCGCACCAAGAGTAGCGGGAGAGTGTTGCAGGAACGTCACTCAGAAGGAAAGCCACCCAGCTGCGCCCTCTGAGCTCTGTCCAGCGCATCTTCCTCGCATGGACTCCTGCCTGCGACGGGCAGGAAACAATTAGCAAGAACAGAACGACACCCCATGGGTGTCTCATGACCGCACCTTAGGTTGTGACACGTGCAGGTGTGAGGGGTTGCCGGGCTACTTTGGAGCAGAGCTTGGGCGGAGGGGGGGCGGGAAAGCAGACTAAGAGGTGACACCTCAAGGTCTGCACGATCACAGCTCTCCGCCGCCCCAGGCTTCCGCTCGATAAGCTACTGGACACACCCACCCCTCCTCACACAGACCGTGGAAAAGCCCCCGAGTGGGAGGGCTCTCTCTTCCTCCCAGGAGCTCTTGGACATGACCCACAGACAGGGCGCGGGGAGCCGCCGGCTGCAAACATGGCTCCAGGCAGGACTCCACTCCGCAGGAGCCGCAGAGCAGAGGAGATGAGGGCAGCTTAGCTCCTGTGCAGAGACCTGAGCTGTTATTGCTGTGGATGCTGTCTTTTCTGCACTCGGGGTAGGAGTGAATGTTGAGTCGCCCTTAGAAATGAAGCAGAACACTTCAACGGCACGGGTGTGTGTGTGTGTGTGCGCCCTAGTGATTCTGGGAGACAGATCGAACCTGGGCTAAAAGAGAGGGGGCTTAGCCCTCTTCCACTTGCTAGTTCAAAGTTGTGCAACCCATTTGTATCTACCGGGGTAAAGTTAACTTGAAGTTCGAAAACGATTTTGCCACGCCTGTAGCGTTTACACGAAACCTCTAAGAATCGCGAGAATACTTGTGTATAAAACACATTGTGAATGCTTTCTCAGCCTTTACTTTTTCATTTATATGATATTTTTTTGACCAAGCACGAATATTCTTTTGTCCATATCTTCGCAACAGAAGCACAGAACGCCTTCAAACCAAATGCATTTTAAGGACCACGACATGTGGATATTTCCACAGCCTCTACATCAAAGTATCAGTGAGCTAATTATCTTTTTTTAAACCTCCGGTTTTTCATCGATGCGTAATTACGCAGTAACTGGAACCTGGGGGACCGCTGTATACACAACTTCACAACGCGAGAAATACTGTTCAATACGGCTTCATGCAAAAAACGCATATATGACCATAGGCAAAAGAATAGCGCAGTCTCCAATTACTCAGACTGTAAGCACGGGAATAAAGCTTTGTCAGAATTCTGAAACCCTTCCTTTATGTCCTGTTTTCATTCAGGTAAGAGTCAACTATATTCACAATACTACTGACAGCAGGAAGATTAAAATATTCTTTACTCAGCAGCTTATTAAAAACAGCTCCCATGATGTTCAAACCGATTTTTTACACAGAACACTGACACAGCTTTGTGTTCTGAATCTCTTTTTCTCTTGCTTTTATTTAATGTGGCACAATGCACTGGGATAGGGGTATTCTGTTCACAAACCAATAGCATTTAAACCACAGCACCCACAATGCTGCAAGTAAGTGTTTTGCACACTAAGCAGAGAGCGATGTCTTCCTCGTTAGTATAGTGGCGAGTATCCCCACCTGTCACACGGGAGACCGGGGTACATCAGGACGGCCACAACGCAAAGTACTGACCCTTATACGATCACGGCGAGTTACCGATACACACGTGGCAGGGCGGAAAAGGCTGTGCTCTCTTCGTGTGACATAATTCGGAAAAGTCCTGACGTTGCATTACAACTGAGCCCCAGTATACATAGACCCTTCGACACTCTGAGTGACAACTCTCTTGCGTCTTTTCTCATATTTATGTAGTTTGCTTGCATGATGCCGGGAACAGCATGGTTGTTCGCTGCCATATAGTCTAGCGGTTAGGGTTCGTGGTTTTCACCCAGGCGGTTCGACTCGGTTTTGCCTCCTGCTTTCCAAAAGATCAGCACCGTGTACGAAAGAGCCGCATTAAAACTATTCGAACGTGCAAAACGTGCGAGAAGAGGGGGCGCTTGTTTCCAACCGAAACTTCTCGCGTGTGAGACGAGCTGATCATCGCTGTGGGAGGGTTACTCTGGTAGACAGGGCTGACCTTCGGCAATAGGATTTATAGTCTCCAAGATGATATTTGCACTTTCTGGAGAGGCGATTTTCTCCACTTCAGTAGCCCGATTTCGTCGATTGCGTGGAGAGGGCTGTAGAATGTGGCGCCGCCTTTCCTGCTCCGTCCATGACAGGCGTGCTGGTCTCTGGAGAGAGAGCACGATCCATCAGCGCACTCCAATAAAGGCACTGGAAGCAGCTGAATCGCATTGGCGAAGCTCAGCGCTGGGCCGCTGGGCACATCTTACCACCGTTTCCGTAGTGTAGTGGTTATCACGTTCGCCTCACACGTGAAAGGTCCCCAGCTCGAAACCGGGCGGAAACAGACATCTTTTGTCGCCAGGCACAAAAGGGGTTTGGGGATTCGCCTAGCGCTGTGATCGAACAGACCCACTCACCTCTTAGTGTGGCGGGATCTGCACAGTGCATGTCACAGCGCATCCTGCTTTCACTTCAATGCACGTCCTGATGTACCCCAGTCTCCCGCGTGACAGGTGGGGACAGGTGACAGGTCCTATACTAACGAGGAAGACATCGCTCTCTCCAACCCCCGGCATCGTGTCCCGACCCACCGTGCTGGAAGCCGACGCGTGCTGTGATTCCTTTACGGAGCAGAAATGACAACCGAGGAGCTGAGAGATCATTTCAGCATTTCGCGTCTGAACGGAAAACACAAACGACCAACTCGGAATGACTTGCCTTTGACGCTTCTCAAAACGTTCTTTGTGCATCGAACAGACCCAGTGGGCGAAAGACGTATAATATACGTCTATTAAACGCATACCTTAGACGTCTAAATGTGGTCTACAATTCGTCTAGAATGAAATTCTAATATACGTCTAAAGTTATACGTCAATTATACGTCTATGTTTAGACGTTCATTATACATAAATGGTTGGAGTTCTATTATATGGATAACTTTAGAGGACTATTATACGTATATGGTTAGAGGTCTATTATACGTATAACTTTAGAGGTCTATTATACGTATATGGTTAGAGGTCTATTATACGTATAACTTTAGATGTCTATTATACGTATAACTTTAGATGTCTATTATACGGATAACTTTAGACGTCTATTATACGTATATGGTGTAGCGGCAATGCTTGTTAATAAGACAGAATTAAGCTTTGGTATGCTCCTAAAAGAGGCCCCATCTCACCCTCCATCTCTGTGGTGCAGCCACAGAGAAAGAATTCATGCAAGCTGATTTAAGAGTGTTTTCTTGTGATAAGAAACAAGCTCCCAGACGGGGATGCAATTAGCTGAGCCTGGCTATCATGATCAATGGTCATCCATTGGCGCCTATCAGTCTAGGGAGTGCCGAATGGACATCTGGACTGCATTCCTAAGTGTCAAGAGAAAGTGACTTATATCTCACCTTGACCAACCAATCAGGGACTGGCAGGGCGTGGTAATACCACGTGGGTCTCCAATGCCCGCCAAACTCTCAACCAATCAGCACACATCTGGGTCTTGATCAAAAAGGGAGCGCAAGCTCAGTTCTGGTTTCTCCTTGGCCATTTTCGCGCATCAGCAGAGACAATCACGTGACAACTGCTGTTGTCTGCAAAAAGGACTTGGACTTTGTTCTAAGCGCGAGGCCGAGGATCCCGTACGTACTCAGAATTCTACCAACGTGAATGCTCCGCTTGATCAACGGCAGCCTACAGTTGGACCTTCGTCGACAACCTGAATACCTTATTCAGAAGCAGCGCTGGACCGGGAACTAACCAGTTTCTTCCCAGGCAAAAGAGTGACTTGTGAGGACTCGCGGTCACACTCTGTGCATAGAGACTTTCTACTAGCCAGCCGGACTGCTGGTAGATCCCCTCGGAGCAACGACTGCCCTGCGCGCCGCAGTTAGATTCCTCCGCCCGTCCTACTCCGAGCTGCACCTCGACTGGTTGGCCGGTAGCCAGAGGACGCCGTCACAACGCCCATTGGACAACCGCTGGAACAGAGGCTGCAACAGAGCCTGTCAGCTGGTTTGGTGTTCGTGCCGGGAAATTCCAAATCCAAACACAGTGGATAAGTAAACCCCATGTTCTACATTGTGTCTTGAGAATTCAATTGTACCTCAACACAAGTTGTTATCAATTTAATTCATGAGTAATGTATTTACTTCCGAGTTTAGAGTAACAGTGGGTAATAACACTGATTAGCGATTTGGTAACCGAACAATATATATTGACATATATTCTCTGTTGTGTATCTCTTTGTGTTGGCATCTCTTCGAGATTATATACCTTGTATATTGATAACCCTCACAGTAAGGTCTGCCGCTCGTATCCAGGCAGACTAGTATATGTTTGGTGCACAATTTATATGAATAAATGTATCTCGTGTATTGAACCCGTGTGTGTGCGTTGTTAGTTGTTCTGACGATTGATTTTCTAAAAGCCACAACGAACAACCTCGTGATTACTGCTACAATTAATAATTGTCTCAGTAAACCCATCAAACCTCTACAACCACGATACACCACCATAAACTATATTAATTTAGGAACATAAACATATAGTGTAAACTGTATATGGCTGGTATTGGTAGTTTAAAGAAAAAATACACACCAGTATTCCACTTTCTTCCTAAACATTTTAAGCATCAAAGTCTTACATGTATTAAGATTTTACCACGTTTCGGAAACGTTTTTACATGCTCCTTCTGACCATCTTAAGTTTATATACTTTGTGAAAAGTCATAAGATATTAACATTTTCTGTGAATGTGCTCGTTATCGGAGTAAACAAAAGCATACTTTTAGAATTTGATTAATAGGGAATATAATATGGAATCACGAACCTAAAGAAATTAATAACGATATAATTATTTTTATGTACTGTAGCTCAAATAGTAGTATAATACACTTTCTATGGATACATGTGCTTCTACGCAACGCAGAAGCACATCCACAAGTAACATTACCTAGCTAAGAGAGGACATTGGCTAGCCAATATGATAAATACAGTGGAAAAAAGCAATTGGGAAAATAAGACCTGCTGATCTGTTATACATACCAGGAAGAGAACAGAATATGATTTTTTTCTGTTCGAAACGTGTGTTGTCTTTATGAAATTCATGTATTTTAAACGTTTAATTAAGAAGAAAAAAACTTACAGAAAGATACTAAGCTGATCACGAGATAGAAAGATCACCCGTTTTTCGCGCATAAAAAGTGGCTATTAACTGGGTGAACTGTTATTAACTGGAGTCAACTGGGTGAAAACACATAATATGAACATGAAACAAAAAATAAAAATAAGATACAATCTACAGACATTAAAACCAGTGTCATGGAAATTTAACTATCAAGGAAGCCACAAGAGAGAGTTCTCACCTGAGTAAGGTCTTTATTTCAATATTGCAATATTGGGAGCACTGCTGCCACTTCGCAAAGTGCAACCAGAGACTCAATTTGTTACAAGCAGTACAGGGTTTTTATAAGACGTTGCGCTGTAAAAAAGCTCAGCGCTTTGTCCCTTCTAAAAGTTCCCCTTTCCCTAAGAGAAAACAGATTACATCAAAAAGCGAAAGAAGAAGCACTAGATATGTTATTCAAAGCTTATCAGTTACTTTCAGCTAATTCTAAAGACCCAGACAGCATATATTGTTTTGGTACATTGTCTTCTAAAGTAACCTAAACAGTGTACTTTGTTGACGCACTGTTTTCTAAAGTTCTGCACGTACTGTAGCACAGCAATTACATCCTTGAAATATATTATCTAAAAGCCCCAATATATTTTTTTGCAAAGCTCTCTACATTTTAAGAATCAATTTACTTATTAGATTTCCACTTCAAGACTTGTTCGGCCGGCGTTCTGGGAGTTGCGTTTTTCAGAATTGTATTGAGATCGTTTTCCACAGAGCTCAGATGTCAAAGCACAGCAGCAGCTCTCCACAGCGATCCTCTTTAGCGCCCTTTCTCCCGCAGCTCCGTCCTCATTGGAAGGAAGCAAGAGTGAAAGGCTGAAGTGAAATAGAGCGGGGACGAAGGCAGTTGAGAGAGAGAACGTGGGAAGAAGAGAAAAACGCAAGGGAAAAAAAGCAGCGTAGTAAAAGAGGTGACGGAGCTGCCCTCTCTATAAGAAGGGTGCCAGCGACCCCTGCTCTTGCTTACGGGCACACCCCCTTGAGCACACTTGATCTCGGAAGCTAAACAGGGATGGGCCTGGTTAGTATTTGGATGGGAGACCGCCTGGGAATACCAGGTGCTGTAAGCTTTTAAGCGCAGGAGGCGCCCTATCCCCGTTCGCTCGCTCATTCCCCTGTTCACACGTGCAGTGCGGCTTGTCCGTCTGTTTATTTGTCAGCTTTGGCGAGACACGGGTGCTTGTGTATTAGCGTGAGCGTTTTTTATTCTGATCATGAACAGTTTTACAAGTCCGCAAAGGATCGAGGAAAGGTTTATCGCCAGCTGAAAAGAGACAAAGCGCTTCGGCTGTGGAGACTTGTTCTGCTGGCGTTCGGGGAGTCGCGTTTTTCAGAATTGTATTGAGATCGTTTTCCACAGAGCTCAGATGTCAAAGCACAGCAGCAGCTCTCCACAGCGATCCTCTATAGCGCCCTTTCAGCTCCGTCCTCATTGGAAGGAAGCAAGAGTGAAAGGCTGAAGTGAAATAGAGCGGGGACGAAGGCAGTGAAGAGAGAGAACGTGGGAAGAAGAGAAAAACGCAAGGGAAAAAAAGCAGCGTCGTAAAAGAGGTGACGGAGCTGTCCTCTCTATAAGAAGGAGAAGAAGAAGAGGAACAGAGGATTTGTTTGTCTTAAGTAAGACTTTGTTTTTTGTGGTTTTTTGGTGTTTTTGGTTGATTTTTGAAGCCCTCCCCTTCAGCCTAGCTCTGTTTGGTGAGGATAGAGACTTTTGTTTTTTTTTGTTGCTTTTTTGTTGCTTTCTGAGTCCTGTTTGTGTTTTAATGGAAGGAAAAAACATGGAGGCAGAGAATGTTATTGTAGTGGAGGAGGAGAGTGGTGTAGGAAAGAGAAGGATGAGGAATTCGGACCGACCCCCCCGGCGGGTTTTTGCAAGGGCGCATACTGTTGTGGTGGATGTGAGCGGCGTGGAGAAACCGTCTGCGGGTGCTATTATCGCAGCTGTGCACGGCGTCTGTGGGGAGGGCTCTCTTTTTGCCTGCCACCCCCGGACGCCAAAAGAGTTTGAACTGACTCTGGACTCAAAGGAACATGCAGACGCGGTGGCTGTGGGGCTGGATGTGCAGGGCACACCCTCCTACTGACGCTGGCTGGAGCGGAAGGAGGTAGTGGTGTCCTTCCTCCATTTCCCGGCATATATCTCAGACGAGACTATCAAGGAGAAGCTGAGTAGCTGGGGGGTGAGAGTGATTTCGGACATCAGGATGCGCCACTACCCCGGGACCACCATTGCTGATGGCATGAGGTTTGTTCGGATTCGCTTTCCCGAGCATGTAGCCTCGTTGCCATACAGCATCCGCTTCGCCACGGCAGAGGGGGACCAGTACTTCAGGGTCCTCCACGACCTTCAACAAAGGGTGTGTCATGTCTGCCTGGACTCGGGGCACATCGCCAAGGACTGCCCTGAGTTCCTCTGCTATGAGTGCAGACAGCCCGGCCACCGCGCCAGGAACTGCACCGCTGCCAAGTGCCCGGACTGCCTCCACGCGCTCATGAGCTGCAACTGCGAGCCGGAACCGGAAGATCCAGCCGCCGCAGGAGCAGCTGCCCACAACGCCGAGGGGGTTGAAGATGGACTACGGGTAGCCGCTGTAGCTGAGCATGGAGAGTTGCCAGCAGCGGCGCCCCAGGACCCCAGTGAGCCAGCAACGCCCCAGCCGGTGATGGGGGAGAGGCAGAGGGAGGCCCCTCCAATCCTGGGTACAGCGCAGCAGAAAGGAGCCGGGGACCAGCCAGCATCTCCACCAGCAGGGGCGCCCCGTTGCCCTAACAATCCTGCTGCATCCCACTCTGTGCCGCAAGAGAAGCAGAGGGAGGTTGCTCCACAACATGCGGCGGTGCAGCATGGTGCAGCTGAGATCCTACGGGCACCACCACCACCAGAGGCTGCCCCTCAGCGTACCAGTGGGCTTTTGACACCCAAGCCTGTGCAGGGAGAGAGGCAGAGGGAGGAGGCGACGGCACCAGCACCACCACCACCATCACCGCGGTTCCCCAGCTGTGGGCAAGCCGGGGTACAACCGCCTGGGCCCTCGAAGGCTGGAATCCAGTGGCACCACGTCAGGCCTCAGCCCAACCTGAAGCCCAGTTCAAGAGTTGTCCGCAGACCCATCCCTGATGTCTCTGCGGTGGCGGAGACAGGAGGTGGGGAGGAAGCGGCAAGTGTTGGCAATGAGAATGTGGCAGAAAGGGCGGGGGAACTGTCGCGCGGGCCGGAGAATTAATTTCACTCTTATGGCCATATGCGTGATGGCAACTTTCGCCTCTTTAAACGCCAACGGGCTGAGGGACTGAGCAAAGCTGGGGGCAGTGTTGGCTCTGCTGGGGCGGACGGATGTTGTCTGCCTCCAGGAGACCTTCTGGGACGAGGAGTGTGTCCGGAAGGTGCGAGCACAGTGGGACTGGGAGCTGTTTTACAGCAACGCATCCGGCCTGTGCAGGAGGGGGGTGGCTGTGCTGGTGAGGAGGGGAGTGTACGAGAGCGTAAGGCTCCTGCACCGCGACACGTAGGGCCAGCTCCTGCAGGTCTGTCTTGGGTTTCCTGGACAGTCCGTGCTGCTGAGCAACATCTACGCCCCCAATGGGGAAGCTGAGCGGCTCGCCTTCTTCAAGCAGCTGGAGGCGAGCTGCTTTCAGCAGCCAGGGCTGGTCGTCGGAGATTTTAACTGTGCACTGAGTGCGCTCGATGTCGCGGTTGGGATGACCTTTAAGAGCAGTGCGGAAGCTCACTGGTTCGTGGATGCGTGGCGTCAGGCTTAGTGTGCGCGGAGGGACTTTTCTCGGCGGCAGGTCGTCGAAGGTGTCTTGAGACAGAGCCGGATCGACCTGTTGCAGGGGCACATGAGTCTCTTCCCGTGCCTGAGCCAGATGCGCTATGTGTTCATGACCCTGAGCGACCATGCTGTGCTTCACTTTTCTCTAGCAGGGGCACAGGAGGACCGGTGCCCCGGCCTCTGGTGCTTTAATAAGGCGCTCCTGGGGAGGCTTCATTCTGTCAGGGCATAGAAGACCTTATCCGGCAGCAGCTGCAGTGTCCCCTGTATAGGTCAGAAAAGCTGGTCTGGTGGGATAATCTCAAGTACGCCATCAAAGAGTTCAGTATCTAGTATGGCCTGTCCCGGGGGCGGGAGAAGGCCAGGCGGGAGAGACAGCTTCGGGCTCGGATCACCTCAGAGCTCGGGCTCCTGGCAGATCACGGCGGGGGCTGCGAGCTCTTGCTGGAGCTGAGGGGTGAGCTGCAAGCCCTGGAGGAGGAGAAGTGGAGAGGAGCCAGGGTGCGCAGCAGAGCCCAGTATCTGGCCGAGGGCGAGAAGAGCACGAGGTTCTTTTTCGGCCTGGAGCAGGAGAGGCAGCGCAGCTCCTTCATCGAGGAGCTGGTGGGAGAGGACGGTGTGCGGCTCTCTGCCCCCGAGGCCGTTAGGAATGAGGTGTTTTCTTTTTATAGCGCCTTGTTCTGGCCGAAGTGGTGGATGAGCAGCAGACCCGGGCCATGCTGGCTTGGGTGAGTACCCGCCTGTCACAGAGCGATCATGAGCTCTGTGACAGTGCGCTGAGCTTGGAGGAAGTGCTTGAAGCACTTCGGGGCTCGTCTCCTAACAAGAGCCCTGGGTGGGACGGGCTCTCCTCCAAGCTCTACAGACACTTTCAGCAGTCCCTGGGGCCCCTCCTTCTGGAGGTGTTCCAGGAGATTGCCAGGACCGGCGCTCTGACCCCATCTATGAGAAGGGGGGTGATGTCTCTTGTCTACAAAAAGCAGGGGGATCCCTCCCTTTTGAAAAACTTTCGCCCGATCAGTCTGTTGAACACAGACTATAAGATACTAACTCGTGTTCTCTCCCTCAGGCTCGGGAAGGTTCTGCCCAGGATCCTGTCGCCTTCGCAGACCTACTGCGTCAAGTGGAGAGACATCGCGGACACGGTGTGCTCCATCAGAGATGTTGTGGACCTTATGCGGGAGCAGCCGAGGGGTGGATACGTCCTGAAACTGGACCAGGAGAAGGCCTTCGACAGGGTGGAGCATTCCTTCCTGTTTGAGGTCTTGAAGAGCTTTGGCTTCGGCGAGGCCTTCATCTCCTGGGTGAGGCTCGTGTACAAGGGGATCGTGAGCTGTGTCAAGGTGAATGGTTCCCTCACGAGCTTCTTTCCAGTGACCTTGCCTGGGGGCACCGCCACCTCGTTGATCTACCAATATGCTGACGACACCAGACTGACGTTGGCAGAGGTGGCGGAGATCTCGGCCATTTTAGAGGTGGTGCAGGCCTACTGCGCTGCCTCGGGCGCCAAGGTAAACTTGGAGAAGTCTGAGGTCATGCCGGTGGGGAGGGCAGACCTTGCCCCGCTCTTCGGTTACCCTTTCAGGGTTGAGACGGGTCACCTGAAGGTCCTTGGCATCTACATTAACGCTGATGAGCAGGCCACTGGGCTTCTCCTGTGGAAGGAGAAGCTCATTAAGATGAGGGCAAATTAAATCGGTGGAGACACAGGTCCCTGACCCTAAAGGGAAGGGTCCTGCTCGTTAACACACTGTGCCTGTGCCTCTTGTGGTACCCAGTGTCTGTGATGCCTCTTCCTGAATGGGTAGAGAACGAGATTAGGCAACTTGTGGTGGGATTCGTGTGGGAGGGGAAGCCTCCACGGGTTGCTCATGACACCCTCATTGGGGAAATCTCCAGGGGTGGGCTGAAGCTGTGTGATGTAGGCCTGAAGCTGAAAAGCTTTAGGCTGAAAGTAGGCTGGGCAAACGATTTTTAATTTTTTTTAAAAAGAAATAAAAAATGAGATATAATGATGTGTTCCTGCTTAACTTAGACATTGCACGACTTTAAAACCTATAAAAATGGGTTACGAGAGTTAAAAACCACTTTTTATGCGCGAAAAATGGGTGATTTTTCTTCCTCGTGATCAGCTCAGAATCTCTGTGTACGCTGTAAGGTTTTTACTTCTTAATTAAACGTTTAAAATACACGAATTTCATAAAGACAACACACGTTTCGAAGAGAAAAAATCCCATTCTTTTCTCTTCCTGTTGTGTGAAACTCATCAGCAGGTCTTTTTTTCCCAATCAGAGGCTCTGAAAATAGCGTACCGCCCACTGCGCTCCGTCAGAGAGGGGCACGGCACCGAGAGAAGGAGGAGGTGTGGAGCGCACCAGTACAAAACGAACGTTCTCCTGCCTGGAGTGCTTATGGCAGCAATCGCGTCTGCATTTATAACTTAGTTTTAAAAATAATCAAGCAATATGAAGCATCTCTTTTTACTTTTAAGTCACTTAATTATCATTAAGCACAGCTTTCTCACCACTTAGACTACTTTTTGATACCATCCTTAGACAAAGCAGAAACTTCTTGTTCTGTCTAATGACATTACAAGTGGAAAGATTACAGATTTTAATCGTCTTAATTTTGTTACGTTATACATTTTAGAAACATTTCATCCATACAAACACCACAAAACTATTATCGATTGTATTTCTGAATGGTATGTTACACTTAGTTCACTGTGTTAAATACATCTAATTAAGAACGTTAGGTGTTAGCATAAACTATTAGCAATCAATATTAAATTTAGCACTGTAATAAGTTGTTGCACTAAAGAAAAAATAGGGTTAAATATAATTCAAAATATTTTGCTAACAATGTTAACTGTTTATAAATAATAAATTGTATTAACTAAAGAGTAGGATGGCACAGTTGTTAGTATGCTTTTTGTTTTGTTTCTTTTTCATAAATACAACAGTAGTACCTGATGTCTCAGTGGCTTTCAAAATTAAATTATGCATGCACACCTGTGAACTAGAAAGATAACTAAACTGTCCATCCATTTATAATGGTGGCAAAGTGGTTAGCATTGCTATCTTGGAGCACTGGGGTCCTAGGTTCAATTCCTGCCATCCTGTGTGTGTGGGGTTTGCATGTTCTCTCTGGGTTACATGGTTTTTCTCCATATGTGTGATATGACTCCCTCTTGCACTCCAAAACATACTGGTAAGTTAATTGGTTTATGGGAAAACTGGCCCTGGTGTGTGTGTGTTTGTGTCTGTCTGTCCTGTGATGGACTGGCACTATGTCCAGGGTGTATTCTGCCTTGTGTCCATTGCTTACTGGGATAGGCTCCAAATCCTCTGTACTGGATAAAGAGATTAGAAATGGATGGAAGTAAAGGCAGTCCAGATGTCCATCTGGCACTCCCTAGACAGATAGGCGCCAATGGATGACCATTGATCATGATAGCCAGGCTTAGCTAAGTGCATCCCCATTTGGGAGCTGTCCCTTATAAAAAAAAACATCTTTAAATAAGCCTGCATGAATAGTCTAGATGAAGAGAGAGTTGGGGCCTCATTTAGGAAAGCACAGCAACACTTAATTCTGTCTTATTAACAAGCATTGCCTCTACACCCCTTTCCTGATTTCTTATTTTTTTGCATGTTTGTCACACTGAAATGTTTCAGATCATCAAACAAATTGAAATATTAGACAAAGATAACACAAGTAAACACAAAATGCAGTTTTTAAATGAAGGTTTTTATTATTAAGGGAAAAAAATCAAAACCTACATGGCCCTGTGTGAAAAAGTGATTGCCCCCCTGTTAAAACATAAATCAACCGTGGTTTATCACATCTTTGGAAAGTTCAATTTCTCTAGCCACACCCAGGCCTGATTTCTGCCACACCTGTTCTCAATCAAGAAATCGCTTAAATAGGATCTGCCTGACAAAGTGAATTAGACCAAAAGATCCTCAAAAGCTAGACATTATGCTTTCCAAAGAAATTCAGGAACAAATGAGAAACAGAGTGATTGAGATTTATCAGTCTGGAAAAGGTTATAAAGCCATTTCTAAAGCTTTGGGACTCCACTGAACCACAGTGAACCACAAATAGAGGTGCGGGTTCAAATCCCACTCCCCACAGTCAAGTGTTTTACCCTGTCTTTTTTAATTGTCTTGACACTGCTCTTGTTGTGCTCACTGACAATCACAATAGGAGGAAAACAGAGAAACTGTTTCGCAAGAACACAATGGACAGGAAAAAGCTTCATGAACACTTGAATGTGAGTAGCAAAAGTACGGTATGCATTCAAATGTTGAAGCCTGAATTATAAAAGCAGCATAAGAAAGGTGCAGCACAATACAATTTGTGAGAATTAGCAGGTTTGATGCTGCTATTTCATTTTCATTTTCAAACTTGCAGAGCCAAATAACAAAAAGGTTTCATGTGTGACAGCATTCCGTTGGAAATACCGTTTCCATTATGTATTCGGCGAACCTGAATGAAATATTTCAGTGCTGGCTCAAATGCGAGGAATTTCAGAAAAACCTGGAAAAGCAACGCTCACAGTAAATGACATAAATTTAAAGCGTGTAGTCTGCATGAACAGAGCAACGCAGCGGTCTGTAAAACAGATCTGAAGCCAAAAGTCCTCTTTTATCTCGGTCAGCGCTTTCCGATAAGATGGCTCTGCAGAAGACATGAGAAATGCTGAACACGTTGTTGCCATTAGTGCTACTCATGCTACTGTAGTTTTAAGCTCTTATCAGTGGGCATGTACAGTTGTACAGGGGCTAGACTACTTTGCGCCGTCCAAATTCCATTATGTGAATTTAAGTTTTTTTTAATAACAGCATTAAAATTACAATGTGTGCTCAAAAACCGTTACTTATTAGCTTAAGAAGTAGAAGTGTTTTGACAAAGTGTGGTGTTCGAACAATAAACGCTGAAGTGTTTAATACTTGTGAGCAGATCTCCCTCGATTTAGACAAACTCCTGCTCGCCCGATGATTTCAGAAAAAATATCTGAATCGAGGCTCAAAGTGGAAAGAAAGCTGAATCCCGCAAAGTCATAAGACATTGGGGGTCACTGTACGCTATCACGTCCTGCCTGCGCTGTCCTATTAAAAGGGATCAGAAAGGACACAAACACAAGGACCCTTGAATCCATGATCTTGAACTTAAGGGTCGCGAGCTCTGCCGATTGTGCCTCTCTAGCTCCTCTATTACAACAATAATATTACTCGCGTTGATTCAACATAGTATAGTTGGCTGCTAGCTAGAGATGATGGCATGGTGGCCAAGTGGTAAGGCATCTGTCTCGTAACTCGTCTGTTGAGGGTTTGAGCCCTGTTTATGCCTCCATTCACCGTCATGTTCTTTTATCTAGATCTTCAAGTAACTTGCAAAATGTCTCTTATTGTTACTCTTTCTCAAAATCGAAGCACAAAGTTATCTGTTATAGCCATAACAGAATGCCGAACTTTATTATCTTTTTACAAATCAACACAGAATAACACAAAGAAGACATTTTATAGTCTTATATTGAAACCACTAACGCACTATGCACACATTCACAAGAATTTACAATGCCAATAGAAAAACACATTTGCTCCGGTAAATTAGATCACATACCTTGTTAACTCATTTCTTCTTAACACAACATTTGTTCGAATGGAGGGAAAGGCAGTTTCGCAAATAACCCACAGGTCTGTCACCCTCGGGAGATGTCAAGCACATGGAACTCCTTGCACATGAAAAGTGCCAGATAAAAGCTATATGGCAGCGAACAACCATGCTGTTCCCGGCATCATGCAAGCAAACTACATAAATATGAGAAAACACGCAAGAGAGTTGTCACTCAGAGTGACGAAGGGTCGATGTATACTGGGGCTCAGTTAAAATGCAACGTCAGGACTTTTCCGAATTATGTCACACGAAGAGAGCACAGCCCTTTCCGCCCTGCCGCGTGTGTCTCGGTAACTCGCTGTGATCGTATAGTGGTCAGTACTTTGCATTGTGGCCGCAACAACCCCGGTTCGAATCTGGGTCACGGCAGAATAGGGGCGTCTGCTTTTACTACTCGCACGAATGAAGGCAAAAAAAAGCCAATCGATGTGAACGAACGGCGCTTTACAGAGGAGTACTGCCTGACTGGATCGTTGATGAAGGACAGAGGCCACTCCGACCTCTTCTCGGTTTTCTTCAATGACTTACTAAGGATCTTCTTCACATTCGCCCATGCAGGGGAAGCCTGGAAGGCTCCACAGCCGAAACATTGTGATTCTTTTCTTCTCTTTTCACCAGGAATAGTCCTTTACTTGTTCTTTTGCAGCCTACGCATGCTGACGCAGCTACCCACCCGATAGCTAACATTCTATAATCACAACTATGAATGTCCACTTTGGGTATTTTTTCCATGATTATTTATTATTATTATTTATTCTGTCATTGAAGCATATTTTATGTCATACTGAAGTGTCATAATCACTGAAAAAATATTTTTTTAATTTAGAAAGTAAGAAAATGATAAATCACTAGGAATTGCATTTAGCCTGTTCTGATCTAGATTTTCTATATACTTTAACATGCCATGTTCACAATGTCACAACTCATAAATGAAACAATGAAGTGTTGTAATTACAAATGTACATAGCGTCGGGACATTGAGATGTTTTGGTAATGAGGAAGGAGGGACATGCAATGTTCACAGGGTCAAATTTATAAAACGCTACAGTAAAATTTCTTGTATTTCGGGAATATGAGAGCCTGTTACATTGTGTCTTACACCTCAGTGTCAGAATTTTGAGACATTTTTATAACCAGGGGTAGGTTCATAGCAATAAGCAGAAAGTGCGATCATCCTTTGCTCATCCTCGGTTAACCATATATTCTCATATGCCATGTTCTGAATGTCCCATTTAAAACTGCTATATTAAAATTAAGACTTTTTATGATCAGAAGGCAAGGTTGTGGTAAATATGCATAAAGTGCAAGTGAACTTATGTTTTGCCTTTGTCTTGTTATTGTGAGTTTTGAAAATTGGTTTTCGATTTTCTGAAATGCGTTTCACACAAAAATGCAATTTGGATAGTCACTACTTATATATTCCCCTTAACTGAGGATATGTACAGTAATCCATCCCGATTAGTACTTTTAAAAATTACTGTAGAGAGCCATCAGAAAGGGAATGAAAACTTGCATTAAACAAAATCAAGCTGCATGTAATCATCCATAGTGAAACATTTTGTAAGACAAGACAGGAAGAAAGACACTGGTGGGATTTGAGCGCAGAATCTCCTGTTTAATAGGAAAAAAACTTCAACCAAATCAGCCAAGATGCTGTCAGAGTATTAAAATCATGTCTGCGTCAGTGGTTACAGCTAACTATCGCTGGAGGACAGTTCACTGTGAACAAGTCAGCCTGAATAATGAGGGGGAAGAGACTGACCTCTGTGATGCACTATAGAGTTACACTAACCTTCTATCCAACTGTTCTATGCTGCATTCTACCCTAGTGGTAAATATTGATTTCCGTGGGTGTAATATTCCTTTTTTTGTCAAATATTATCAAGCACAAATTTTGCTGTTGAAAATAAGCCTAGTGGTTTTCAATGTTGTGATCCTTTTTCCCCAGTGTCACCCAAATTGATACATTGTGCTTTGGCAATTCTTCAGGCTATATTTTTTAGAGGAGCTCAGTTGAATTAGTTTATATAAAGTATTTCTTTTCCCTTTAATCCTTTAAAACATATTACATTTTCAAAACATTGGATCTTACTTCCTACTAATTGTAGCGGCAATGCTTGTCAATAAGACAGAATTAAGTGTTGCTGTGCTTTCCCAAATGAGGCCCCATCTCTCTCTTCATCTCTGTGGTGCAGCCACAGAGAAGCTATTCAGGCAGGCTGATTTAAAGATGTTTTCTTTTGATAAGGGACAGCTCCCAAAGGGGGATGCACTTAGCTAAGCCTGGCTATCATGATCAATGGGCATCCATTGGCGCCTATCTGTCTAGGGAGTGCCAGATGGACATCTGGACTGCATTCCTAAGTGTCAGGAGTAAGTGACTCATATCTCACCTTGATCAACCAACCAGGGACTGGTAGGGCCGAGTAACCCACGTGGGACTCTAATGCCCATGAAACTTTCATCCAATGAACGAGCTGAAGTTCCTCCAGGTAAAAACAGGCAACACAGAGAGCCTGTGAGATTCAGATTCAGTAAGATTCTGAGGAGAATTCTAAAGGGAATTCAAAGGAGAATTCCAGGGCAGGACGGCCCAGGAGCAGAAGGCTCCCAAGGGCAGGACATTCTCGCAGCGCACCTCCTGACCATCCTGAGACTCAGCCCGGACAACCACGGAATGGCCAGTGTGTCCGAGTGCCAGAACTTTCCTTTGTTCTAAGAGTCTAGAGTGGAGGTTGCCAGAGAGTAACCAGCAGCAGGCCTCGTGAACAGGTTGGAACTGTGGACAGCTGAATCACTATTCAGAACTAGCGCTTCATCAGGAACAAACTGGTCTTCTTCCTGACCTGCTGGGACCCACATTCATCTTTTCTCCTGTGCACAAACTTCGCTAGTTTCAGCCAAAACTAACTAGCCAGTCTTCAGAGAGCATCAGCAGTGCACCGTCGCAAGCCGCACAGCACAGCCTGGCATGGAGCCAGAGAGCCTGCAGGAGACCTGAATCCCCAGAGATTGGATGAGTATTCCACTTCACTGCATTACTGCTCGAGAATTCAATTGTTATCCCAACCAGTTGATATCAATCTAATTCCTAAGTGTTATGTACTTGTTTTGAGTATCTAATGTAGAAGTTGTAAACAAGTTCAATTACGAAACGGTCTAAATGAATGATATACCGAACGTATGTCCTCTTGATATGTGTAACTCTTTGTAACTGAATGAATATATATCTTTTGTATTCTGATAACCCTTACGATAAGATCTGTTAGGTTTACATGCATATTCTATATATTAATAAATGTATCCGCGTGTATTAGTACCTGTGTGTGCGTTGTTTGAGTTATATCGCATGGTTGGATTCTAAGACCATTAAAAGAATCAATTTTGTGATTTACTGCCACAATTAATAATTGTCCCAGTAAATGCCCAAACCCCTAAAGAACTGGTGCCTCGTGAGAGCACACTACAACAGTGTGTGATCTCCTGTCCCAGCCTGAGGAGCAGACAGCAAGCCTGTCTCTCAATACAAATAATACAGTGTGTCATTTCCTGCCCCAGCCAGAGGAACAGACAGTGAGCATGTCTCTCAACAATAATACGAATAAACTGTGTGATCTCCTGTCCCAGCCTGAGGAACAGACAGTGAGCCTGTCTCTCAATAATAATAATACAGTTTTTGATCTCCTGTCCCAGCCTGGGGAACAGACAGTAAACCTGTCTCTCAATAATAATAATCCAGTGTGTGATCCCTTGTCTTAGCCTGAGGAACAGACAGTGATCCTGTCTCTCAATAATAATACAGTGGGTGATCTTCTGTCCCAGTCTGGGGAACAGAAAGTGAGCCTTTCTCTCAATAATAATAATATAGTGTGTGATCCACTGTCCAAGCCTGAGGAACAGACAGTCAGCCCGTCTCTCAATAATAATAATACGGTGTGTGATCTCCTGTCCCAACCTGAGGAACAGACAGGAGTGAGCCTGTCTCTCAATAATAATAATCTTGTGTGGAATGTCCTGTCCCAGTCTGAGGAACAAATAGTGATCCTGTCTCTCAATAATAATACAGTGGGTGATCTTCTGTCCCAGTCTGGGGAACAGAAAGTGAGCCTTTCTCTCAATAATAATAATATAGTGTGTGATCCACTGTCCAAGCCTGAGGAACAGACAGTCAGCCCGTCTCTCAGTAATAATAATACAGTGTGTGACTTCCTGACCCACCCTGAGGAACAGACAGTGAGCCTGTCTCTCAATAATAATAATACAGTGTGTGACCTCCCGTCCCAGCCTGAGGAACACTGAGCCTGTCTCTCAATAATAATACAATGTGTCATCTCCTGTCCCAGCCTGAGGAACAGTGAGCTTGTCTCTCAATATTAATAATAATAATACAGTGTGTGATCTCCTGTCCCAGCCTGAGGAACAGACAGTGAACCTGTCTCTCAATAAAAATAATACAGTGTGTGATCTACTGTCCCAGCCTGGGGAAAAGACAGTGATCCTGTCTCTCAATAATAATAGAACAGTGTGTGATCTCCAGTCCCAGCCAGAGGAACAGACAGTGAGCCTGTATCTAAATAATAATAATACAGTGTGTGATCTCCTGTCCCAGCCTGGGGAACACTGAGCCTGTCTCTCAATACTAATAATACAGTGTGTCATTTCCTGCCCCAGCCAGAGGAACAGACAGTGAGCATGTCTCTCAACAATAATATTAATAAACTGTGTGATCTCCTGTCCCCGTCTGATTAACAGACAGTGAGCCTGTCTCTCAATAATAATAATACAGAGTGTGATCTCCTGTCCCAACATGAGGAACAGACAGTGAGCCTGTCTCTCAATAATAATACAGTGGGTGATTTTCTGTCCCAGTCTGGGGAACAGAAAGTGAGCCTGTCTCTCAATAATAATAAATAGTGTGTGATCTCCTGTCCCAACCTGAGGAACAGACAGGAGTGAGCCTGACCCTCAATAATAATAATACAGTGTGTGACTTCCTGTCCTAGCCTGAGGAACAGACAGTGAGCCTGTCTCTCAATAATAATAATACAGTGTGTGACCTCCTGTCCTAGCCTGAGGAACAGTGAGCCTGTCTCTCAATAATAATAATACAGTGTGTGATCTCCTGTCCCAGTCTGAGGAACAGACAGTGAACCTGTCTCTCAATAATAATAATAATACAGTGTGTGACCTCCTGTCCCAGCCTGAGGAGCAGACAGCGAGTCTGTCTCTCAATAATAATAATACAGTGTGTCATTTCCTGCCCCAGCCAGAGGAACAGACATTGAGCATGTCTCTCAACAATAATACGAATAAACTGTGTGATCTCCTGTCCCAGCCTGAGGAACAGACAGTGAGCCTGTCTCTCAATAATAATAATACAGTTTTTGATCTCCTGTCCCAGCCTGGGGAACAGACAGTAAACCTGTCTCTCAATAATAATAATCCAGTGTGTGATCTCCTGTCTTAGCCTGAGGAACAGACAGTGATCCTGTCTCTCAATAATAATAATCTTGTGTGGAATGTCCTGTCCCAGTCTGAGGAACAAATAGTGAGCATGTCTCTCAGTAATAATAGAACAGTGTGTGATTTCCAGTCCCAGCCAGAGGAACAGACAGTGATCATGTCTCTCAACAATAATATTAATAAACTGTGTGATCTCCTGTCCTTGTCTGAGGAAAAGACAGTGAGCCTGTATCTCAATAAATAATAATAATACATTGTGTGATCTCCTGTCCCAGCCTGGGGAACAGACAGTGAGCCTGTCTCTCAATAATAATACAGTGTGTGATCTTCTGTCCCAGTCTGGGGAATTGAAAGTGAGCCCGTCTCTCAGTAATAATAATATAGTGTGTGATCCACTGTCCCAGCCTGAAGAACAGACAGGAGTGAGCCGGTCTCTCAATAATAATAAAGCAGATTATCATCTCCTGTCCCAGCCTAAGGAACAGTCAAGAAAGAGCAAGTCTCTCGATAATAATAATACAGTGTGTGATCTCCTGTCCAAGCCTGAGGAACAGACAGTGAGCCTGTCTCTCAATAATAATAATAATAATAATAATAATAATAATAATAATAAAAATAATAATAATAATAATAATAATAATAATAATAATAATAAACTTTATTTTATATAGCACCTTTAAAGGTGGCTTCTCAAAGCGCTTTACAGGATGACAGTAACAATAAATAAGAAGACTACAACAATAAATAAGAAGATTTCACAAGATAGGATAGAATTATAATTACAACAATACAACAATAACAATAGAGGAGACCGTGGAAGGTGGTATTAAGTAGAGCAGAGGGGTGAAGAATGGAACCAGTTAAGTAAAGGCTTTTCTGAAGAAGAAGGTTTTGAGTCTGGATTTGAAGGAGTTTAGAGAAGGTGACTCTCTAATATCCTTGGGCAAAGAGTTCCAGAGCTTGGGGGCATAGCAGGAGAAGGCCCTGTCGCCCATACAATGTAGACGGGCTTGGGGGACAGTAAGGAGGGCAGAATTTGAAGAGCGGAGGTTGCGAGGTGGGGAGTAGGGCGATAAAAGTTCAGACAGGTATTGAGGTGCCAAGCCATGTAAAGCCTTATAGGTGAGCATGAGGATTTTAAAGTCTACGCGGAATGTGACCGGAAGCCAGTGCAAGGACTCCAGGATAGGAGTAATGTGAACACTTGCACTAGACCTGGTCAGGATTCTGGCTGCTGAATTTTGGACATACTGCAGCTTGTTCAGAGTAGATTTAGATACCCCAGGGAGTAGAGCATTGCAGTAGTCAATTCGAGAGAATACAAATATGTTGATCAGCTTTTCAGCCACAGTTAATGATAGCATAGGGCGTAGTCTTGCGATATTTCTAAGGTGAAAAAAAAGATGTTTTGACAGTATGCTGTACATGTGGGAAGAATGTTAAGCCAGAATCGAATATAACCCCAAGGTTTTTCAATTTTGATTGAAGCTCAAGTACAGAGCCATCTACAGACAGGGTTACAGGAGTGGCTTTACGAAGTTGATGGGGGGTACCAATAAGCATGACTTCAGTCTTGTCACAGTTAAGATGAAGGAAGTTTTGAGTCATCCAAATTTTTATGTCAGAGATGCAATTAGATAGAATAGAGACAGCCACATCAGTGTCGGGTTTGGTATGGATGTATATTTGAGTATCGTCAGTGTAAAAATGAAAGCTGAGGCCATGTGATCTTTAAAGCTGACCAAGTGGGAACACGTAAATGCTGAAGAGCAAGGGGCCCAGTATTGAGCCCTGGGGGACACCAGACTCGACAAGACCAAGACCTGTACCCACTGAGAGAGACAAACTGACAGAGATCAGTGAGGTAAGACTTAAACCATTTGAGGGCAGTGTCAGAGACTCCAAACAGTCTCGAGACGAGAAAGTAAGATGTTATGGTCAACAGTGTTAAAGGCAGCACTGAGATCAAGAAGGATGAGTATGGAAAGAGAACCAGAATCAGAAGCTATTAGGAGATCGTTGGTGACTTTGACTAGGGTGGTTTCTGTGCTGTGAAGTTGACGGAAGCCAGATTGGAGGGGTTCGAAAAGGTTGTTTGTCATGAGGTGGTTATGTAACTGAAGTGTGACAGCACGTTCTAGAATTTTAGAGAGAAAGGGTAAGTTGGAGATGGGGTGGAAGTTGTTAAGATTGTCGAGAGCCATATTAGGCTTCTTTGGCATGGGGGTAATAGCAGCAGTTTTGAGGACCGCTGGTACAATGCCGGTGCTCAAGGATTCATGTATTATATTGAGGACAATGGGACAGAGAGAAGAGAAACAGGACTGGAATAAAGTGGTGGGAATGGGATCTAAAATAGATGTGGTGGGTTTCATGTGCGTAACTAGTTTGTTTAGGGATGCTGAGTCAAGAAGAGAGAAGCTGGAGAGACGGGAACCAGAGAAGTTGGATGAGGAGGGAGGAGGTATGGAAATTATATCCGTAGTGGAGAGAATGTGATGCCGGATGTTGTCAATCTTAGAACTAAAGAAATCTAAGAATGTGTTGCAAAGTTGTGATGAGGCAGGTAATGTGGTAGGGCAGTTTGGCTTGAGCAGTCTGTTGATGGTGGAGAAAAGATGTCTGGGATTGTTTGGGTGATTTTCAATGATGTGAGAGAAGTAGGTGGATCTAGCAGACTCTATAGTAACCTTATAATCAGATAAGTAATCTCTCCAGGCCTGATAATGTACATTTAGGCCGGAAAGATGCCACCTATGCTCAAGTTTGCGAGAGGCTGCCTTCATGAATCGCAGATGGTCATTGTACCAGGGGGCAGGGCGAGAGAAGGAGATGGTTCGAGTTTTTAAAGGAGCAAAGGTGTCGAGGGTAGATAAAAGAGCATTGTCAAGTAACTGCATTTTGTCCTCTAGAGGGTCAGCGGAAGAGAAACAGGATAAGGAGGACAGAACAGAATTTGCAAACCTTGGGTGATCAATTGATCGCCAGTTGCGGAAATTTACAGAGCGTGAGGGGGAAGTGTTAGAAACAGGTAATTCCAGATTGAAGAGAATGGCTAAGTGTCAGAGAGGCCTAGATCAAGGGGAGTGCAGTGGGAGACAAAGGAGTCATTTGCAATAATTAGATCTAAGGTGTGTCCTTTGTTATGTGTAGGGGTACAAACAAACTGAGTAAGGTCAAAGCATCCCAAAAGAGAAAGGAAGTCTTTAGCCAGACTGGAAGAGGTTGAACCAAAGTGTATATTAAAGTCCCCTAGAATAAGGAACCTTTTAAATTTAAGGGATAAGAATGAGAGAAAATCACCAAACTCACCTAAGAAGACTCCACTGGGTTTGGGTGGTCTGTAAACTGTGCCAATAATGGTAGATTAGGGGATAGAAACATTTAAAACAAGACACTCAAAAGAAGAGGGAGGAGGTATAGCTACAGGACTTAGACTGTAAAAAAGGTTGTAAATAACAATGATGCCCCCGCCTCTGCCTTAAAGACGCGGAAGGTCAAACAAACCATATCCAGGAGGAACTAGTTGGTTGAACAGGAGTCCATCATTTTGTTTGTGCCATGTTTCGGTTAAACACAGAAGGTCCAGTTGTTTTTCTTTGATAATGTCACATAAAAGAAGAGCCTTGCTGTTGTAGATTAAACTGACCCAGGGACGCCAAATAATGTAGATTAAGCCGGCCCAGGGACGCCAAATAATGTAGATTAAGCCGACCCAGGGACGCCAAATAATGTAAGGAAAACCGGTTCAGGGACGCCAAATATGTAATCATAGTGGCTCTCTGAAGGCACCAGTTCTGTAGGGTTTGGGCATTTACTGAGACAATTATTAATTGTAGCAGTAAATCACAAAGTTGATTCTTTTGATGGCTTTAGAATCCAACCATGCGACATAACTCAAACAACGTGCACACACAGGTACTAATACACGAGGATACATTTATTAATACATAGAATATGCATATAAATCTAACCAATCTTATCGTGAGGGTTATCAGAATACAAAAGATATATATTCAATCAGTTACAAAGTGTTACACATATCAAGAGGACATACGTTCAGTATATCATTCATTAAGACCGTTTCGTAAAGTGAACTTGGTTACAACTTCTACATTAGATACTCAAACAAGTACATAACTCTTAGGAATTAAATTGATATCAACTGGTTGGGATAACAATTGAATTCTCGAGCTGTAATGCATTGAAGTTGAATACTCATCCAATCTTTGGGGATTCAGATCTCCAGCGGGCACAAAGAAACAGTTGCAGGCTGTTGCTGTCCAATCCGCGCTCTCTGGCTCCGTGCCAGGCTGTGCTGTGCGGCTTGCGACGGTGCGCTGCTGATGCTCATTGACCGGCTAGTTAGTGTTGGCTTTAACTAGCAAAGTTTGTCCACAGGAGAAAAGATGACTGTGGGTCCCAGCAAGTCAGGAAGAGGACCGGTTTGTTCCTGATGAAGAGCTAGTTCTGAATAGTGATTCAGCTGTCCACAGTTCCGACCTGTTCACGGGGCCTGCTGCTGGTCACTCTCTGGCAACCTCCACTCTAGACTCTTAGAACAAAGGAAAGTTCTGGGGGTCGGACACACTGGCCGTTCCGTGGTTGTCCGGGCTGAGTCTCAGGATGGTCAGGAGGCGCGCTGCGAGAATGTCCTGCCCTTTGGAGCCTTCTGCTCCTGGGCCGTCCTGCCCTGGAATTCTCCTTTGAATTCCCTTTAGAATTGTGTTGCCTGTTTTTACCTGGAGGAACTTCAGCTCATTGATTGGCTGAAAGTTCCATGGGCATCAGAGTCCCACGTGGGTTACTCGGCCCTACCAGTCCCTGATTGGTTGATCAAGGTGAGATATGAGTCACTTAGTTCTGACACTTAGTAATGCAGTCCAGATATCCAACTCGCACTCCCTAGACAGATAGGCGCCAATGGATAACCATTGATCATGATAGCCAGGCTTGGCTAAGTGCATCCCCCTTTGGGAGCTGTCCTTATCAAAAGAAAACATCTTGCATGAATGGTTTCTCTGTGGCTGCACCACAGAGATGAACAGAGAAATGGGGAAGCTCAGAAACACTTAGTTCTGCCTTATTATTAAGCCTCGCCGCTACACTGTTAACGGAGCGGGTGTTGAGTAGCGCTGATCTGGCCAGTCTCGGGGATGCAGGGGGAGGCGGAGTGCGGTCCAGGTGCGGTAGTGAGAGGAGATTTTTTAGATCAGCGCCGGTACGTGATGGACTTACAGACGTGCGCCGAAAGGCAGGGATAGAGACTCCGCAGGCAGACAAATGAAAAAAACGGCGTCCTGTGCTGCGATGGATGTAGCGAGTCGGTTGTAAAATCCCAGTAAAACGGCAGTAATCGAATGTGTCTTTGACCAGGAAGTAGCTGTAGTAGTGTTTTAGTTGAAGAAGTTGCAGTGCAGTGTTGCAGTGAACTCTTGCTTCCTTCCAATGAGGACGGAGCTGTGGGAAAAAGGGCGCTATAGAGGATTGCTGTGGAGAGCTGCTGCTGTGCTTTGACATCTGAGCTCTGTGGAAAACGATCTCAATACAATTCTGAAAAACGTGACTCCCAGAATGCCAGCCGAACAAGTCTCCACAGCCAAAGCGCTGTGTCTCTTTTCAGCTGGCAAAACCTTTCCTCGATCCTTTGCGGACTTGTAAAACTGTTCATGATCAGAATAAAAAACCATCACGCTAATACACAAGCACCCGTGTCTCGCCAAAGCTGACAAATAAACAGACAGAAAAGCCGCACTGCACGTGTGAACAGGGGAATGAGCGAGCGAACGGGCGCCTCCTGCGCTTAAAAGCTAACAGCACCTGGTATGCCCAGGCAGTCTCGCATCCAAGTACTAACCAGGCCCGTCCCTGCTTAGCTTCCATAATCAGACAAAATAAAGCAAGCTCAAGGGGGTGTGGCAGCAAGCGAGAGCAGGGCTCACTGTCACCGTTCTTATAGTAGGCTGGGCAAAAGATTTTTAAATTTTTTAAAAAATAAATAAAAAATGAGATATAATGATGTGTTCCTGCTTAACTTAGACATTGCACGACTTTAAAACATATAAAAACAGGTTTCGAAAGTTAAAAACCACTTTATATGCGCCAAAAATGGGTGATTTTTCTTCCTCGTGATCAGCTCAGAATCTTTGTGTACGCTGTAAGGTTTTTACTTCTTAATTAAACGTTTAAAATACACGAATTTCATAAAGACAACACACGTTTCGAAGAGAAAAAATCCCTATCTTTTCTCTTCCTGTTGTGTGAAAGTGATCAGCAGGTCTTTTTTTCCCAATCGGAGGCTCTGAAAATAGTGTACCGCCCACTGCGCTCCGTCAGAGAGGGGCACGGCACCGAGAGAAGGAGGAGGTGTGGAGCGCACCAGTACAAAACGAACGTTCTCCTGCCTGGAGTGCTTATGGCAGCAATCGCGTCTGCATTTATAACTTAGTTTTAAAAATAATCAAGCAATATGAAGCATCTCTTTTTACTTTTAAGTCACTTAATTATCATTAAGCACAGCTTTCTCACCACTTAGACTACTTTTTGATACCATCCTTAGACAAAGCAGAAACTTCTTGTTCTGTCTAATGACATTACAAGTGGAAAGATTACAGATTTTAATCGTCTTAATTTTGTTACGTTATACATTTTAGAAACATTTCATCCATACAAACACCACAAAACTATTATCGATTGTATTTCTGAATGGTATGTTACACTTAGTTCACTGTGTTAAATACATCTAATTAAGAACGTTAGGTGTTAGCATAAACTATTAGCAATCAATATTAAATTTAGCACTGTAATAAGTTGTTGCACTAAAGAAAAAATAGGGTTAAATATAATTCAAAATATTTTGCTAACAATGTTAACTGTTTATAAATAATAAATTGTATTAACTAAAGAGTAGGATGGCACAGTTGTTAGTATGCTTTTTGTTTTGTTTCTTTTTCATAAATACAACAGTAGTACCTGATGTCTCAGTGGCTTTCAAAATTAAATTATGCATGCACACCTGTGAACTAGAAAGATAACTAAGCTGTCCATCCATTTATAATGGTGGCAAAGTGGTTAGCATTGCTATCTTGGAGCACTGGGGTCCTAGGTTCAATTCCTGCCATCCTGTGTGTGTGGGGTTTGCATGTTCTCTCTGGGTTACATGGTTTTTCTCCATATGTGTGATATGACTCCCTCTCGCACTCCAAAACATACTGGTAAGTTAACTGGTTAATGGGAAAACTGGCCCTGGTGTATTTGTTTGTATCTGTCTGTCCTGTGATGGACTGGCACTATGTCCAGGGTGTATTCTGCCTTGTGTCCATTGCTTACTGGGATAGGCTCCAAATCCTCTGTACTGGATAAAGAGATTAGAAATGGATGGAAGTAAAGGCAGTCCAGATGTCCATCTGGCACTCCCTAGACAGATAGGCGCCAATGGATGACCATTGATCATGATAGCCAGGCTTAGCTAAGTGCATCCCCATTTGGGAGCTGTCCCTTATAAAAAAAAACATCTTTAAATAAGCCTGCATGAATAGTCTAGATGAAGAGAGAGTTGGGGCCTCATTTAGGAAAGCACAGCAACACTTAATTCTGTCTTATTAACAAGCATTGCCTCTACACCCCTTTCCTGATTTCTTATTTTTTTGCATGTTTGTCACACTGAAATGTTTCAGATCATCAAACAAATTGAAATATTAGACAAAGATAACACAAGTAAACACAAAATGCAGTTTTTAAATGAAGGTTTTTATTATTAAGGGAAAAAAATCAAAACCTACATGGCCCTGTGTGAAAAAGTGATTGCCCCCCTGTTAAAACATAAATCAACCGTGGTTTATCACATCTTTGGAAAGTTCAATTTCTCTAGCCACACCCAGGCCTGATTTCTGCCACACCTGTTCTCAATCAAGAAATCGCTTAAATAGGACCTGCCTGACAAAGTGAATTAGACCAAAAGATCCTCAAAAGCTAGACATTATGCTTTCCAAAGAAATTCAGGAACAAATGAGAAACAGAGTGATTGAGATTTATCAGTCTGGAAAAGGTTATAAAGCCATTTCTAAAGCTTTAGGACTCCACTGAACCACAGTGAACCACAAATAGAGGTGCGGGTTCAAATCCCACTCCCCACAGTCAAGTGTTTTACCCTGTCTTTTTTAATTGTCTTGACACTGCTCTTGTTGTGCTCACTGACAATCACAATAGGAGGAAAACAGAGAAACTGTTTCGCAAGAACACAATGGACAGGAAAAAGCTTCATGAACACTTGAATGTGAGTAGCAAAAGTACGGTATGCATTCAAATGTTGAAGCCTGAATTATAAAAGCAGCATAAGAAAGGTGCAGCACAATACAATTTGTGAGAATTAGCAGGTTTGATGCTGCTATTTCATTTTCATTTTCAAACTTGCAGAGCCAAATAACAAAAAGGTTTCATGTGTGACAGCATTCCGTTGGAAATACCGTTTCCATTATGTATTCGGCGAACCTGAATGAAATATTTCAGTGCTGGCTCAAATGCGAGGAATTTCAGAAAAACCTGGAAAAGCAACGCTCACAGTAAATGACATAAATTTAAAGCGTGTAGTCTGCATGAACAGAGCAACGCAGCGGTCTGTAAAACAGATCTGAAGCCAAAAGTCCTCTTTTATCTCGGTCAGCGCTTTCCGATAAGATGGCTCTGCAGAAGACATGAGAAATGCTGAACACGTTGTTGCCATTAGTGCTACTCATGCTACTGTAGTTTTAAGCTCTTATCAGTGGGCATGTACAGTTGTACAGGGGCTAGACTACTTTGCGCCGTCCAAATTCCATTATGTGAATTTAAGTTTTTTTTAATAACAGCATTAAAATTACAATGCGTGCTCAAAAACCGTTACTTATTAGCTTAAGAAGTAGAAGTGTTTTGACAAAGTGTGGTGTTCGAACAATAAACGCTGAAGTGTTTAATACTTGTGAGCAGATCTCCCTCGATTTAGACAAACTCCTGCTCGCCCGATGATTTCAGAAAAAATATCTGAATCGAGGCTCAAAGTGGAAAGAAAGCTGAATCCCGCAAAGTCATAAGACATTGGGGGTCACTGTACGCTATCACGTCCTGCCTGCGCTGTCCTATTAAAAGGGATCAGAAAGGACACAAACACAAGGACCCTTGAATCCATGATCTTGAACTTAAGGGTCGCGAGCTCTGCCGATTGTGCCTCTCTAGCTCCTCTATTACAACAATAATATTACTCGCGTTGATTCAACATAGTATAGTTGGCTGCTAGCTAGAGATGATGGCATGGTGGCCAAGTGGTAAGGCATCTGTCTCGTAACTCGTCTGTTGAGGGTTTGAGCCCTGTTTATGCCTCCATTCACCGTCATGTTCTTTTATCTAGATCTTCAAGTAACTTGCAAAATGTCTCTTATTGTTACTCTTTCTCAAAATCGAAGCACAAAGTTATCTGTTATAGCCATAACAGAATGCCGAACTTTATTATCTTTTTACAAATCAACACAGAATAACACAAAGAAGACATTTTATAGTCTTATATTGAAACCACTAACGCACTATGCACACATTCACAAGAATTTACAATGCCAATAGAAAAACACATTTGCTCCGGTAAATTAGATCACATACCTTGTTAACTCATTTCTTCTTAACACAACATTTGTTCGAATGGAGGGAAAGGCAGTTTCGCAAATAACCCACAGGTCTGTCACCCTTGGGAGATGTCAAGCACATGGAACTCCTTGCACATGAAAAGTGCCAGATAAAAGCCATTTCTCATTTTTTTCTCTTGGTGTAGACAGGAAATCATGGGTCCGAATGCTATCCTAGCCTTTCTTTGTGTTTCATGGTACAGAGTTCATTGCTAAGGGCAGTTGTCTTGGTTTAGATTAACGCAAGCACTCATTAATTTTAAAGAAATTCATACAACTTGCAAAGATGAAAAACAAATCTTCCTTATCAATACAGAAGAAATACTGCCAATTGGCAAAACAAATCCAGCATTTATTTTATTCTTCAACCAAAAAACCTGACTTAAGAAAAGTGACATGTCAGAGACCCTGCGGCGCAATCAGATGTTAATGTAACGCATATGGCCGACAGGCACTGTGTAAGAGCCGGCTTACCAGAGCGGTGACGTTGCCGCCCTTCCCTGTGATAGCAGGACTACAGCTACTGGGCTGTAGAGAGGTTTCTCTTTGGCTCACCGGTCTGGGTCCCTGCTGAGCGATGTGGGAGTCCTGGGTTTGAGCCCCTGGTGGTGCGGGGCCGACCTAATGTGGCAAGGGCGCCCACCTGAACCCTGTTGCATTACATTAAACTAATAATGCCTGAATTCTGTCTGTTTTACTTCTAAGTTCTCCAAATAATCTGTTTTGTATTTTGGAAATATTTTAACTGAGGATGTAACAGGTCTATAAATGAATTATCCTGCCACCCATTAGAAGATAAAATTTTACAGGTGAAAATAATTTTCTTGGAAGTTGGAGCTGTTAGTCATTATTAAAGATTCATGGTAATATCGACTTATTAATGATTATAGCCCGTCTACATCAAGCATACAATCCTGCAGCCTTTGTGGCACCCAGCGAGTGCATCCACTGCGTTGAGGTGGAGTCTGGTGGTCCGGCCCCTCAGCCCCCCCCGGCCCGGTGAAATCTGGACCTGGCTGCTCCCCAGGCTCCTTTGCGTCCTCCTGTTCCAGGTTCCAGCGCCCCCTCGAGAGACCTGAAGGGTGCTAGGTGGTCTCGGTGCAGGACCACCACCCTCCCCTGCTTCCCAAACCAGACACAGTAGCAGACCTCCCCCACGACATCTAGGACCTCCCAGGGTACCTCCCAGGCCAGAACCAGCTTCGGGCTGAGGCCCTTGCGGTACCGTGGGTTGTAGACCCAGATGAGGTCCCCAGGTCTAAGAGGGGTCCCCCTGCAGTGCAGATCATATTATCGATTCTGCTGTACCCCCGCCTGAGTCAGGCTGCTTCGAGCGAAGCTGTGTACTTGCAGCATCCACTGCTGCAGGTCCCGCTCATTATCCGTCCCTGCTGGCTGTACCAGCACTTCTCCCAGCGGCCAAATCCACCGGGGTGCGCAGTTCCTGGCCGCGGCACCACAAACTGCCACCTTAACTCGCCGCTGGAGGGCACCCGCCAGCCCCGGCGCAGCACCCCCTCCCTCACCTCCAAGGCCTCCCACAGTGCGCACAGTGCTGAGACAGAGCGCCTTCACGGACTTGGTGTCCTTTCAGCTCCACCTTCCAGCGCAGCACCTGCCCAATGTCTGGGTTCAGGGACGTGGCTGTGGGAGGCCTCCTCACGCTTCTCCCACTGGGCGCAATAGCGGCAGTCCGCTGCCTCGCACTTTCCTTTTAACCTGCAACTCCCTCGTTTCGTCTGAAGTACACGTATATGGCATCTTTGCATCAGATTTCACCACGAAAAGATCAAACAGTGTCGGCAGAGGATAAGGAAATCTCCTGGGCCCTATGGGGATTAAACCAGCAACCCTGGCATTAGTGGAACCACACTAACCAACTGAGCTAACCAGCAGCAGGGCTGGTAGTGCTCTCTGTGCAGCATAAAAGTTGAATTTAGAGATGTTTTTTTTTTGTTTTCTAATCTGAATTCCACAAAAAATGGACAAAAAAGGTCCAAGTCACCGATTTGCAAGTCATCTTGGAAGAGGACTGTGCAGCATATTAGGTATTTAGAGCATTTTTTACTAAGAATTGAAACCCTTGCACTTGTGTGTTGCTTCCCCGTGAAGTGACTGGAGAAAAAAAAGAAGAAAACCGACACTTAACTGGTGCTGTTAGGTCAGTGTGTGTGCGTTTAAAAATAGTGTCTTTAACTTCCACACTGGTGGGAATATAGTGGAGAGATGCAGATTGAAGTGGGAAAGATTTGTGTGATGTAGCGGCGAGATTCTTTACTGGAAACTGGAAACTGAACTGCTGTTGTTTGGTTTTGGTGCTGAAAACATCTGTAACACAGTAACGGGACTGAAAACACCTTGTTCAAACAAAATAACTATCAGTATTTTAGAACTCATGCCATTTAAGGATATTTCATTACCATTGTGTTTATATGTTATATATTGTATTATGTTAATAATTGCTCTTTCCGTTCCCCAAAGCAGCCAGCATAATATTTCCAGCAGACAAAAGCTTAAACGCATTCATAAAGGTCCAGAGTGAAAGCTTATATAATATTGTTTTACACAATCTCCTAGTGTTTTGCAAAGTTTGTTTATTTATAGGTGGCACAGTGGTTAACATTGCTACCACTCAGGTCTGTAGCCCTTTGTTAAATTCCTGGCAGGTTGTCTCATGTTGTGCCTGATTTTGTCTACAGTGTTTTTTTGTCCTTTGTGTGGATCAACTTATACAAATAAGTTGATAACAAACATTTAAAATTTCCTCCTCCTCTGTGGTTGATATTATCATTGTGCTGATGAAGTGGTCAAAGACTCTACTTTTAATATCTTTTAGCAATCATTATGCTAAAAAATAAAAACCCTGTGCTCAGGTTGATGATATAATCACACTGTTGCAGGAAGTCCTTATTGAAAATGTTACAACAACGCAAGTCCTTATACTCAAAAAGTAGATGGGCGGGCAAAAGTCAAAAACCAGGCTGGAACACTACAATTGAGACAACAAATCCACATCGCAAAGGCACAAATGAGGTCAGAAACAAGTGAGAGTCCAGGAAGCAATGATGAGTTCAAACCGAAAGAAGAAGAGTACAGGCACTAGGAAGCTCCAAAGAGAATCCGAATTAGTGAGGGATGGTGAGGGAAAAGAGGAGGGTTAAAGTAGTGACGGGAGTGAAAGGCGATAGGAATATTAGTTGCGGCGTGAGCGTCTGTTTAAGTGGGTGTGTGTGGGAATGTGAAGGCGTTTGTTAGAGCGGGTTAATGCGTGACCGTGTGAGTGCGTGCGGAATTCGTAACAAAATCATACTTTAGAAATTACATGCAGATAACAAAAATGGTTTTAAAAACTTTATTGCAGAGCAAAATTTTAATAACAATCAAATCAGTTACAATCAAAAGTGGTACATTCAGAATTATACATCAATTAATGTTTTTTTTCTAATTTCTGAAACATCAAATTATAAAAAAGAAGAAAGACTGAGCAGAATGGGATGTTCAAGCCTCCGTTTTGTAAAACACAAGCTGTAGACACAGACACTGAGGACTGTATGGAAACAGTGGAGTGAAGTGGACTCAGGACACAGACAGTGTCAGTGTGGAAACAGTGGAGTGAAGTGGACTCAGGACACAGACAGTGTCAGTGTGGAAACAGTGGAGTGAAGTGGACTCAGGTCACAGTGTCAGTGTGGAAACAGTGGAGTGAAGTGGACTCAAGACACAGACAGTGTCAGTGTGGAAACAGTGGAGTGAAGTGGACTCAGTTCACAGACAGTGTCGGTGTGGAAACAGTGGAGTGAAGTGGACTCAGGTCACAGTGTCAGTGTGGAAACAGTGGAGTGAAGTGGACTCAGGTCACAGTGTCAGTGTGGAAACAGTGGAGTGAAGTGGACTCAGGTCACAGTGTCAGTGTGGAAACAGTGGAGTGAAGTGGACTCAGGTCACAGAGAGTGTCAGTGTGGAAACAGTGGAGTGAAGTGGACTCAGGTCACAGAGAGTGTCAGTGTGGAAACAGTGGAGTGAAGTGGACTCAGGACACAGACAGTGTCAGTGTGGAAACAGTGGAGTGAAGTGGACTCAGGTCACAGTGTCAGTGTGGAAACAGTGGAGTGAAGTGGACTCAGGTCACAGAGAGTGTCAGTGTGGAAACAGTGGAGTGAAGTGGACTCAGGTCACAGAGAGTGTCAGTGTGGAAACAGTGGAGTGAAGTGGACTCAGGACACAGACAGTGTCAGTGTGGAAACAGTGGAGTGAAGTGGACTCAGGTCACAGTGTCAGTGTGGAAACAGTGGAGTGAAGTGGACTCAAGACACAGACAGTGTCAGTGTGGAAACAGTGGAGTGAAGTGGACTCAGTTCACAGACAGTGTCGGTGTGGAAACAGTGGAGTGAAGTGGACTCAGGTCACAGTGTCAGTGTGGAAACAGTGGAGTGAAGTGGACTCAGGTCACAGTGTC
The DNA here is from genome assembly GCF_040954835.1 of Lepisosteus oculatus. Taxonomy (NCBI): domain Eukaryota; kingdom Metazoa; phylum Chordata; class Actinopteri; order Semionotiformes; family Lepisosteidae; genus Lepisosteus; species Lepisosteus oculatus. Next base: position 46,727,725 of record NC_090709.1, on the reverse strand, counting down.
AGTGTGGAAACAGTGGAGTGAAGTGGACTCAGGTCACAGTGTCAGTGTGGAAACAGTGGAGTGAAGTGGACTCAGGTCACAGAGAGTGTCAGTGTGGAAACAGTGGAGTGAAGTGGACTCAGGTCACAGAGAGTGTCAGTGTGGAAACAGTGGAGTGAAGTGGACTCAGGACACAGACAGTGTCAGTGTGGAAACAGTGGAGTGAAGTGGACTCAGGTCACAGTGTCAGTGTGGAAACAGTGGAGTGAAGTGGACTCAGGACACAGACAGTGTCAGTGTGGAAACAGTGGAGTGAAGTGGACTCAGGTCACAGTGTCAGTGTGGAAACAGTGGAGTGAAGTGGACTCAGGACACAGACAGTGTCGGTGTGGAAACAGTGGAGTGAAGTGGACTCAGGTCACAGTGTCAGTGTGGAAACAGTGGAGTGAAGTGGACTCAGGACACAGACAGTGTCAGTGTGGAAACAGTGGAGTGAAGTGGACTCAGGACACAGACAGTGTCAGTGTAGAAACAGTGGAGTGAAGTGGACTCAGGTCACAGTGTCAGTGTGGAAACAGTGGAGTGAAGTGGACTCAGGTCACAGACAATGTCAGACAGTCTCAGTGCTAAGAGCAGGTCTAAGACTGTGTGACTCTGTTGGTGAAGCTCTTCTGTGTCTAGACCTTTAGGAGGAGCTTCTCCCAGACAGCCCTATCAGTCTCACAGCACCCATCTTCTCCCTGAAACTCGTCCCCAACATCATCGTAGTTAGTACTGTCAGGGGCTCCTTCTTCAGAGGGCAGTGTGTGCAGGACCCTGTCCACTCCAGGGCCAGTGTGGGTGACACCTGACCGAGAGACACAGATATTTTAGTTGATATAGAGTCATCCCTGCCCATCAGATGTCTTCTGCCTGTCCCCGCTGAAGAGATAAAGCTGCTGAATACAGAATATGACCTACAGTTACATTTCTCTCTTTGTGAACCTGGATGCTACAAAATGAATGGCAATCTATCTCCCTGTTCTAAAAATGCTCCCACTGGCCAGGAGAGGCTGTTTTTAGCCAAGGGAATCTCAGAACAATTAAAGTTTCTAGAAACAACTAAAGTGAACTGAGGTAAACATTATGGTTGCTTTGATCACTGAATCACACATCCCTACATCTTAGCATACATCTCCTTACTTTGAAGGCCCTGAGAATTGGAAATGTTGACAATAGCCAGGCGTATCTAGATTTTTTAAAACACTTCCATAGTCACAATAGTATAGTGAATGGATGTTTTAAGTTGTTGTAATAATCAGAGATTGTAACAGTACATTGTGAGAGTATTTGCTGATTTTATGAACCAATCTAAATAAACAATATACAATTTATTGATAGAAGCATGACATGATCTGCAGTGATACAAATGGCTGGTAGTGGAGTAATGGTTGGAGTAAACAGAATAGTTGTTACAATACTGTAGTCAAAAGCCTTGAAGTAAGTTAGTGATTTTCCATATAAAATTAGGAAGAATTTATGATTTAGTGCAAATGTGACTTATGCTCATGAAGTACTAATTCTCTAAATACAGTGAGGAAATACTTTGACAGTATTTTCTGGATTTATTATTTCTCCCTGCAGTCAGAAAACACAATTCCTGATCTTGGGGATTCTGAAGCTTTGTTCTGCCCAGATCTCACTCTCTCAGAATTGATTGGCTGCTGATCAAATTAAATCATCTGATTGGCTGGATGTGACAGTAGGTGGGTTTCAATGAGACTCTGATCTATGAGATCTAACCTTGTAGCAGTGCAGTCTCTCAGCCTGTATTGCCTAATATTGATCGGGACAGAGCAGAGTGAAGCCACTGTTACTGCAAAATGCCTGAAGCCCCCTTGTCTTGGATGAGAGTGGCACAGAGATGGATTACTGGGGGTTATCTTCCCATCCCTGAACTACCTCACCCACACTGGCTGTAACCCCATTTACCTAAAGTGATGTCTCCCTCACTGTCCCCCACACCATTGTATTCAAAGGGACTCTCATCAGAGAGGAGTCTCATTGTGAAATGAAGAGCAGGTCAGTAATGGCTCTGTCATTCTGACACAGACTGGCCTGTAAAAGAGCTCTTCTCTTCTGGTTAGTGTTTATTTGCTGGTGTGAAATTAGGTTGAAACTAATTTCTAATGACAAAGGTTAGTGCAGGCTGGTACAGGGCGTACTCATAAGTCTTATTTATAACTCATCTGACACAGTGTCTGGGCTCTGGGGCACAGTTACAGCATCATCGTAGTGCTCTGGAGCCTCTTCTTTAACAGAGGACATCAGCTCTCCTGAACCACACAGAGACAGTTTTACTGTTACATATCAAATTTAAAATACAGGAGACCAGGGAACATGATTATATAATACATTTCAAATTAACTCTATTTTGTTTAAATTAAAATGGTGAATGACAACAGAGTAACTTGTATCAGAACAGAGAGCAATGGTGTGAATCATTGTTAAATATCTGAAGAGAAGCCGGACAATGGCAGCAGAATAACCCAGAGAATAATCCAGACTCAGTGTGATGTTCTGTGCAGTGCACAGAGAGAGTAAAGAGAGTCAGAATCACTGGGATTGGTGCAGGATTTCTCTGTAGGATTGGACTGAAATAACTAACCTGACAAAGCATCTGGGCTCTGAGGTGCAGTTACAGCATCATCATAATACCCTCGGGCCTCTTCTTTCGCAGAGGACATCAGCTCTCCTAAAGCACACAGAGCACAGCTTCACTGTCACACAGCAGAACACATCTCATCTAGAGCACAGGACTCCTGGAGCTCCTCAGATTACACCGATTAACTGAACATCACACTAGAACTAAAATTCCAGACTAAATACAGGAGATCAGGGAACCTGATCTCTAATCCTATTCACTTCCATAATAAATATAAAACTATTCCTATATTTTGACTTATTTTGGCAGAGTGAGATGTGAAACCTATAAATACTGAAGAGGAGCTGGACACTGGCAGCACAGTGACCCAGACTGATAGTGCAGAGCTGAGAGCATAGAGTCAGTTTAATGTGACTGTTGCTGAGTAACTGAAAACCCAGTATTCAGAGTCTGAGATAAAAGAGAGAGTAGAGAATCAGACTCACTGGGATTGGTGCAGGGTTTCTCTTTGGGACTGGGCTGAAATAACCAACCTGACAAAGCGTCTGGACTCTGAGGTACAGTTACAGCATCATCATAGTGCTTTGGGATCTCTTCTTTCAGAGAGGTTATTGAGTCTCCTGAACCACACAGAGACACAGGAAATGTACACTTCAGAACTCTGACTTACTTCACCACAGTGTTGCAATCACTTTTAACATTAATAACACACTGATGTTCATATGAACTGCAAAGTAAGTAAAATGTTTTCCATGTAGTTATAGAAAAGTGCAATTCTAAATGCTTTGTGAGATACAATTATTGCAAAACTCTAGGGTGAGTCTTATAAACAGCCATCAAGAGAATCTTTAATAATTAAGTCAGGATCTTGGTGTTAATATCTCATCTGAAAGGCAGTTTCTATCGCCTTCAGTTTCCCAATCATCATACTGGGACAACAATCCTGAATTCTGCTCCTGAGGGAAATGGTAACTGTTGCATCAACACTAGTTAGAGCTGCATCCTAACTATTCCTTAAAGGTATCCTCTCCCTCTACTGATAAAGTCTAGTTTTGTTTTGTCTTAGCCTCTTTGATCTGTTAAGATCAGACCAGCATTAGGCAACACTGAAGAGCAGAGTTAATAAGGTGTCAAACAACGGAGGTTATATTTGTCAGATTCAGGATTTTCTACACAAGTTCTCTAGATTTCAGCCTGGTTTGGGATGAGAGTGAGTTCTGTACTGCAGATGCCCCACTCACACACTGAGCCCCCTGACTCCATCTCCCCTCACCTGGTACTGGGTCTCCCTCACTGTTCTCTACATCATTGTGTCCAGAGGGCAGCTCATCGGAGAGGAATCTCCCTGTGAACAGGAGGACAGATCAGTAATACCTGCAGCCTCACTGTCCTCTACTGTGTGAGAAGCCAGAGTGTGAAAAGTAACACAGAGTTTGTTTACTCATGTTGACATACCTCTTGAGAAAGAAAACTACTATCTGAAACCAGTGTGGTGAGATATTCTACAAGTGTAAGTCTTCAGATCCTCCTCAGAGGGTGAAGACCAATCACATCTGAAGACTCTCTCCACTCACCTCTCCTGGAAGTGTTGTAGGTTCCCTCTCTGGCCAGTTTGAACTCTATTTGTTCGTAGACAGCATCATGATAGGGGGTGTGTGCTCCCTTAGATAGGGCTGTGTTAGGAAACAAACACTCAGGGTTAACATGCAGAGAGGGGAATATAAGGTATTCAATTCTGTGCTAAATCTTTTCTTGGGCATCTGTGCACATAAATATTATAATTCTACACATCTGCACATTTATGTAGATCTTGATCTTAGATCTTCCACATATCAGATTAGTAATAAGATTAAGACACAGAAGATCATTTTCTTATCTGTGTCCCTCTCCCTCAGGCAGCACTTAATCTTAAATCATATTCCCTCCTGGGAAAAACTAAGGTTGCTGCTGGAAGAGGTGTTAGTGGGGCCAGCAGGGGGTGCTCACCCTGCGGCTCATGTGGGTCCTAATGCCCCAGTGTAGTGACGGGGACACTATACTGTAAACAGGCGCCGTCCTTCGGATGAGACGTAAAACTGAGGTCCTGACTCTCTGTGGTCATTAAAAATCCCAGGGCGTTTCTCGAAAAGAGTAGGGGTGTAACCTCGGCATCCTGGCCACATTTCCCATTGGCCCTTATCAATCATGGCCTCCTAACAATTCCCCTCTATGAATTGGCTTCATCCCTCTGCTCTCCTCCCCACTGATAGCTGGTGTGTGGGGAGCGTTCTGGCGCACTATGGCTGCCGTCGCATCATCCAGGTGGATGCTGCACATTGGTGGTGGTGGAGGGGAGTCCCCATTACCTGTAAAGCGCTTTGAGTGGAGTGTCCAGAAAAGCGCTATATAAGTGTAAGCAATTATTATTATTATTATTTTTATTATCAGTTTCATGAGAGTGAGAGTAGTGACCACCAGAGGTTACTAGTTCCCTCCCTACCTTTCCTCAGCTTCCTGTTGTGGATCAGCTGCCACACTAACAGGGCCAACACCACAAAAAGCAGAGCCCCCAGTGGCAGGAGGACCGGGAGCGAGACGGAGAGGCCTCCCAGCGGCTGTGTCTGGGCTGTTGTCCTGGTGCTGCCTGAGGGAGAGGGACAAAGATAAGAAAATTATATTCTGTGTCTTAATCTTCAATCTCAGTACTGATCTCATCTAGACAGAGATTAGAAACTGGGTATTTACCTGTTTTCTCTGAAGATGTGCTGGTGGAAGTAGGAAGAGCTATAATAAAAGATAAAATGGTTTTTGATGAGAAGATTCACAACAATTCTTCTGTGTTTCTTGACAAAAATTAAACAGAGAGGCCACAGTTTATAGAGAGAGCAGTTCTTCTGAAAATTATGCAATCTGCCAGCAGCATCGTTTAGACAAACTGTAAAGTCTTTTATTCCCTTCTGTCAACTGCATTACCTGTTGTCACTGGATGGCTTTGAGATCCCCAACCTGAAAAAAAAGAAAAGGGATGGGTCAAGATTCAGAGAGCATGAAAGAGAGATGATGAGCCAAGACAAACACACACTGCACTAATATAGAGTATTTAATGGCCATAAGGGCTCATACTAATTGTTTTTCTAATAGGCAGAATTTGTATTTGCCTCTTCATTATTATTTACGTCTGTATTCCTGTACTTAGAGCAGCCCAGAATACCCTGGGACCTCCAGCAGCTCCCACTCACCTGTACAAGTGACCCCAGAGTCCTCCTTGTGCAGACAGTCGCTCTGTCCTAGGGGAGGGTGCCAACAGTCCCACAAGTGGAGCTCACTGCCCCTGCAGTTAACCTCGTCCAGCCAGATGGTGCTGTTCCCTGGTCTGAATGATCCGTTTCCCACTGCGCTCACTGCATCTCCACAGCCCAGCTGTCTGCAGACCACCTGGGCATCCTGTAGGTCCCAGGAGTCGTCACAGACTGTTCCCCAGGAGCCATTGTGATAAACCTCCACCCTCCCAGAGCAGGCACCTCCTCCTCCAACCAGCCTGAGGGGCCAGTGGTCTAGAGAAGAAAACAAAAATGATTAACAGACACAGAGATACAAACCCAACCAGCCTGAGGTGCTAGTAGTCTAGGGAACTAAATAAAACTGATTAACAGACACAGAGACAAACTCCACCAGCCAGTCTATGTTCCTCCTTCCTGGTTTGACACATTTAATAAACATCAAAACAAATACAGCTAGTCTACTGTCTAATTCAGTGCACTGACTGTATTTGTTATTTGTGAAACACAATTTAAGAATTTATTTATTTTATCAAAATACAGACACATTTTGTAAACTCACTTGAACATGTTTCCTGGCCTGAGGCTGTGGAACAGGATTTAAAACTCCGGGACACAGCCTTCTTCTCTTCATCTAAAAGAAGGAAAACCCTGTTAATTTAAGATTAATAACTTTTATACTGGACATTATGACATTAATGAGTATCATGTCAGAATGTGTTAGCTGCAAGTATGAGTACTCGTGCAGTCATTATGTCTTCTTTTTTCTTTCGTATTAGATATTTATTTACTTTAATTTTTAATTTTTGGATTGTGTATATAACAAATATTGATTGCAACTTGAAAATGTTGTGACTGCTAGCTGTAAAGCTACAAAATATGGAAACTGTGCGAATGTCTGAATACATTTGTAAGGCACTTGCATGCATACCACTTGGTAAACCGCTGGATTTAATGTTTCACACACTCTGGGATTAGGGATTAGAAACACTAAAATCTATTCAGGGATCTGATAAAACTAAAATTCATCACTTTTGATAAGTGACAGCTCACCTTATTTCATAATTAGCAGATTGTTCAGTCTCAGAATTGGTAAATACTGTAATCAGTAATGGGCAAGGCTAAACAGATATTGTGTAACTCAAGATAAACACCACACATACAGAACATTATTTGCTAGGGATAAGCAATATGAAATCACTTTTACACTTTTACAACTATTGCTCTTTGGCAATCGCTACCTGTTGTATACAGATCGAACATCAATGATCGAACATTCTCTTCAATGAAGACATTTAAAATTCCTTTGAAACTCAAAATATTTCATTTGTTTTTTTCTTTGATAATAATGACAAGCATGTTAGTCTCAAACATCATTTTTAGATTGTAATAAAAGCCACTAGGAACAGTTTTTGTGAAACTAATCAATTGTCGATGTGATTATGTGTTCCTCCCTGTTTTGTGCAGATTTATGTCAAATTAGCTTCTGGGCCATCCCATCATAATCCTAACCTTCACAATGTTACTGTCCACAACAGACTGTGGTCAAATACAGCAAACACTGGGCTGTCTGTAGTCTAGTCATGATCTCCTTCCCCTTCACCCTCTCCTTCATACACACACACATCCAGCCCCTGACGACCCTCTGACAGGTGGAAGAGGGAGTCCTTACCTGAGCAGGTGATCAGAGCCACTTTAGAGTCTGTGCACTGGGTATGATTCCAGGCTGAGGAGGGGCAGTGCCACAGCGTGGAGTCGTGAGGGCGGCATTTAAATTCATCAAGCCAGTAAGGAGCGGAGTCCCGTCTGGGGGCTGAATCGATGAAATGCCCACTCTTCCCACAGTTTAGCTCCTGACAGATTAGACTCACTGTGTCCTCACTCATGCTATTTGAGCACACGTTGCCCCAGGTGCCATTGTAGAAAACCTCCAACTGACCAGAACAGCCCTCGGCCAGTCGCAGCTCCTTGAACTCTGGGGACACACAAGTGGACAGACTGAGAGAACCCTGCTCTGAACTGATACAGACTTTCTAGATTAATCACCTCAGATAGAAACAGTGTGTCTGCTAACTACTGTGACATTAGATTATCATGATCTTTTTTCCCCAAATCATATTAATGTAATAGAATGGAATGTTGTTTTTCAGTAAAAAACAATGCAATGGTGACATTTTTTTAAATTAGTGCCAACATCAGTTTGTACATTTTCTGTTAATTACAATCCAAATTGAGAATCTTTTATTTTTTATTTTAAGACTTGCATCATCCAGGTAGATGCTGTACATTGGTGATGGTGGAGGGGAGTCCCCATTACCCGTAAAGCGCTTTGAGTGGAGTGTCCAGAAAAACGCGATGTAATTGTAATCTGTAAGCAATTATTATTATTAATTATTATTAAGCACTCTATTACAATTACAATACTATTTGTTTTCACATTACTGTCCCTGTTCTTGTCTTGAACTGGGGATACTGTACTTGCTCCTGGCAGTGAACAAGCTGTTGTATGAACACAGTCCTGGTGTGACTGGAGACCTGTACCTGAACACACCACTCCCACGTCCTCCTTGTGTCCACAGTCATGCTGTCCCCACCCTGCTGAGGGACACTCCCACAGAGACGACTCATTCCCCAGACAGCCCACCTCGTCCAGCCAGATGGGTCCAGTTCCCTGGCTAAAGGAGGCCGGCACTGGGGCACTGAGGGTCGTCCCACATTGGAGCTGCCTGCACACCACCTGAGAGTCTGCCAGGTCCCAGGAGTCATCGCAGACTGTCCCCCAGGATCCATTGTGATAAACCTCTAGCCTCCCAGCACAGTCACTTCCTCCTCCAACTAGCCTGAGGGAGTGCTGGTCTAGGAGCAGAGAGTCAGAGGTCAGTGCAGTAGATCTAAGAGATCACTATGACCTCTAGTGGGAGATAATTTGCTGAACATCACCTAAGGGGCACCAGATGCAGTGCAAGTAGCTTTTACGTCCTGCTGTCTCACAGAACCTGACTGTGTGTGTTAGAGAGATTGAGTGGGACAGTGTTGAAAACCTCCACACACACCTGCTGCCTCACACAACCACAGTCTGAGATGAGTAACAGAGATGCCAACACACACTGAGAGCCCTTGAGATACAGAACAAGGACCAGTTCATACCTGGTGTTACTGAGGAAGGAACAGAGGAAGATGGGATACCTATCAAACACACAGAGAGAGAAAGCGGAGTGTGAGCTGTGTGTGAGAGGAGCAATTTAACACCAGCGATGAAACTACAATTAAAACAGCACTGACTAATGACAAAATCATTCTCACTTTACCATTTCCAAGTGAATCGTTGCTACTTTTGGATTCTGTAAAAGAGAAGAAAGGAGCTCATTAATGTCCACAGGATTGATCTTTCACCAGTGGAGTGTCAGTTGTGTGTGTGTCACAAATTCTCACTTTCTCTGTTGTGCAGTACCCTCCTTACGTACGCTCTGGGTTACTTAATGGATTAATTGCAGATATCAGGCAATTACATTTAATATCATATATATATATAATTTAATTACAGTATACTGAGTTCCAGGACATTCTTTCATCGGTGATCTGAATAACAAATATACATGTGATTTTTACTGTATTTTTAGTGAAAATACACTGAAATGCATTAACAAATAACATTTGGGCATCTGGCTGTATGTAACAGAGCAGTTATTTGGTCAATCGTGAAGACAGTGTGCTGCTGTGTGTAAACACATGATTTTTAAACACATGATTCTCACCAGAGCAGATGACCCCTGCATCCTGTCCATGAGAGCACCCTGCTCTCCCCCATGAAGAGACAGTGCAGTGTGAGAGACGGCTCTCGTTCCCCCTGCACTCAAACACATCAGCTCTTACTGGTCCACTGCCCTGTCCAAACCAGGCCTGTCCTGGAGCTGCTACAGCCTCCCCACAGCCCAGCTGCTGGCAGAGAACAGTGGCATCTCTCAGGTCCCAGTACAGGTCACACACTGTCCCCCAGTCCTTGAAGAGCCACTGTAACTCCACTCGGCCAGAGCAGGAGTCAGAGCCGTTCACCAGCCTGAACTCTGTGTATCCTGCACACCGGACAAAGGGAGAGAGAGCAGACACAGTGTCATGACACAAAAAAATCCTGCAACATCTAGCAGTTATCCACAACTCTGCCTTCAAGTATACAGTAAACCCTCAACATAATACCACAGATGAATGGAACTCTAGAGCTCTTCACTGATTAAATCCACAGTACTGACTCAGACAGAGTTATACTAACACTGATGAATGAGGCTTATTCAACTCTTTACTAATTAAAAAGCTGTGTGAATTCAAGGGCAGAACAGAGCAGGTCTAAGTTATTTCTGTTTTTCTTTTAAAGAACAAATCTAAACCATTTTACATATAATTACCATTAGTCAGCCTTCATTTTACACTTCAAGAAAAAAAACTGGATGAGACACTCAGAGCCACTGTATCAAAAGACACAGGGCTGCTGCCCCTGCTGTATTGGCATTGAGTCAAGGGAGGGGTTATAGAGCAAAGATTACTGGAAAGGACATGCTTCAGATTTATGTTGCAGTGAGCAGGTGACTGGCAGGAGTTGAGTGTTGTCTGTCTTTCCTAAACTTCTCTTATTTCAATTAGGAACTACATTAAAAAAATAAAAGGAATCAATTATCCTGCTCTTACCAAAACATACCAGTCCCACGTTGTTCTCAAGAGGGCAGTTCTGTGATTTTGTGGATGACTTTGGACAGGAGAAAACCTGAGATTCGTTGCCCTGGCACTGGAATTCCTCTGTCCAGACCTGTCCCCCCCCTTTCCCGAAATGACCCCCCTTCAGCATCTGTGAGGGAATCCCACAGCCCAGCTGTCGACAGACAACTTCTGCGTCCTGCCAGTCAAAGTCAGAGTCACACACTGAGCCCCAGGTCTCTCCGTGCTGCACTTCCACTCTTCCAGAGCAGAGATTACTGCCTCCAACCAGTCTGACCCCTCGATGAGCTGGAATATCAGAACAATAACAGAGATCACTGTCCCTGACCAGTATGACCCCTTACACACACTAGAAAAGACCAGGACTGTCACAGCCTGGCACTACTGGAGCAGGACTGTCTGACCTGGACATTAACAGACAATGTGGACATGACCGGGAATGTGTTTCTTCACATGAAAGCAGATCTCAGTGAAAGACTCACAGTAATTTAATTCAGCGCTATTTACACACACCTGGGTCTAGCAGCCAGCTCCTGGCTATAGTGCATTGCAAGAAAATTCAGGAACATCGGATCTCCATAGAGGCCTTTAAAGGATCTTAAAGTGCCAATCTTTAAACATTAATTAACATTAACATTACGTTCAACCCAACCTATTTTCCAATTTGACAGAGGAAGTAAGAGGTTAGACGTAAAATCTTCAATAGAAAAATAATTGAACAACTGGACTGAGCCAACAGAACATGATCTTGTTCATTTCTATTTATATACAATTCAGTATTGAGAGCTCATTGCACAAATCAATGCTGTGCTCATTTGTATCAGACTGACAGTTACTCAATCACCAAGAGTCTGTCCCTGGGCCAGCTGATACAGCACCTGAACACACAACACACTGCAGCACCAAGCTCTAGAACACAGAGTCCAAAATATCATGAAAACACATTAAAACACACCTTAAACTGACCAGATCACTGACACTGGCACTGAAAAACCATTAAAACACACCTGATATTGACCAGATCCACTGACACCTGGAGAGAAGGCAAATCACCCCACAGCACACCAGAACCCCAGCATACTCTTGCCTCTCCAGTATTAAAACAGTAAGGGCAGACAGAGAACTAAATATAGACTCACTGACCACACTCTGGCTGTTTAAACTGACCGACACCCAATGTCCAGGACAGACAAGGTGAACTACAGGCTCAGAATGACAGACAGAGACACTTCCAGTTATCCTGCTGTACAAACACATGTATGAGAAAGGAGAGTTTTCCCAAACTGAAGAGTCATGTGCTGAATTTACACTTTGTCCTTCATATACTGTAGTTATAGAATATAATTATCAGTAAATTATATCTTATGTAAGACATATATGTATTGCTTATATTTATAAATACTATATGATTTGTGTTTTATAGGATTTATTTTTATGTTTATTAAGAATATTCCTTGCTAATAGTAAACAGTGAGAGAGAGGGAGGAATAACTGAAAGGAAAAAGTAAGTGAGAGGTGATTGATAATTTATATGGTTTGGATTTATAAATAAAGGCACACAGTGACAGTGTGGAGTGTTCTCAGTGAGCAAGTCTCAGCAGGACAGGAGCAGTGAGAATGGAAGGATGGACCGATGGATCATGATGACAGACTCTAGATCAGTGAAGGAGTTTTAATTGTCCTCAGTGCTGGAGACAGTCTGTATCTCCTACCTGAACAGATCACTCCAGCATCAGATTTATGAGAAGGGGCATAGTGTTTCACTTCAGTGGTTCTGCAGTGCCTCAGCGCAGACTCTGAACCTCTGCAGGAGACCAAGCCCAGCAGGACTGATCCAGACCCTGGTCCGAAGTGAGATCCTCCTGGTGCTGAAATAGCAGATCCACAACCTAGCTGTCTGCACACCACTGTAGCATCATCCAGATCCCAGATAATACTGCGAACTGCCCCCCACTCTCCTTTATAATGAATCTCAACTGTCCCCTCACAGGGACTGGCACCATTAACAAGCCTCACATCAGCACTGCCTGTGGAGAGAGAGAAAAATACCATGTGTACAGGATATTTTGTATATTTATACTGCACATACTCAAAATATGTCAGACATTAAAATTTTCTTTAACCTGTTTGACTGGATTGCTAGTCCATCTTCCTGTGAACTAAAAACTGGGGACACACAGAAGGTGGAACACAGAAAGTCTAATATCATTTCAGACTCACAATATGTGTGAGATAGTAGATAATCTACTAGCACAGTGACTATAGGAGGGGAGAGATTCTGGAGAGTCTAGCAGCACAGTGACTGTGTCACATAACACCAGGCTACGGGAGGTAGGACCCTGTGCGTGGCAATTCAGGTATCTGTGGTTCAGTGCTGAAATGAGGGACGAAGACATGGTCTTGGGCAAAAGCTAGGAGGTCAAAAAGCCTGGAAGGTTCCGAGAACCAAAGGTACAAAAACAGGAGGTGAAGTCATAGTCGAGGACAAAAGGGTCAAAAGCCAGGAAGGTTCCGGGAAGAATTGCCGGGAGAGTAGAAATCACAAGACTAGGACTGGGAATATACAAGTACGGAGCTCAGGGAGGAGACCTCAATCGTAAGCGAGGAAAAGAAGACAAGTGTGGGTTTAAGTAGTGCTGAGTTAATTGGTGCGTGGGCGTTTAGGGAGAGTAGAGCTCGTGGAAATGTGGGAGCACTTGCATGCCTGCGTGCGATTCGTGACAGACTGTGTGTGAGATACTGGAGAGTCAAGCAGCACAGTGACTATGTGTGAAAGATACTGGAGAGTCTGCCAGTACAGTGACCGTATGTGAGATACTAGAGAGTCTACCAGCACTCTAACTGTGTGTAAGATACAAGCAGAATAATGACTGTGTGTGAGATACTGGAGAGTAAACAGCTTTATGATATGAGTAGTATCTGGGTCAGGTTAGAGATTTAAACACTAACAAGTCACCTTAGTTTGAATAGTGTGCTTTGAATACGAGAGATTCTCAGTAGTAATTCATCTTCAGTGTGCAATATGTAATATTGCTTCCATTATACATCAAAACACATTAACAGGCGTTTTACAGTTATACAGTATTTTCTCTGAAAATATTAAATATATCAATACTTTGCTTTTAGCCTTTACCTGCCAGGATCTTAATACTAAGTTCATACACTGCACATTCCTTACGTACAAATTGTGTTTATTTTTTTCTGCTTATCCACTGTGTTTTGAAGTTGTTTCTGAGTCATTCTGATAAGTAATTATAAATTGAAGCCCTAGAAAATTTAGTAGGATAATATTATAAACCCTTTAGTAAAAGCAATTGTAAAGTTGTGCTGAGTTGTGCTATTTGCCTTCCAAATTACACAACAAGTCAGATGTTTTCTTGATATGTGTTAAATTTAGATTTCAAACTAAATTAATTGTGATTCAGTATATTATATGAAAAATAATATTTAGACTCCTAATAGTCTAAATTTATTATTTTGTAGAATAGGTTTGTTGACTGGATTTTGGAAAGAAGGAGGGTCTTTATAGGAGATGTTTAGGGTTTGAGGTGAATTTTTTTACTTTGTAATTCTTTTTAAAAAGAGGGCAATATGTCAGCTGAAGTTGGAGTGAGAACTGTGATTCTCACTGAAGAGAGGAAAGGATGCCAAAGAAGTCAGCCTGAGACAATCTCTCAAGGAAAGTTTTTACAGAAGGACCTGTGTGTCTCGGTAGAGAAAGTGAATTGTTTAATTCTGCCCACATTTATTTTCACTTTTGTCTGTCTACTCAGCCTGCTTTACTCAGACATCTTGGTTTCAGTCTCCTTCTACCAGATCAGTGCAGCAGGCATCAAAATATATGTATTTAGTTAAACTAATAAAAAAAGATCAAGTAGACCAAATGACTCCTACCTGAGCAAAGCAGGGACACTTCCTGTCCATCACTACAGTTGACTGTCTTTGGAGAACTGCAGTTCACAAGATGAGTCTCATCCCCAGAGCACTGAATACCTGTCAGACACACAGCACTGTCACTGTCCCATACAGAGAGGAGTTATAGACTTGTACTGCAGAGCACGGAATACCTGTCAGACACACAGCACTGTCACTGTCCCATACAGAGAGGAGTTATAGACTTGTACTGCAGAGCACTGAATACCTGTCAGACACACAGCACTGTCACTGTCCCATACAGAGAGGAGTTAAAGACTTGTACTGCAGAGCACGGAATAACTGTCAGACACACAGCACTGTCACTGTCCCATACAGAAAGGAGTTATAGACTTGTACTGCAGAGCACTGAATACCTGTCAGACACACAGCACTGTCACTGTCCCATACAGAGAGGAGTTATAGACTTGTACTGCAGAGCACTGAATACCTGTCAGACACACAGCACTGTCACTGTCCCATACAGAGAGGAGTTATAGACTTGTACTGCAGAGCACTGAATACCTGTCAGACACAGTGCACTGTCACTGTCCCATACAGAGAGGAGTTATAGACTTGTACTACAGAGCACTGAATACCTGTCAGACACACAGCACTGTCGCCTGTCCCATACACAGAGGGGAAATACATTTCCACTACAGATCCACAGCCCAGCTGTCTGCAGACCACAGAGGCCTCTCTGTAGCCCCAAGAGTCCTGGAGGAGTGTCCCCCAGGTCCTGTTGTAGTGAACCTCCACCCGGCCATCACAATGACTCCCTCCTCCTGACAGCCGGACTCCACCATCTAGAGCTGACAGGGATGAATCTAAAAAAACAATAATCATGAGTATTTTCAGACACAGATCAGTAAAGCTAAACAAACTCACAGTGGGGTTATCAGGTATTTTATTTGGTAAAATTAACTTGTTACCCCACAGCTTATTATGTCCGATCATAGTGTTTTAAAAATAGTCATAATATTTTTTTAATATTCTTGCTTGAGACGTTTGCTAGGGTGTGAAATTCTAATATAACACTTACTCTCTCTTCTAATAATGTAATTATTACATATAATAATATATAAATATTCACTGGCTGATGACAACTGTGCACATCTTTTCTTTTCACCCTCCTTCACCTGGAAATAGCAGCTGAGTAGTGTCCTATAGAACAGCATGAATGTGGGTAATGGAAGCTAAATAGAAAGCAGATGTGGATGGATAACGTGGATGAATCTTGGGAACACTGTTGTGCTGGAGCTCTGTGGAGATGAGAGAGGATTATGGGAACAGAGGCCAGAGAGAAAGGTGATCATGGTTGTGCTGTGGACTGTGGGAAAGACAGCTGGGTGAGAGGTGGCAACTGATGTGCTGGAGCTCTTTGGAGGTTAGCCAAGTTTGAAAAGTGATTAATATTTAGTGATTTAGATTGCTTTTACTGGCATTTTGAACAGTTGGTCTGATATGGCTGGCTTGGAGACCAACACCATGTAAATGGATTTGGTTGCTTTACGAGCAAATGGGAGAAATTTGGATTTGACATCCTACTGATCTGTTATTTAAAGGTTTCTTAATTCTGAAAAAGTGAATATGCATTGATTCTTACTAGAACAAATGACTCCAGCATCCTGCCCATGAGAGCAAGCAGCTCTGCCCCATGAAGAGACAGCACACCAGGAGAGATGAGTCTCATTGCCCCAGCACTCAAACACATCAACCCCTCTTGATCCACTGCCTTGTCCAAACCAGGCCTGTCCTGGAACTGCTACAGCCTCCCCACAGCCCAGCTGCTGGCAGAGAACAGTGGCGTCTCTCAGGTCCCAGTACTGGTCACACACTGTCCTGTATTCACCGCGGTACTGCAGCTCCACCCGGCCAGAACAGGAGTCAGGGCCGCCCACCAGCCTGTAGCCACTGTATTCTGCAGACAGGACAGGCGAGTCAGGAGCCAAAGAGCATTAATACTACTCTAGTCTTTATACAAAAGGCAGGGGAGTCAGGAGCTGTACAGTATGAAATGTTATAAAGGTTGATTTTACAGGGGGTAGATTGTACAACAAACGTCTCATACATACGCATAATTATTGAATATTTAACTTCAAAACACAAGACCAATTATCTATTGCACTGTGAGAAATAAAAATGAATCATGAAATGTGGAAATCACATGACCACAAGACCACTGCCTGCTGCAGCTCACTGACTGATCCAAAGAAATTAGTTTTGGGGCTCAATATACAGTGCTCTGAAATGCAAAATACAAGCATATTAAACCTATGCAAATTAAAATGTTTAAAAAGTAATGAAATACTTTCTAAAATGCAAGGACATGCAAACCAAAAAATCAGGACTTTAGACCATTTTTTCCTTTGATATTTAATTAAACTAGATGATGACACAGCAGAAAACACAATGCTCTCAAGGATTAGTGGGAAAGCTATGAGGAAGAAAACTAATTAGCCCACACTGCTCAGAATGTGATATTGAAGAGTTTATACAACTGGGGATCAGTACAAACAGCAGTGCTCTCACCTGTACAGACCAGGCTGATGTCACTGTTGTGAGTGCAGCTCTGGTGCTCCCTGGTTGAGGTGGGACAGTCGTGGATTCTGGTCTCATTTCCCTGACACTGGATCTCCTCTGTCCTGATCAGCCCCTGTCCCTCTCCGAAATGAGCCCCTCTCAGCAGCTCTGCCGGAAAACCGCAGTCTAGTTGGCGGCAGACCACCTCCGCATCCTTCATGTCAAAGTCGGCCTCACAGATTGTACTCCAGGATTTCCCTCGCAGAACCTCGACTCTGCCAGAGCAGAGACTCCTGCCTCCTATTAACCGCACTCCTGACATGTCACAAAACATTTGTACACATTTTAACAGTATTAGAGCACATTAACAGTGTGTATAATACAGTATGTCAAAGTAAAATAAAATCAGATAAATTATATTCTTTAGATTACCTGTATTAAATAATTGTAATATTCAATTTAAAATATCTTAAAATTATAATTTGCATTTAATCTAAACGTTTCTGAAGTATTAATATGCTCAGACACGTTAGGAAAAAAAGGAAAAATGAGAAACTCAGTTTCGAACTTAATGTAAAGGGGGCAATAATACAGCAGGGAGGAGGTGCCGAAGGACGGTGAGAAAATCACACTGCACTGAGGCCTTAAAAGAGAATAAAGGAGGACTGACATCTAGACAGTCAGCAGACGCAGCTCCTGGAGTCTCAACAACAGTCAGAGAAACTGAAGCCTCATGAACATTTACGAATCATTTAAACTACATCACTCATAGAGCCCAGAGAACAGTACTGTCACAGCCTGGCATTGCTGGAGCAGGACTGTCTGACCTGGCACTGACAGACACTCTGAACAAGACCAGGACTGTCACAGCCTGGCACTGCTGGAGCAGGACTGTCTGACCTGGGCACTGACAGCTACTCTAGACAACACCAGGACTCTCACAGCCTGGCACTGCTGGAGCAGGACTGTCTGACCTGGGCACTGACAGACACTCTGGACAAGACCAGGACTGTCACAGCCTGGCACTGCTGGAGCAGGACTGTCTGACCTGGCACTGACAGACACTCTGGACAAGACCAGGACTGTCAGAGCCTGGCACTGCTGGAGCAGGACTGTCTGACCTGCGCACTGATTAAACAACAAACCTGAAATTATTGAATTACCCTAATGAGCCCAGAACTGTACTAGTTCATTTTTATTTATATCCAATGTTGTGCTGAGATCTCATCTCTCAATTAAATCTGAGCTCTTCTGATCTAGGCTGACAGAGACAGAGAGAGAGAATCAGCCCCTGGGCCAACTGCTACTGCTACTAGAGTGTTCTGTCTGTGCTTGTACCTCTGATCTCCACACAGGTAGAGAGACACAAAGTGACAGTGAGGAGTGTTATCACAGCTCTCAGCAGGACAAGAACAGTGGGAATGGGAGGATGGACTGATTGACCCTGATGATGGACTCTAGATCAGTGGAGGAGTTGTAATTGTACTCAGTGCTGGAGACTGGAGAGAGTTAGACTCCTGTCTGACACCTCACTCCAGCACCATCAACATTTCTGAAACATCAGTCTTACCTACCTGAACATCTCACTCCAGCATCTCTAGTGTGAGCTAAATTATAGTGTTTCACATCTTGTTTTCCACAGCCTCTCAAAAAAGACTCTGACCCACTACAGGACATCAAACTCAGCAGGACTGATCCAGACCCTGGTCCAAAGTGAGCTCCATTTGGTGCTGAAAAAGCAGATCCACAGCCCAGCTGTCTGCACACCACCGTAGCGTCATCCAGATCCCAGCTTAAGTCGTTAACTGTCCCCCACTCTCCATCATGATACACTTCCACTGTCCCCTGACAGGGACTGGCACCATTCACTAGTCTCACATCAGAACTGCCTGGAAACAGAGAAAATAATATTTCCATGTCTGAAGGAAAAATTCTTTATATATATATACATACTGAAAATATTTTAGTTACTTCAGTTTTACTTGAAGTGCTTGATGGATTGATACTCCATTTCCCTGTGAACTAGAAACAGGGGACACGCAGAAAGTGAAACACAGAAAGCCTATTGTCCATTAAGTCAACTGCTATAAAACACAGAAAGTCCACTATCTGCCATTCAGATCCTTACTTTGTGTAAGATAGTGGAGAGTCTACCAGCACAGTGACTGTGTGTGAGTTACCAGAGAGTCTACCAGCACAGTGACTGAGTGTGAGGTACTGGAGAGTAGAGCAGCACAGTGACTGTGTGTGACTTACCAGAGAGTCTAGCAGCACAGTGATTGTGTGTGAGATACTGGAGAGTCTAGCAGCACAGTGACTGTGTATGAGGTACTGGAGAGTAGAGCAGCACAGTGATTGTGTGTAAAATACTGGAGAGTCTAGCAGCACAGTGATCGTGTGTGAGATACTGGAGAGTCTAGCAGCACAGTGATTGTGTGTAAGATACTGGATAGTCTAGCAGCACAGTGATTGTGTGTGAGATACTGGAGAGTCTAGCAGCACAGTGATTGTGTGTGAGTTACTGGAGAGTCTAGCAGCACAGTGACTGTGTGTGACTTACCGGAGAGTTTAACAGCACAGTGACTGTGTGTGAGATACTGGAGAGTCTAGCAGCACAGTGACTGTGTGTGAGATACTGGAGAGTCTAGCACACAGTGACTGTGTGTGAGATACTGGAGAGTCTAGCAGCACAGTGATCGTGTGTGAGATACTGGAGAGTCTAGCAGCACAGTGATCGTGTGTGAGATACTGGAGAGTCTAGCAGCACAGTGATTGTGTGTGAAATACTGGAGAGTCTAGCAGCACAGTGACTGTGTGTGACTTACTGGAGAGTCTAACAGCACAGTGACTGTGTGTGCGATACTGGAGAGTCTAACAGCACAGTGATTGTGTGTGAGATACTGGAGAGTCTAGCAGCACAGTGACTGTGTGTGACTTACCGGAGAGTCTAACAGCACAGTGACTGTGTGTGAGGTACTGGAGAGTAGAGCAGCACAGTGACTGTGTGTGAGATACTGGAGAGTCTAGCAGCACAGTGACTGTGTGTAAGATACTGGAGAGTCTAACAGCACAGTGACTGTGTATGAGATACTGGAGAGTCTAGCAGCACAGTGATTGTGTGTGAGTTACTGGAGAGTCTAGCAGCACAGTGACTGTGTGTGACTTACCGGAGAGTTTAACAGCACAGTGACTGTGTATGAGGTACTGGAGAGTAGAGCAGCACAGTGATTGTGTGTAAAATACTGGAGAGTCTAGCAGCACAGTGATTGTGTGTGAGATACTGGAGAGTCTAGCAGCACAGTGATCGTGTGTGAGATACTGGAGAGTCTAGCAGCACAGTGATTGTGTGTAAGATACTGGATAGTCTAGCAGCACAGTGATTGTGTGTGAGATACTGGAGAGTCTAGCAGCACAGTGATTGTGTGTGAGTTACTGGAGAGTCTAGCAGCACAGTGACTGTGTGTGACTTACCGGAGAGTTTAACAGCACAGTGACTGTGTGTGAGATACTGGAGAGTCTAGCAGCACAGTGACTGTGTGTGAGATACTGGAGAGTCTAGCACACAGTGACTGTGTGTGAGATACTGGAGAGTCTAGCAGCACAGTGATCGTGTGTGAGATACTGGAGAGTCTAGCAGCACAGTGATCGTGTGTGAGATACTGGAGAGTCTAGCAGCACAGTGATTGTGTGTGAAATACTGGAGAGTCTAGCAGCACAGTGACTGTGTGTGACTTACTGGAGAGTCTAACAGCACAGTGACTGTGTGTGCGATACTGGAGAGTCTAACAGCACAGTGATTGTGTGTGAGATACTGGAGAGTCTAGCAGCACAGTGACTGTGTGTGACTTACCGGAGAGTCTAACAGCACAGTGACTGTGTGTGAGGTACTGGAGAGTAGAGCAGCACAGTGACTGTGTGTGAGATACTGGAGAGTCTAGCAGCACAGTGACTGTGTGTAAGATACTGGAGAGTCTAACAGCACAGTGACTGTGTATGAGATACTGGAGAGTCTAGCAGCACAGTGATTGTGTGTGAGTTACTGGAGAGTCTAGCAGCACAGTGACTGTGTGTGACTTACCGGAGAGTTTAACAGCACAGTGACTGTGTATGAGGTACTGGAGAGTAGAGCAGCACAGTGATTGTGTGTAAAATACTGGAGAGTCTAGCAGCACAGTGATCGTGTGTGAGATACTGGAGAGTCTAGCAGCACAGTGATTGTGTGTAAGATACTGGATAGTCTAGCAGCACAGTGATTGTGTGTGAGATACTGGAGAGTCTAGCAGCACAGTGATTGTGTGTGAGTTACTGGAGAGTCTAGCAGCACAGTGACTGTGTGTGACTTACCGGAGAGTTTAACAGCACAGTGACTGTGTGTGAGATACTGGAGAGTCTAGCAGCACAGTGATTGTGTGTGAAATACTGGAGAGTCTAGCAGCACAGTGATCGTGTGTGAGATACTGGAGAGTCTAGCAGCACAGTGATTGTGTGTGAAATACTGGAGAGTCTAGCAGCACAGTGACTGTGTGTGACTTACTGGAGAGTCTAACAGCACAGTGACTGTGTGTGAGATACTGGAGAGTCTAACAGCACAGTGATTGTGTGTGAGATACTGGAGAGTCTAGCAGCACAGTGACTGTGTGTGACTTACCGGAGAGTCTAACAGCACAGAGACTGTGTGTGAGATACTGGAGAGTCTAGCAGCACAGTGATTGTGTGTGAAATACTGTAGAGTCTACCAGCACAGTGACTGTGTGTGAGGTACTGGAGAGTCTAGCAGCACAGTGACTGTGTGTAAGATACTGGAGAGTCTAGCAGCACAGTGATTGTGTGTGAGATACTGGAGAGTCTACCAGCACAGTGAATGTGTGTGAGATACTGGAGAGTCTATTAGCACAGTGACTGTGTGTGAGATACTGGAGATACAAGCAGCATAATGACTTCATAGCTATCCCCAAATTGCCTGTCTTTCCTCCAGCACCTTGATGATTCTTCAACACTCTTTCGTTGACCTCCTTGGATTCAAATTAATCCACGTTGCCGACATTTCTTCTTCTCCTTTCCAGCCTTCCGCATTATGCTGCTTAAGAGTCATGGTGTAACGAAGCATAGATCAGGACCCTTTGCAGATGGAAGAATCCAGAAGGGAGTGAAACATACACGGGGAGGAGATAATGAGGAACTGGGCAGGTTGACAAACACCCTCAAGTGCAAGGAGTGGACTACTACTGCTGATCCTTGTTTGTTAAGGTGGTTCTTTATTTTATGCTACAAAATGATTCTCTACTTTCTTCCAAGTTCATACACCCATCTGTATTCCCACCCTGGAACATTCCCTTCATTATATTCTCTCCCCTCTCTTTAATTACTTTGTTGATGGCCTCTGAATTTTTTTTTTGTGCCTGTCTTCAATTCCATCATTTTGTCCAGTCTTCCTCCCTCTATTGCTGAGCCTGAGATGACTGCCGTCTTGATTCAAGCTGAGCTGTGAAAGGCTTTCTCTTTGGCCCCTCCTAGAGCATCCTTTTCCTCATACTTGATCAACCCTTTTTGTATCGCTACTTTTAATTTCCTGGTAGAAAAGTCTTATCGCTTTAGATATGCTTAAATCTCTCCCTCCACTTTTTTTTCAGATTTTGAAATGTATCAATAAATACAACTTGCTATCCTAGTTGGGGCTTTGCAATTATGATATCCACAATATACCTCAAAGCAAATTTTCTCAACTTCTCGCTTCTGTCAGCCTCTCTCAATGTCCAAGTTATCAACTGACGCTCAGAAGGATATTAGAATGTGGATATTTTTCCCCCACTGGAACTGACACTTTGTTTTGCAAGAACTGGTGTCCCACTCTGCACTACCTGTCCTTGAATTGATGCTTCTCTTCTCAGTCTAATAGTAATATTCAATGCTCATTGGTGTTTCTAATTTCCGACCTCTCATACCCAGGAGCTCTTTCCCCATGCATGATCATCCGCCCTTCTGGAACTCTACCCTATTGTTGCCACCCATGTCTGGGGACACCAGAGGATGGGGGGAAGAAAAAGAAATATAACATTCTTATTTCATGCTGATAACAAATCCACCATTTTCATTACCAATAAAGGAAGATCTTCTTCCCCCCAATTTCAAGCTTTTTGCTCCTCATTTGCGCTGCCAGATTCTTGAAGGTAAATATGTCAATTGTGTTTTTCTAGGTAGAACTTGCTGTTGCTCTAAATCCTGGGACTAATGTCTTCACAGGTTTAACTCTGGGCAAATTTATTCTGGCTTTCTATTTTCAGGGATGTCATCTGTTCTTCCACACTTCTGGGTGCCAGAAGTGGACAACTACTGCTGATATTTGTTTAAGTTCTTTGTTTATGCCCAATTAATTTTTTCAGTCTAAATGGATTTTTAATTTAACCATTGTTCCTGTTCTAATTACAAGCCTCCTTCAACATCTCACCCAGTTTTCTGTTACCCATACTTTGTATCTGGCAAGGAACACCTCCCTGGCCTTTCCAAAGCTGTAGCCAATGCTCTTTCTAGTTCACAGTTACCTAAGCTCTTCTTGCTGATGTCCATTAAAGCTCTCTTCCTCTTCAAGTTCCCGAGTTCCACAATCTTCCACCAGCCGCCTTCATCTCCATTTTAACCTCGCTATTCTCAATGTTTTTTTCCAAGTGCTACAAGATCTTACCTCTGGGATTCAGTTCCACCTCAGGCTTCAGTCTTTTCAATGTCCTCACGGTCTTATATTGCAGCACTCCATCACACAGTTCGTGGAATCCAGAGACAGGACCTCCAATAGCATCTTCTAGGAAGCCTACTGTATCTCCTCCAACATCCTCTGAAACGTACCCCCTTCTAGGATGCGTCTAACTACTGTAGATTCAAAGAGCCGCAGAATTCACCAGTTTCTCCATATTCTGTTTTCAAGAATCACATGTTTAACTCTGTGACCTGTCTCATATCCCAGACTTTAACTTTGTTTTCTATGCTCTTCCAACCCAATCCAGTTCACTGTGGATCCTTCAGTAATCTGAATTGAAGCTGCCACCTACACTGCCCGAGCTAACTCGGATATTCAATTAAGACACTCAGCTGTCCATCCTCCTCTGCAGTGGACCTTTACATTCTCTCAGGCATTTCAGCTACTCATTATCCCGGAGTGATGCGTTAGTTTGCCCGGAATGGGGGCGTCTGTTCCTCCGGGGCCACCAGAGGTTTTCCCTTGAATTGGCACCAAGGGTTTTTTCCTCTCCACTGTGCAGTCAGGCTCACACGTAGCCTCTACGCATTTCTTTCCTGTTCTTTTCTCTTGCTTCTTTATTTTCTTATGCTTTGGCACACACTTTGTTTGTCCTCACAGGTGTTGGGAGAGAAAACAATCCAAATTGTGAGATGAGGTATGAAGTCAAATGGCAAAAGGGGAAGTCCAAAATCCAGAGTGTCACAAGGTTAGGGTACACCAAGTAGAGCTCTAAGGGAGATAACTCAATACCGAGAAGCGGGAAGCGCGTTAAGATGGTATAAATAGCGCTGGGTGCCGCATGGTAAAGCATGTACAGGTTGGTTAACATGTGCGGTGGCGATTGCTGTTATTAACCCACTGCTGGTGATGCTGGTGGTGATTAGTTTGCTTATGGGTTGATCTCCGCCGGCTGGCGATCATGACAACTGTGATTCTCACTAAAGAGAGGAAAGGATGTCAAAGAAGTCAACCTGAGACAATCTCTCCAGGAAAGTTTTTACAGAAGGACCTGTGTGTTTCAGTAGAGAATGTGAATTGTTTAATTCTGCCCACGTTTATTTTCACTTTTGTCTGTCTGCTCAGCCTGCTTTACTCAGATATCTTGGCTTCAGTCTCCTTCTACCAGATCAGTGCAGCAGGTATCAAAATATATGTAGTTAAACTAATAAAACAAGATCAAATAGACCAAATGGCTCCTACCTGAGCAAAGCAGGGACACTTCCTGTCCATCACTACAGTTGACTGTCTGTGGAGAACTGCAGTTCACCAGATGAGTCTCATCCCCAGAGCACTGAATACCTGTCAGACACACAGCACTGTCACTGTCCCATACAGAGAGGAGTTATAGGCTTGTACTACAGAGCACTGAATACCTGTCAGATAAACAACACTGTCACTGTCCCATACAGAGAGGAGTTATAGACTTGTAATACAGAGCACTGAATACCTGGCAGACACACAGTGTCATGTCCACCAGCAACTGCATTATATCTCGCAAACGACCTCTTGCTAATCAGGCCACAGCTATGGGTAATTCCATAAAGCCCAAGCTGATCAGTTAACCAACAATGACACCACACTAATGACTGCAACCTCAGCTGCTGGGATATTCTTACTCTCACTACCTTCAGGTCTGTGCTCGGTACTAGACTCTTTTCTAGGAGCTCCTACCCCGCCGTTCTTTACTGAGAAATACTCTTTCTGACTGAGCCTCTGGCCTTCGATACTCAACCTTCGTCCCTTGACTTCGACTACAGCCAAGCATCTAGGGTAAGTAGCCATCGATTTCCTTCCCCTTTTACCCCTCTCTCCGACCCTCCGAAACTCTCAGAATAACACACAGCATTCTTCCTCTAACTCGTGGACACATCATTCGTAACACACAGCAGTGTTACCGTGTCCCATACAGAGAGGAGTGATACACTTGTATTACAGAACACTGAATACCTGTCAGACACGCAGCACTGTTGCCTGTCTCATACACAGAGGAGTTGTATATTTGCACCACTGAGCCACAGCCTAGCTGTCTGCAGACCACAGAGGCCTCTCTGTAGCCCCAGGAGTGTTGGAGGAGTCTTCCCCAGGTGCTGTTGTAGTAAATCTCCACCCTGCCATCACAGTGACTCTCTCCTCCTGACAGCCGGACTCCACCGTCTAGAGCTGACAAGGATGAATCTATAAAAATCAATAATCATGTTTATTTTCAGTCACACATCAGTAAAATAAAACAAACCCGTAGAGGGATTATCATAAATATTTTTTTTTGTAAAATTAACTTGATACACCAGTTTATCGTGTCTGAACATAGTGTTTTAAAAATAGTCATCATATTTTTTTTAAATAATCTTGCTTAAGAAGTTTGCTAGGGTGTGAAATTCTAACATCACACTTACTCCGTCTTCTAATACTATACTCTCTTCTAATACCATAATTATTACATATAAGAATATATAAATATTGACTGTCTGACAACAACTGTGAACATCTTTTCTTTTGATTTTTCTTCAAGATATTGAAGTGCTTGTACTGCTGAGGATCAATACAGACAGCAGTGCTCTCACCTGTACAGACCAGGATGGTGTCATTGCTGTGAGAGCAGCTCATAGTGAGATATCGAAGTGTTTATACAGCTGGGAATCAGTACAGACAGCACTGCTCTCACCTGTACAGACCAGGCTGATGTCACTGCCGTGAGTGCAGCTCTGGTGCTCCCTGGTTGAGGTGGGACAGTCGTGGATTCTGGTCTCATTTCCCCGACACTGGATCTCCTCTGTCCTGATCAGCCCCTGTCCCTCTCCGAAATGAGCCCCTCTCAGCAACTCTGCTGGAAATCCGCAGTCTAGTTCACGACAGACCACCTCCGCATCCTTCATGTCAAAGTCGGCCTCACAGATTGTACTCCAGGACGTCCCTCGCAGAACCTCGACTCTGCCAGAGCAGAGATTCCTGCCTCCTATTAACCGCACTCCTGACATGTAACAAAACATTTGTACACATTTTAACAGTATTAGAGCACATTAACAGTGTGTAATCTAAAGTATTAATATGCTCGGTCACGTTAGGAAAAAAAAGGAAAAATTAGAAACTCAGTTTCGAATTTAATGTAAAGGGGGCAATAATACAGCAGGGAGGAGGTGCCGAAGGACGGTGAGAAAATCACACTGCACTGAGGCCTTAAAAGAGAATGAAGCAGGACTGATATCTAGACAGCCAGCAGGAGCAGCTCCTGGAGTCTCAACAACAATCAGAGAAACTGAAGCCTCATGAACATTTATGAATCATTTAAACTACATCACTCATAGAGCCCAGAGAACAGTACTGTCACAGCCTGGCACTGCTGGAGCAGGACTGTCTGACCTGGGCACTGACAGACACTCTGCACAAGACCAGGACTGTCACAGCCTGGCACTGCTGGAGCAGGACTGTCTGACCTGGGCACTGACAGACACTCTGCACAAGACCAGGACTGTCACAGCCTGGCACTGCTGGAGCAGGACTGTCTGACCTGGCACTAAAAGACACTCTGTACTGTACAAGACCAGGGATGTCCTTCCAGCACCAGCTGCACATACCAGGGTCTAGCAGTCATCTCCTGGCTACAGAGCGTTGCAAGAACATGTAGGAACCTCATGTAAGAATTTCAGGGTAGTGGTTTTGCCTCCCATGTGGGGTGCCAAGGGCGCAAGTCTAACAGCCTTGTCCCGTTAAAACTGATGTCACGAAACAACAACAGGAAAACGTTGCAGCCCCATTTGCCAGCAGTGACATGCAAAAGTGACCCAACAACAACATAATAATCATTTATTATTTTCACATTATTCATTCTTAATGATAGATGGTAGTAATAAGAGGGAGCATTAACACTGGCAAATAAGACAATGAGAAGGCTTGGAAAATTTACATGGTTTTGTGGTCAGACTGGATTTTTACCAAATTCCAAAAGTCACTACTCTGAAACCCATGACAAACTGATCGAGAGTTCAGGATTCTGATTTGTCCAGTTCAGGTTGAATAGTCACAAAGTTTTATTGTCTCATGAAGTGAAATATTGTGCTTCAGCCTATTTAGCAGGTGGACTGTAAAACTGTCTCCTCTCTCCTGACAGACAGCAGAGAGGAGGGGTTTGTCCTGCTGTTGCTCTCAGTGTTATGGATGTTGGAAGGGCAAGCCATGAAATGGCAGGAGAGCAAAAAAGACCCTATCCGGAGCGGAAAAACGGGGATTAACTCAGGAGGTCAGACGATGTCTGGTAGAAATCTATGCCCACAGGCCGCAGAGGAGAGGACCAGGTGCTAGGTGGGTCTCAAGACATCCAAACCCTCAGTGCTGAGCAAGGAGCAGAGCAGACACAGGAAGTAAATAGGCTACACAATAAGACACACCTGAAAGACATGAATAATCACAGGGATCTAGGAACAAGACAGAAGAGCAGCACCCTCTAGGTGTACAGGGCGTGGCACTCAGAAAGGGTCTCTTGACTGTGTTTGTACCTCTGATCTCCCCACAGGTAGAGAGACACATACAGTAGTTACAGTGAGGAGTTTTGTCACAGCTCTCAACTGTGGAAATGAGAGGATGGACTGATGGATCATGATGATAAACTCTAGATCAGTGTCTCCTACCTGAACACCTCACTCCAGCATCAAAGGCATGAGAAAGGCTATACTGTTTAATTTCTTGTTTTTCACAGTCCCTCAGTGCAGACTCTGACCCCTTGCAAAGGACCCAGCTCAGCAGAATTGATCCAGACCCTGGTCCAAAGTGAGCTCCTCCTGGTGCGGAAACCGCAGATCCACAGCCCAGCTGTCTGCACACCACTGCAGCATCATCCAGATCCCAGTGTTGGTCAGATACTGTCCCCCACTCTCCATCATGATACACTTCCACTGTCCCCTCACAGGGGCTGGCACCCTTCACCAGCCTGACATCAGCACTTCCTGGAGACAGAGAAAATAATATTACCATGTTTGGAGGAAAAATTCTATATATGTACATATATATATTGAAAATATTTCTGATAGTTTAGTTTTCTGTGTGACTGGATTGCTACTCCATTCCCTGGTGAACTAGAAACAGATTACATGCAGAAACCAACACAGAAAGCGTACTAAGTATACTAACTCAACTTCTGTAAAACATTGACGCCCACTATCTGCCTTTTCAGATCCTGACTTTGCATGAGATATTGGAGAGTCTTACAGCATAGTGACTGAGAGATACTTCATACTGCAGTATGAGATACTGGAGAGTTTAGCAGCACAGTGACTCTATGTGTGAGATACTGGAGAGTCTACCAGCATACATGTAGTAATTCTATGAATTCAGAGGGCTGGGACTTGTATTTCTCTTTTTCTCAGAACTGTGGTCAGTAGAGTTTTCAGTGCCTCTGGTGTCAGAAGTCTGAATCACTGATGCTTGTTTGTATCTGTGTATCAGGCCTCATGTAATAACTGCAAAATAAGAATGGAAACTGAATACTGGTCTGTACAAGGTATGAGATTTAAGAACTGATTTAAGTCTTTTTATTCTTGGTGTTGTACTTTGAAGCTGAGAGTTACTTAAATGCTTAAATATAAAGTCTGCAGTGGACTCGCCTTATACACAAAATATGTTTACGCAAATCCATGTATACGCGGGGATTGATAAAAATAAATTAAAATCAAATAACAAGAGAAATTACTCAAATTCAGATCTGTTGTGTTCCCTGCATTTTATTATTATTAATAGAGTAATATGATGAGGCTAAGAAGGGTGTTCTGATTATATGTGATTATACATAATTTTGCATATGTTTTATATTAGAAACCTTACTACAGTGTAAAGCACAAATCTTTCAGTGCTTCACGTTTTGTTGAAACCTACTTGAGGTGTATATTCTCTTTCTTTATAACGCAGTCTTTAACAAACAAAATAGTGATATGTGAATGTTACCCCAGCCTCAGACAAGGGGCGCCTGAGTTGGGGTGTTAAGGAGACCAGACACGAATAAGTGTGTAAAATGTTCTGGAGGTGCCTTTAATTGCTTTGCCTTTTTCAACCATCTTTTCAACATTACTTTTTTGAATAATTGTTTTTCTGTAAGGAATCCCCAAAGAAGAGGCATGTGGATCCTATGCAGACGCAGGAGCAGGTAGATATCGAAACAGGAGTACAATCCGAAACGTCAGGCAAGATTGTGGTCGAAAGGTGAAAGGTAGTTCGAAATCCAGGAGATGCAAAGAGAGGCGTACAATCCAAATCAGTAGGCGAGGTACAAGGTCGAGGGGCATAAGGGAAGTTCAGTAACCGGGAGAAGTATAGAAAGCGAGGTACAAACAAAGGCAGGGTAGAGCTCTCTGAGAGAAGACTCAATACCGAACAGCAGGAAGCGGGTCTGGATGGTTTAAATAGCGCTGCGTGCTGCACGGTAGAGCGTGTGCTGGTGGATTAATACGTGCGGCGGCGCTTGTTATTAGTAACCCGCTGCTGGTGCTTGAAGTTATTCACCATCTCCACCGCAGACCCATCTATGTAGATGGGGGAGTGAACGTTTCCTTGTGTTGACTTCAGAAGACAAGGAAACGTTCACTCCCTCATCTACATAGATGGGTCTGCGGTGGAGATGGTGAATAACTTCAAATTCCTAGGCGTTCACATCTCTAAGGACCTTACATGGACACTGAACACCTCCAGTCTCATCAAGAAGGCACAACAGCGGCTGTACTTCCTGAGAAAGCTGAAGAAAATACACCTACATCCACTGATCCTCACCAACTTCTACAGATGTACGGTGGAGAGCATACTGACCACCTGCATCACAGTCTGGCACGGCAACTGCACTGCATCCGACCGTAAGGCACTACAGCGGGTGGTCAAAACTGCCCAACACATCATCGGCAGTGCCTTACCATCCATCCAGGAAATATACAACACCAGGAGTCTGAAAAAAGCCACCAAAATTATGTCTGACCCCACTCACCCCAGTCATAACTTGTTTATTCCCTTACCATCTGGCAGAAGGTTCCGGTCACTCCAGTCGCACACAACTAGACTCCAAAATAGCTTCTTCCCCAGAGCTGTCAAGTTGGTGACGCCCCCACTCCCTTCCACCTTATTATGATCTCTCCTAACGTCCTCCTGTACCCACAACGACTGTACTCCTACACCACCACACACACATGTAAGCTGAAATTGTACTGTCCCCTCGATAGCCCAGTAAAACTGTAACAGGCATAATAATATTTAATATTTATTAATTAACCATACTACTTTAACCATACTATTTTTTGCACTGTTCCAAGAATTACCTTGCACTGTTTTTGTCCTGTTATATTTTCTCTGTTTGCGGAATTTTGCACAGTTTTGATTACTTGATTACATGTTATTTATGTTATGTTATTACATGTTACTGTTATTGCTATTGTGTAACTGTCTATTGTCTTATCTTCTGTCCTATTTATATACTGCACCTGAGTGACTAATGAGAAACACTTTTCGTTATACTATGCACCTGTGTAAGTCTAATGACAATAAAGTTGAATTGAAAGTTGAATTGAATTGAATTGAAATTGAATTGATTAGTCTCTTATGGGTTGATCTCCGCTGGCTAGCAGTCATGACATTTTCACTGTTTCAATATACAATTTTTCCAGATTTCCACTGTTTAAACAATTCAATAACTGTTGAACTACAGTTTCATTTAACACACTGAGCATTGCTGCTCAGGTTCAGGTTCAGCCACCTGAAGAAGGCTTCACGGCCGAAACGTTGTATTTTCTTTCTTCTTTTTTTCAGCATAGAATAAACCTATTCCTTGTTCCTTTGCAAACTTAAGAGATGTCTATCTGTGTGTTTGCTTATGCAATCATTAGTGTACAAAATGTACAGCAGAGGGGACAAGACACAGCCCTGTGGTGATCCAACTGAAGTGTAGCGAATGTCAGACAAGCACTTCCCCCAACTTGACCTGTTGAGACCTGCTAGTTAGGAAGTTTAGCACCCACCTTATCGAGTTCTCATTCAGATTGAAGCACTTCAGATTCACACTTCCACTATTATTGTCAACTCCTTTCATGTCACCATTTGCTTTACCATGTTTCTTACAATAGAATTCACCATCTTGCTTCAGTGTATAGCCGCACGGCATAAGTAATATTTCCAATCAATGTTTACTCGTAACAACACATCTTTACCTCGTGTGGTTTCTACATAAACGCTAAACCCAATTTCTAGTTATTTCCACAACTCAAACATAACACCACATTTCTGTGTGTGATAATCACATCCTGTTTACCCAGGGCAACATTAATACTATCATAGACCTCAGGGCTATAGACTTTCAGGGGGCCCCTCCAACTCACATCACTTAATCAACAAACACAACTGTGCCCTACACAACTTTGCCATACACTACATTTAAAGTTCAAATCTTGTTCAAAACGTTGTAAAAACAGAGCTTAAGACAAGTTAGAATCAAAACTAAAGAGTAATTTAGTCTTACAGTTGCAAAAAGCCTCCTTGGCCCTACATACACATATACAGAAGCCGCTTAAAACTGCTTTTAACACCACGACAGACGGTCTTCTCAACAGACACACAGAGCATTCCTACATTATTCCCAGAACTACAGACTCAACCACTGCCCACTCAACAACACAAGCACCATTACAAAGAATGCAGTTAAATAACGCAAATCACACAAAATCATCTTAAATGGAAATAGGTGCTTTTACTCCTCTGCGGCGGGAGTGACAATAAGGACCATGGCTGGTAGCTTAGCTGAAAAATAGTCAAGACAACATAATCATTCTGACCAGCGATGGATACAAAAACTCTATACATTAGCCACAACATCCAATCATTCACGTTGTGCTCACTTTATTTTATATTTATGAGGTTTTGAAGAGTTTTACCAATCTGCAAAGTGATGAGGGGACCAGACACGAATTAGTGTGCAGAATGTTCTGGCGGTGCCTTTAATTACTTTGCCTTTTCACTCTTGCCAGAACCGCGGTTTCCTTATCACTGCCAGTGGCAAAACGCTATTTACAGGATAAACTATTAAACAGCATTGAAGCTTGTTCTCATCCTCTTAGGAGTTTTCATGTTGTGTATAATTTATGAAGAAAAAATAAAAAATAATAAATTTAAACAAACAAAAAAGAGGGGTACCCCTTTCTTTCATACATCTAATTTCTAGCCCTTACATGCCAAGATCTCACACATGAATCATTTAACAACTGATTCAGAGATTAATCATATTCCAAATATACCAGATAAGTTTAATATATTTTGCTAACTAGTAAATTAATTAACCCTCTGTGTTATTGTAAAGTTATCCTAAACGATGCCTCAAGCCTGAGTGCTCTGATCATGAATCTCCAACTGATGGAGGCAGGAAAAGTATTTGTGTAACTTGTATAATATTATTTAAGTAATTATTTGATTTTCATTATCCATGCTTAAAAACTAGCATTCAAATGCACACCAACCAGATTGCAGTAAACCATTCTTATTAAATCTCCACATTATCAAAAAGAAAAATAGTCCTTATTATCTGAATCTTAACTGTAGAAGACCAACTCATTTATCTGTCAAAATTTACTCAAATGTGCAAAGTCAATATAATTGCTGCCTTCCAGTTCAGTTCCAGACCCTCTTTGCTATCTGTGTGGAGTTTGTATGTTCTACCTGAGCTCACATCTTTTTTTTTTTTCTCTGGGTTCTCTGGTTTCCTCCCAGATACTATCAAATTCACCCTGGTGGGAGTGTGTGCATGTCTGTGTCTGTGTGTGTGCCCTGTGATGGATTGGTGTGCTTTCCAGTGTGTCGCCTGCATTGTGTCCGTTGCTTGCTGGGATTTACTCCAGCTGCCCCGGGACTCTTCATTCAATAAAGCAACTGTAACTGTTCTACCCTGGTTTCTAATAATAAAAAAAATCATATTTTACTATTATCTGAGCAGTAAATATTTTTTCTACAGTACAGCCTGTTCTTTTCAATTTCTAAACACAGCAAACCTGCATGAACCATACAGAAAAATAAGTTTCTGTAATAAAACTACCACAGTCTCTAATATATATATACTCCTATCTAGAAACAGCTATGGGT
The DNA here is from genome assembly GCF_040954835.1 of Lepisosteus oculatus. Classification (NCBI taxonomy): domain Eukaryota; kingdom Metazoa; phylum Chordata; class Actinopteri; order Semionotiformes; family Lepisosteidae; genus Lepisosteus; species Lepisosteus oculatus. The sequence goes on along the minus strand of NC_090709.1, from coordinate 46,693,881 downwards.
CAAAAATAGTTTCACATCATATTTACCTCCTATATTCATTTTTTTTTTAAATATATTGACCTCCAATAGTACCTCAGTCTCTTTTAATTTTCTCTAAAATTATTACTGGCTTAAAACTGTTCCAGACTTTAAACACAGATTTACCTCAAATAACATTGACCTATCTAATGAGCTTTAATACTGAAAGTATCACATAATGAAAAAAATACACATCTTTAATAATTCATTTACCTACAATGCTACCTCAGTTTCTTATAATTATTTAGTGGGAAAACATTACCTTCTCAGACATTTTCTAGTGTTTAAACATGCATTTAAATCTATTATTATACCTGGCCTTAATAATTCTTCAAGCTAAAATATCACCTTCTCAAGAAATGATTTATATAAAAGTTCCATCTGTAATAAAGCCACAACCTGTAATAATAAAATATACTCCTGTCTTTAATAACGCTCTTATCTGTTTTAGAATAAGAATATTGCATACAGATAATTATACTGGAGACATAAACTGAAGATAATAATAAGTAGCAGTAGATTGGCAGAGGTGATGCTATTAAAAATATAAAGTTGTTCTAAGCAACTAATTATTTGACCTGACTTACAGACCAATCAAAATAGTTTTAATGTTTTCTTATGAATACCCACAGTCCTGGATTTAAAATAAAACATTAAAACCTCTTATCCCGAGCTCATTTACAAATTATGTTGTGCAGCTTTTCCATCTTAACTTTAATTCTTGTTGTCTGTCTGTCTGGAAAGCAGAAGACTGGTCACTTACTGGCTGAGCTGTGCAGCACCAGGACAGCGAGAGAGAAGATGGACAGGCAGCTCTCCATTGTCATCAGGACAGAGCGCAGCTAAGACACCTGTCTTCAACCCTGAGCCCACAGGGCAACTGAGCTGCTGCTCCACACCCTGGACCCCCAGTAACAGCACAGCCCCCCACCCCGCCAATCACACACAGCACTGCCTTTTCAGACTGACAGCAGGAACTTCTCACACAGGCGGGACGGCCAATCAGACAGGGCTCTTTCAGTCTTCTCCATATATACAGTATCAGAGCCACATCACTGTTTCCTCTCCCTGAAGACACTCCCAGCAGTGCGGAGGAGAGGAGACACAGAAGCAGCTCTGTGTCTCACTGGTGGAAACTCACAGATACAGACAGCAGGGCTGCAGGTGCTGCAGGGGCAGGAAGAAATCAGATAAAAATTTATGTCACAGTTCTCTGACGATTTAGATAAGTTATGTAACTTTAAATAATTATCAAGTTAATCAATTATGTTCAATAAAAAAGCTAAATAAAATTTGCATGACAGTGTCAGGCGATGTCCAGTGACTGGTGTCCTGAATATGGTCCTCTGTGTCTTACTGTCTGTGTCAGGCAGTGTCCAGTGACTGGTGTCCTGTGGTGAGCCACAAAGAGGTTGTTGTCCCTTCAGACAGCTGTGTCTTCTGGTTCTGGTCAAGGACAGTGTGAGAAGAGCCTGTCCTCAAGGGGGTAGTGAGGTCACTCAGGTCAGCACGGGAATACAGAGACAAGGACTGAATAAAAACTGGCTGTCCTGTGGCTGTGATCAGAGATCAATAGTTTAAATTAAAAAGAAAGAAAAGCCCAGTAGTGACTGTGCCCTCTGTACTGAGCCTGGTGGACAGCAGCTCTTCCAGTTGAGTCCCTCAGACCCTGAGTCTGTCCCTGTGCAGCTCAAGCCCACACAGATGTTCCAGCCCCTCCAGCTGTGACCCCAGCATCTCTCTGTGCGGAGCCAACTGAGTGACTGAGGCTCTCTAACAGCACAGTGGAGCTCCTTATTAATAGTAGTAGTAGTAGCAGTAGTGTTGGTGGCAGCAGTATTGGTAGCAGTAACAGTACTGCTAGTAGCTTTAGTAACATTAGTAGTAGCAGTTGGAGTAGCAGTAGAATCTTATAAGTTGCAGTTGTATCAGTGGCAGTAGAAGTAGTAGCTGTAGTAACAGTAGTAATACTAAAGTATGAGCAATAGTAACAATATTAGAATTAGTAGTTATGCTGTAAACTCTTTAGTTCAACATTATAGCAAAGCTGTGTTGCAGCTTCACGATAAGAACTGCAACAGCAGGAGCAGAAGAGCAGGAGTCAGTTTCAAAGTTGGAAAAACAACAAAAAGAAAAACTTGTTAATACACCCAGACTGAACAGTAAGAACACAGCTCACATCCTCCTTATTAATAGTAGTAGAAGTAGTAGCAGTGGCAGCAGTAGTAGCAGTTACAGTAGTACCTGCAGCAGTAGTAACAGTAGTACTAGTAGCTTTAGTAGTAGCAGTAAAATATTACTAGTTGCAGTTGTATCTGTAGCAGTGATAGTAGTAGCTGTCATAGTTGTAGTAGCAGTAGTAGGTGTAGTAATAGTAGCAGTATTTGCAGTAGTAATAGCAGCAGTAGTATTTGTCACCATAATAACTGCAGGAGCAAAAGAGCAAGAGTCAGTTTCAAAGCATAAAGAAACAACAAAATGATTAATAATGATGATGATTAATGATAATTAATGATTATAATGATTAATTAGAAACAATCAGTCCTTGTTAATACGGCCTAACAGTGGTGATTTAAGGCAACAATTCCTGCTGGGCCAGCATGAAAAAGTTTCACATAATGACATGACAACATATTTGTACAGAGGGACATATTATCTTCATTAAAACTGCATTATCTCTTCACTCCCCTGTCTTTAGGAAATGGGCCTGTTTCGTCAGAGCTTTACTGGAACTGCAGATCAGACTGTGCAGTGAGTCTGTGGTTTGTGCTGTGATGCTCAGTGCAGTGTGATGAGGCAGCTGAGAACTGAGCTGTACAGGAAGACACACGGGGGAGCCCAGTGTTCAGATATCTAGTCCTGTACAGAGACACACAGGGAGTCCAGTCAGAGCTCTGTTGCTGTACAGTGAGGCACACAGGGGAGCCCAATGCTCAGAGCTCTACAGGGTGACAGATCTTCTCCCCACACAGATGTCTCAGGGCTCTCACAGCTCTCAGTGTGTCTCTCAGGACTGAACAGGAGGGGCTATTCCTGTCAGAATGGAGGCTGACTCTCAGAGCTCCAGTGTCAGTATGAGGAGCAGCTCTCAGACCTGACTTCTGCCAGAGTCTCTGAGCTTGAGTGGGCAGGAGCACTAAGCTCCTCAGCAGCTGAGAAAAGCCTCCTGTCTCCTGTGGTCACAGTGTGGCTGAACACCTGCACTGTCTTCCTGCTCCTTCTCCTCTCTCTCCCCCTTCCTGTCTCTCTCGCTGTGTGTGCTCTTATCTGTCCATCTCTCTCTCTTCTCTTCTCTCACTCTGACAGTCTGTGCAGAGTATCTGAAGGGGATGTAACACCACTTGGCAAAGGAGAAAACTTATCAGAGGCAGAATAAAAAAAAATCTTTATCTCCTCTCAGTCAGATTCACAGCTCAGACTCACACACAGAGCATTGGATCCCTTAGTACTTTACCAAAACTCCTACCTCCTGAACAGACAGAAGCTCCTTCTCTTTGTCCTGACAATTCAGAACCAGTGGACATTCAGACAATCAGTGCTGCTATATGAATAATATCAGACAGAACATCCTGGACTCAGGTCACATCTCCCCCTTTTCTCCCTCCTCACAGTCCTTTTAGAGACAGAGAAGAGCTCCGGGTTCTCTTCTCTGTGAACTGGGCTCAAGGGTCACTGATCTGGCAGCTGTGGGCTCTGTTCCAGGTCAGAAGCAAGAAGTTTCTATTAACCCTTTCCAGGACCTCCAGCCCTTCAGTATTACTGCCCTGATTCATTGTCTTTACTGTAAGTCAGCCTCCATCCCTCTGTCAGAAGTGTTTTACTGAAAATTGAGCAATATGTGTTTATCTCTTATTATTATTTTTACTGATTTAATTAACAGCAGTATTGCTACTCTTATAAGTGTAATATGATTATTAGCAGCAGCAGACTGATGGTCTTGTCTACAATAGTGACCAGTTGACAAGTCTGTAGCTCTGAGCAGTGGGACTCAGATCACACAGAAGACCTGTCTGTGTGTGATTCCACACCAGCCCTGGGATTCAGCGTCTCCCACACGTCTCTCACGGAGTCTTATAAATATACAGTTAAACAGAGTCTGATAACAGTTGTACAGTTAATTAAATCATCAAACCGGCTGAGGAGCTGAGAGCTCTGGTGGAAATAAAACCAGGAGATACTCTTCAACCTCCAGGATCAGGAGTCTGATCCTCCTGGCTTCTATTCTGTGGAGATTCGTGTAAAACGCTTAAAAGCGCTTATTACAGGAACTTGTGCCCTTTCTCTTCTGCTCTACGCGAGTATGCTTTACAACGCATTAGTCTGTGAAGTAAACTATTTTTTTTGTTCAATAAATTGTATTCCTCGGTTTGTCGCTCTCCATTTCCAGTTGTTATGTCTCCTCCATCGGAGACGCGCTCTGCTCTGTCAGAAAGAGCGCTGTGACGTCACAGACACCAACCAGAGCGCCGGGATCAGAGAGCGAGACCGAGGGAGGCGCGCTGAGCGCTCAGAGGAGAGATATTGATCACTTATGTATCGACAACCAATTAATTCAACTGAAAAACCTTAGAATCATCTATTAACTTCACCGATTGGTGAGTACTGATTCTTTTCTTTCTTTAAATTCTTTAAATATCTAGAAAACAGTCAATACAGCCTGTAGTGCGTTTAGTGTTCATAATGTTCAATCCCAAATTAAAGAATGATTATTCAAATAATTGTTTAGAAATTGTATTCTAGAGCTTGAAAATTATATTTCAAGTTGATATATTCGTGTAGGTAACAGTTTAAATGCATTTTTCCACTGTTTACAAATTATAAGTATGGTAACCACGGAGACACGTGCCACGTCACTGTGCCCAGCTAGGTGTCTCGCCTTCGTCACAAAGAGTGCTTTGACGTCACGGACTAATACTAATGCGAGTGTATTCATATTTAATATTAGTGAGAATATAATCGGTAGCTTTAATATTAATGCTAGTGTTCATGTCAGTATTAATGGTGATTGCGCTTCTGATAGTTTTGATGCCAGTATTCATGTTAATATTAGTTATAATTATAGAGTTACTGTTAGAGTATTTACACTAGTAGTCATGTTAGTTTTAGTGATAGCATTACTGTTATTATTAGCATTAGTAGTGTATTAGTAGTTTGTGTCAGTGATAATGATAGTGTAATTCTTAGTGATAGTGTTACTGTTTTAATGTTAGTGGCATTTGTGTTAGTGTTAGTTATACTGTATTTGTAGTTATGAGTGTGTGTGTTTTTGTCTGTGTGTGTGTGTTGGTGTGTGTCTATAAGTATTTGTAGTCTATGTGTGTGTCTGTGAATGTGTGTGAGTATGTGTGTGAGTGTCTGATTGTGTATATAAATGTATGTCGTGTCTGTGAGTGTGTGTTGTGTCTGTGTGTGTGTCTGTGAATGTGTGTCTGTGAGTGTGTGTAGTGTATGTGTGTGTGTCTGTCAGTGTAAGAATGTGTGTCTGTGAGTGTGTGTGAGTGTCTGTGTGTGTGTGTAATGTCTGTGTGTGAATATGTGTGGGTGGGTGTCTGTCAGTGTGTGATAATGTGTGTGATTGTGTGGGTGTATATCTGTCAGTGTGTGTGAGTGTGCGTGTAGGTGGGCTTGGGCTCCACTCGTGTGTCTGACAGAAGTGACCCATCAACAGGTGTTGAGGTCCAGAGTCGCCTGAGAATGGAACCACTTTCTAGATTCCAGACCAACGTCCAGAGAGCTGTGAGTGCTCTGTTTTTATCACTATTACTAGTAATGACAGCAGTAGTAGTATTAATATCAGAATTAATATTAGAATTTGTAGTCATGGTCATATTAGTAGCAGCAGAAGTAACAACAGTGGTAGTTGGATTATCCAAGCACTTACTCCAGGAACTACAGTATTACACATTTATACTCTATTTTCCAGGCATGTTTTGTAAAGTGCTTTGATGTTCTGGATTAAAAGGCAAAATATAAGAAAAAAATTGATTGATTGATTGATTGATTGACTATGAGAGTGAAGTCTGGTCGAACTTGTTTGTCTAACTGAACTGTCCTGTCCACAGATGTCAACAGAGGTGAACAGAGAAGATGTCCAAACCCACCAGAGACTGGAGACAAGCTTGAGAGTCAGGCCCCAGACCCAGAGAGCTGTGAGTCCACTGCTGGTCTTCTTCATATTGTGATTCTTCCTCTTCTTCCTCCTCCTGAAATTAAAGCTCATCGCAGTAGCAGGGCTCTGTTGTCTTCTCTTGAGGAGGAGAAAGACTCTACCTGACAGTGTGTGCATCTGTTTGTCTGTGGGTGTGTATGCTTGTGAGTCTAGTCCAGGCCGTGTCTGTAACAGAACTGTATATGACACCCCCAGATCAGGAAGGAGGTAACAGGAGACTCAGCCAACACAGGAGCCAGACCAAAGACCCCAAGAAAAGCAAGTCTGCATTATTATTATTATTATTATTATTATTAGTAGTAGTAGTAGTAGTAGTAGTAGTAGTAGTAGTAGTGAGAGGGTGAGTGTGTGTGAGGTTGTGTGTGAGAGAGGGTGAGCATGTCTATAACTCCATTCCTAGAGGGTCTGGTGCATCATCTGGTTTCCTGCCCAGAGGTCTTGGTTACAAAGTTGATCTAATTTTTTAATTAAACAAAAAATATTCTAATACTCTACCTTTATCCAGACCTTAAATATCCAACTGTGCCTTGAATATTTTGAGTCTTCAACCGTGAGAGACATCAAAATATATTATTAAACACATTATTTCCACATCTTCTTATGAAAATAATTAGATTAACTGTTTAATTGGCTAGCCCCGTTTGGAAAGAAAACCTGGAGATGCACCTGGCTCTCCAGGGATTGTGATTGGGCTTGAGACCCCTGGTCTAGCAGAACTGGCCCCTCAATAGGGATGTTGGGGATCATGAAGCTGGATAGCTGAGGGCTGGACACTGCGTCTGGATCGAGGATGACAGGCCACTGTCATGTAGGGTCATCTTGGCCCATGATGATGTGTGTTTGTGTGACTGGCTGGTAACTCTGTTTTCTCCTCCCCAGCACCGCCTGGAGAAACTCACTCAAGTTGAGAGAGGAATGGCCGAGCAGAGAGAAGGGTGTCACACCGAGACCTGGGGCAGATCCCACAGGAACGTGAGTATTGGCTTCAACAACATGGTTGGATAGCTTGTTCCACACACCCACCACCCTCTACATACAGTAGTGCCTCCTGTCCTGACTGTAGGGTCTCATCCAGCTCTCTCTTAAGATAAGCCACCCTATCGGCTTCAACAACATGGCTAGACAGCTTGTCCCACACACCCACCCTCCTCTATGTAAAGAATACTGTATTAATACTGTTAGACTAAGAATAAACCTGTACTGAGACACAAACTTGGTTGGCTTCTGCTGGTGAGACTAAAGCAGTCAACTTGCTGACAGGTCTTGACAGAGGTGGATGTGACCCTGAAAGGCCGGAGAGGGGCAACCGATACTGAGGCACTGAGCAAAGATTCTTCCAGTGTAAGACAACCAATGTGTTCTGCTCAGGATGATGATGGTGATGCAGATGGTAGTGTAGATAATGAAGGTGGTTATTATGATGATGTTGATGGAAAGGTGTTGATGATGATGATGGTGGACATGATGATTGTCATGATGAAGAAGGATATGGTGATGAAGATGGTGGAGATCATTTATTAGAAATGTGATGAAGATGATGGTGTAGCAGCGAGGCTTATTAATAGGAAAGAATTAAGTGTTCTGAGCTTTCCCAAATGAGGCCCCATCTCTGTTCATCTCTGTGGTGCAGCCACAGAGAAACTATTCATGCAGGCTGATTTAAGGTTTCCTTTGATAAGGGACAGCTCCCAAAGGGGGATGCACTTAGCTAAGCCTGGCTATCATGATCCATGGTCATCCATTGGCGCCTATCTGTCTAGGGAGTGCCAGATGGACATCTGGACTGCATTCCTAAGTGTCAGTAGTAAGTGACTCATATCTCACCTTGATCAACCAATCAGGGACTGGTAGGGCCGAGTATCCCACGTGGGACTCTGATGCCCATGGAACTTTCAGCCAATGAACGAGCTGAAGTTCCTCCAGGTAAAAACAGGCAACACAGAGAGCCTGGAAGATTCAGTGGAATTCTGTGGACTTTTCTAAAGGGAATTCAAAGGAGAATTCCAGGGCAGGACGGCCCAGGAGCAGAAGGCTCCCAAGGGCAGGACATTCTCGCAGCGCGCCTCCTGACCATCCTGAGACTCAGCCCGGACAACCACGGAACGGCCAGTGTGTCCGAGTGCCAGAACTTTCCTTTGTTCTTAGAGTCTAGAGCGGAGGTTGCCAGAGAGTAACTAGAGGATCCACCCGAGGTTAGCACCAGCAGCAAGCCTCGTGAACAGGACAGAACTGTGGACAGCTGAATCACTATTCAGAACTAGCTCTTCATCAGGAACGAACCGGTCCTCTTCCTGACTTGCTGGGACCCACAGTCATCTTTTCTCCTGTGCGCAAACTTTGCTAGTTAAAGCCAACACTAACTAGCCGGTCAGTGAGCATCAGCAGCACACCGTCGCAAGCCGCACAGCACAGCCTAGCACCGAGCCAGAGAGCGCGGATTGGACAGCAACAGCCTGCAACTGTTTCTTTGTGCCCGCAGGAGATCTGAATCCCCAGAGATTGGATGAGTATTCAACTTCACTGCATTACTGCTCAAGAATTCAATTGTTATCCCAACCAGTTGATATTAATTTAATTCCTAAGAGTTATGAACTTGTTTTGAGTATCTAATGTAGAAGTTATAACCAAGTTCATTTATGAAACGGTCTAAATGAATGATATACTGAACGTATGTCCTCTTGATATATGTAACTCTTCGTAACTGACTGAATATATACCTTTTGTATTCTGATAACCCTCTCGATAAGATCTGTTAGGTTTATATGCATATTCTATGTATTAATAAATGTATCCTTGTGTATTAGTACCTGTGTGTGTGCGTTGTTTGAGTTATATCGCATGGTTGGATTCTAAAGCCATCAAAAGAATCAATTTTGTGATTTACTGCTACAATTAATAATTGTCCCTGTAAATGCCCAAACCCTACAGAACTGGTGCCTTCAGAGAGCACACTACAATGGTGACGAAGATAGTGGAGATTATAATGGTGGAGGTGTTGATGATGGTGACACAGTCATGCCTGTGTGTGGCTGTGTGTGAAAGGGAAGGTGGGGTTGGATCAGGTCTGCCGCTGTCATCTGATAGGACTGTCAGAGGAAGAGGGAGCAGACTCCCCCTGCGTCTCAACCCGGGCAGCCGAGAGCTGCAAGTCTGTGAGCCAGATATGTCTGTGACGTCTGTCGAAGGTTTGGTTTCAGCTGCAATGATGGTGACTGTGATTGCTGGGAGACCAGGGGCAAGGCTTGGTCCTCCTGGAGAAGACCCTCTCAGTTTTCTCTCTGTCCTCCTCATGCCCTCTCTGTGCCCCTGTCCCCTCAGGCCAGCCAGCCAATCACCAGGCAGGAGACCGAGACCCAGCTGTGGAACTACCCTAAGGGCCCGCAGAGGGATCTGCAGAAGGACAGGGCATGGACCTCCTCCTTGGCAGCCCACATACCCCATTGCTCGCCCCTTCACACACCCCCTCACCCACCCCCTGGTACACCCGCTCACCCGGGCCTGACCCCAGCGGCCCTGTGGCGGCTCAGGGAGGGCCTGCAGGTCGAGCTGAAGGGGCTGCTCCAGGAGGAGGAGATACGGGTGCGGACCTGGGCTCAGAACATGATATCATCTATCCAGCTGGACTGCCTGGCGCTGTACAATGAAGTCCTGCCTGACTTTGAATCAGAGGGTGCATACGCGGGATTGGTAAGTCCCTTAAACCCCTCCCCCTTGCTTGAATCACACTGAGGTATGCAGGGGCTGGGCCGACTCACCTCTCCAAGACACCTGCGTCATCCCACTCCCATTTCACCTCAACATGGTTCTGAGAAAATCTCCTGTCCCCAAGGGGAGAGAGACAGGAGCCGGGCTGGGCCTCCAGCCCTCTGTTTATTCAAGATTATTGCCTCAGGAGGTGGGTGAGGTGGAAGACACACTGTCTACAGATCACCACTAGGGACAGCATAAAGCAGGGGGTGAGACTCTTGATCATGGATAAGGATAACAGTGGGATGACTCCCCCTCTCTTGACTCACTGCCTACTGATGATGTTATGTCACTCCAGCTCCTCCTCATGGTGGTGTCTGCAGTCAGGCAATTTGGAGAATCGGTGAGGGATGATGATGAATATTCACCTTTCTTGTTCTCCTAGGGCACAGGAATCATGAAGCAGGACAACTATGAGGAGGTGAAAGAGGCACTGAAATCCTACTTCGAAAATACAATGGCCAGGTGTGACTTATCTGAGGTGGACAAGTGCTTCCGCCAGGCTGCAGCTGACCTTGACCTTATTCTGCAGAAGTACCTGGGAGATGTTGTGGCCGAGGTCTGTGAATAGCAGGTTTATTTTGATAAAAGACATTTCTCATCCCCTTCTATTGTTGGTGTCTATTTCATGTAAAGGATTTGACTTGAAAATGAAATGTTTAATCGAGTTACAGGGAGTCTTCTTTAAGATGTGTATCGGATAGCTCTCCACTGTCACTTTACTGGACTTTTGAAGTAACCAATCTACAATGAAAATATATACTGCACATCTTAAGGAACATGAAGAGAAATCCGTGTGCTGATTGTCACCAAAAATGTCACAAATTAACCGCCAAACTGTTTAACATGTCCAGCCACCTCTTCCTATTTTGCAGTGATTATAATTCTTTCAGTTTCTTCTCTTGTATTTTCCTTACTGTTTCACTGTCCCCCTCCCCATGTGGAGATGGATCCACAGACGAAACCCTGTTTCACCATTTCTTTGTTCAAAGTCTTTGGACTGATTTGCGACTTGCGAAGCCCCAGTGGCACAATCAGTCAGCGTGCACAGCAGAGTCATGGCGATGTTGTGTGTTCACGCCTCACCTGGAGCAATGGCACCTACAGATCCAGCCATTCAAAATGTGTGGAGTACATGGCGGTAAAACGCGGTGGGCATGGCGAATCATACCACATTTGAATTGAAATATGATAATAGTATCTAGAAGCACCTTGTAAAATCACCAGGTGGAGCTAATAAAGCTTAACATCTCATATACAGCATTTGAGCTGTCACCAGAAAACGCCTGGTTTCGAATCCCAGTCACTGCTTACAGTCTTCTTACAATTAAGAATTTAAATTGCGTACTCTTTAGATTTTTAATAATTTGAAACTGTGTATTACAGAATGTCAATCATTAAACATTAAAAAGTAGGTATATTTTATAAAAGAAAGATTGCTCTTGTGGACAAAAGGACACAACCTTCCACCTTCATCATAAATATTTTAATTATGCATAAATATTTTATGCATCAAAGTCTTTAACTTGGTAACTTACATGGGTTCTGGTTTTAACATGCTTGTTCTAACATTATTAAGCTTATATTCTGTAATTCATAAAAAGTTATAACGTTTTATCCTTTTCTAAGAATACGTAGTAAAAACACCACTTGCTGTTATTGTAAAAAAAATACATGTTGTAGTGATTTAACATCACTTGATAGTTATATTAATATGGGATCGTGTAACTAAGCAGCTAAAGTATCACAAGTGGACGTTTTGGAAACATTTTGACATTCGTTTCTTTTAAAAAAAACTGATGAAGTTCATCGTTCCTGATGAAGAGCTAGTTCTGAATAGTGATTCAGCTGTCCACAGTTCCGACCTGTTCACGAGGCTTGCTGCTGGTGCTAACCTCGGGTGGATCCTCTGGTTACTCTCTGGCAACCTCCGCTCTAGACTCTTAGAACAAAGGAAAGTTCTGGCACTCGGACACACTGGCCGTTCCGTGGTTGTCCGGGCTGAGTCTCAGGATGGTCAGGAGGCGCGCTGCGAGAATGTCCTGCCCTTGGGAGCCTTCTGCTCCTGGGCCGTCCTGCCCTGGAATTCTCCTTTGAATTCCCTTTAGAAAAGTCCACAGAATTCTACACTGAATCCCTTCTGAATCTCCCTGTTGCCTGTTTTTACCTGGAGGAACTTCAGCTCGTTGATTGGCTGAAAGTTCCATGGGCATCAGAGTCCCACGTGGGTTACTCGGCCCTACCAGTCCCTGATTAGTTGATCAAGGTGAGATATGAGTCACTTACTCCTGACACTTAGGAATGCAGTCCAGATTTCCATCTGGCACACCCTAGACAGATAGGTGCCAATGGATGACCATTGATCATATAGCCAGGCTTAGCTAAGTGCATCCCCCTTTGGGAGCTGTCCTAGGAAACCTTATCAAAGGAAACCTTAAATCAGCCTGCATGAATAGTTTCTCTGTGGCTGCACCACAGAGATGAAGAGAGAGATGGGGCCTCATTTGGGAAAGCTCAGAAGCACTTAATTCTGCCTTATTAATAAGCCTCGCCGCTACATATCCCCCCTTTTTGAAGGTCACGAGGTCCTGAGGTGTTGTTGCCTTCAAAACAAAACAGAGTTAAGTGATGTCCCTTGCCATTAGAATATTAACCTTAAATGTCCACATTACTCCTCGAGAATTCATACCGGAACCAGCATTGGGAACAAACATGATGAATAACATCTGGAGTATGTATAAACACGGTAGGAGACATCATCTCAGTCTAGGAATTACACATCAGGAAGTTCACTGTCAATATCTAATACCTCTGTAGTAGATATTTGGGGAGAAGTCACTTCCTTTCTTTTGACATGCTACCTTTGACTCATTCATGCTACCCAGAGTACATCTTGATGTGAGAGTACATCATTCAGAGTACACTGTCAGTCATGATCCAGCTACCCGGCAGCAGTGTTACAATAACACCAGTTCCTGTTCCCAGCCCCCCGATAAACCACAACACCTGTGTTGGGTATCTGCTAGGGTGGTTTGGAGGGTTGTTCCATTAAAGCAAACTCAACTACCTGTACCTCTTCAGGGCTTACTGTTTCTTGGATTTCTATCCAATTCCTTAGTGTGGCACCTGAAGGCATCCACGACTTCAAGTTTGGTCTTATGTTGTCTGGTTCCAGACTGTACAGTGTTAAGTTACCATGCTGTACAATGGCCTCCTCGGGAACTTGCAGGAAAACTGTTTGATTAGGTAGCTGCATTGCCGTAGCTGTATCATGCCTGTCACAAGTCATAGTGTCAGTTAAATGTGGTGTGCTGACCAGCCATTTACTTCCCACCTGCTCTTCATGGGGTTCATTAACCTCCCTCTGCTCGTTAGTAGCTTTACACCCTTCATTGGTGAATCGTTTAGACACAGCCAATGGATAGCTTTGGTAGCCATACCCATCTCAAGATTTGGAACCAAATTCAATCTTGGATTGCCTTCTGGGTGAGCTATGAGCGATGGGGTTAATGTCACATACTCCTCTACTGAGAAGAGTGGAATCAAGTGGGTTGGGAATTGTGCCATGGTTGGACTGGCTACAGTGGCACTAAGCTCCCTTTAACAGGTCTTGTGTCACCATTCTGGCCTGTTGCACACAAGCATAATCCCACTGTATAACACCAACAATCATGTCCACTGATTGGGGAATAAGGTTTAACCCTGTTGCATAGGAAATTGCCTGTAGGGTTTTCCCTAAGCTTTCCAGCCTTTGCTGCTGTTGATACAGTCTGTCATTACCCTCTGGCATCTCTGACACCTGCCTGCTTGGGGCAGTCAGGGTGAGAGTGCCAGTAGCACACAAACCTACCAGAAAGCAAACGTGCAACAGTGGTGGCAGCAATCAGTCCTCCCAAAAGTCTTTTCGGGTGGCTGATCCCAGTCATCTCCTTCTGAGTGACTGTTGCCTTCCTAAGCTGGCGCAGCATGTACATGGTGTCTTTCTCAGTATGCCCTGTGGCATCTTGGGCACCAACATCCTGGAAATCTGGGGAGATCTGACGCAGCTGCTGATGCTGCTCCTCCGTTTCCAGGGCATCTGCTTTTTTTATTTGTTCATGCCTGTGCTCTAGGAACCCTGTAGGGGGTGGTGCAGCGGTGGAGCATGCCTGACCCTCGGCTGAGTGGTCATCTGGAGCACCTGAATGATCTGGGATTGTTATCCCATTCTCACTGTTCAGGTCCACCCTGCACACCTCCTGATTGAGGAATCCCTCTATCGGCATGTTTACAGTCGTTCACTGGGGGTAGGTGTAGGACACCTGCTCGCTCCCCCCTTCCCTCGCTAGGGGTTCAGGGAGCTGCCCCAGCACTGGGATAGCTAGTTCACTGTCTTTGAACTCACTATCACCCACCAGGCCCATGTCAGTGCAGGCGGGGATTCTGACATCCCTCTTTGCGATGTCCTGCACTGGCAGGCGGGTGACTTGACCATCCAGCTCCAGTCTGGCTGAACCACTGTTGGTCAGACTCAGACTGACAGACTGAGCTGGTGGCTGTAAGAAAACCGGCTCGGCTTTCATTCCCTGTCCCTTCCTGTTGACTGGGTGTAACCCTGCCATTGAGGCAGGAACAATCAGGTCAGTCTCACTCACTACCTGGTAGTTATGAGAAATAATGTTACCTGACTGCAGGTTCCCTGGGCACAGCAGAGGGAATCGGTATCTGGGATCAGGTGTGTCCACAGCGCAGTAGTCTCAGCGTCCAGCTGGACCTCCTGTTTAACCTGTGAATGTTGCACCAGGGGCACCTGGCGGTGGCCCTGCGACAGCTGCTCAAGCAGATCCTCACTAATAGAGGACCTCTCAGGGCTAAGGGTGAGGGCTACATCACCAACCTGCTCTCCTGCCATCTGGATCCCTTCCACCACTGCAGGGTGGTGGTCCTGACCCCTCTTGGGTGCCAGGGTGCACAGGGAAAGCTCCTTTTCATCACCAGGTGGGGAGATCTGCTCCTCTTTAGGGATGTTAAAGGTGTGTGCTTTACCTGGTGGATCAGGCGGCTGCTCGGAGCACCGCTCCTGTGGCAGGGAGGCTGTTGTGACCTCAGCCGGGACACGACTTCCCTGTATATCCGGGGAACAAGAAAATATTTTTATTTCTTTTCCAGAGGGAACAGAAGGAATCTCCACATAGGCATCTGTGTTCGGTGGGCACTGTGTGAGCACAGTCTGCCTCTTGGCCCCCCTTTCCTTCTGTACAGAAGGCTTAGGAACCTTGACCTGTTTCTACACCTTGCCTTTCTGGTGATCCACCAAAGGTTCCTCTCTGAGTCGCATGCCCTTTTCTTTTTCTACCCGTTTGAGCTTGCTGTATGACATCAAACACCTTTCAACCTCAGTGTCAATCAATGTCTCCTGTGTAAGACATCTCCCATTGCAGCCTTGAGGTAAAAGCTTCTTGCTTTTCCTCTGTGTTTTACTGCCTGCTCTGTGACTTCAGGGGTGGAGTCAGCACTTGCTTGGGAGTGGCTGACCTCATCCAGGCAGGAACCCTTCCGCTCAATCAGATAGACTGAGGGAGGGAGAGGGGGAGGGTCTCCGCCTCCTCCAGTGGAGAGTATCAGCTCATTCACGCTTCCGGCAGCCTTGGGGAGCGGTTGTCCCTGTCCTAATAAAGCTTGTTCAAGCCTGGCCAGGCGGGCGGCTACTGAATCCTTTTGTTCAGCTTTATCTAGCCCTTTCCCTCCCCCGGTGTTCTCATGGCACTAAGGACGCTGGGTGCGGTCCTGTGTGCCTGCTTTGGAACGGGGCTTAGCCAGCTCAGGAGCCTGTGCTCCTTCGAGCAGGGGGGAATTAACCCTGCTGGCTCTGACAGCGAACACAGTTGCTTTAACAGCTTTTTGCTCAGAGCGACTTTGGACATCATACTCCCAGGCTTTCTGCACGAATCTCTTAATATCAGTCATTTTCATGGTCTGTGCATCTGTATGCATTAAGATCATCTTTCTGACTGATGGGTGGAGATTCGCAATGAATAAACCCTTGAAATGTGTGTTCTCTTCGCAACCCTCATCATTTTGCCCTGCAAAATAAGTTCATCTAAGTCTCTCGTAATATTCACGAGGGGACTCTGCTCTCTCATGCTTAATGTTAAGGGCGGCGGCTATCGCGGCAGTCGGGTCAATAAACGCACTGTATTCTCGGATAAGTGCTTGACACAGCTCTTCAAAGTCATCACAGACTTTCTTCATCTGCCTAGCCATCCACTCATGTACAGCTCTGCTGCTAGTTTTCCTGACCAGAAACACTTTCTCCTGTTCTGTGGCGTTTGGCAGGTACTGCAGGGTATACCTGAGGTCTTGAATATAACTCTCGATATTATTCTCTGACAGTGCAGGGTCGAATCTCTCCATGTCCTTCGCTAGCTCTCTCAGAGAATGGAGGTTTATTCTCCTAGCTTCTCCGCTGATGGAGATATGACGGAGATCGTGGTCAGACCTGTCGCTGCTAGAGAGAGTGCTTAATAGCGACTCGAATTCAGACCTTTTAGCAACCATCGTTAAACTTAAAGAGTATTACTTTTAAGTACGAAATCACAGTTCTACCACAGAAAACCACAAGATCAAGTATGCAATCAACCCAGTAGATCGCAAAAGATCACAAAACAATGAAGCACTGCTTAAAGAGCAAGGGGAACTTTTTTCCTTTCGGCTTTCAGCACACTGTATTGTCGAGTATGAAACCCGTGGTGTTTTATATTGAATTATTCCGCTTGGTTGACTCATTTCAGTCTTACCATAGCCTGTCCAGGGACACCAATAAATGTAGTGTGCTCTCTGATGGCACCAGTTTTGTAGGGTTTGGGCATTTACGGGGACATTTATTAATTGTAGCCATAAATCACAAAATGATTCTTTTGATGGCCTTAGAATGCAACCATGGGATATAACTCAAACAACGCACACACACACGGGTACTAATACACGAGGATACATTTATTAATACATAAAATATGCATATAAACCTAACAGATCTTATCGAGAGGGTTATCAGAATACAAAAGGTATATATACAATCAATTACAAAGAGTTACAGATGCAGCCATTCAAAGTGCGCGGTACAGACACGTACCGGAGGTAATTGGCTACGGCATCGTGCATCGTGACGCGCAATGACACAAAATACCGCGGTGCGTGATTGGTTGACCGACAGGGGCACTCGTGGTCCGTTGGTCTGTTGTAGAAAGACTTACTGTAAACGTCTTTACTGTGCCCGTTGTAGATATTGAATGTTACCACTGAAGGGAAATCTTAGTAGCTGAGCATAAAAAGAATAGGAGCATACTGTAACGCGTGTGAAGGCCATAAACGATATTAATTTTGGAACATAAACATACAGTATATAGCTGGTCTTGGTACTTTAAAGAAAAAAATACACACCAGTATTCCATTTCTCCCTAAACATTGTAAGCTTCGAAGTCTTTAACGTGATACCGGAGTCAACAAGCATACTTTTAGAATTTGATTAAAAGGGAATATAATATGGAATCGCGTATCTCAAGAATTTAATAACGGTATGATTACATCCGTTTGCTGCGACTGGGCTGTGTAGGGCTGTTTCGCCTGCCTGTTCATGCGAGCTGTCTTGTAGCCTACTGGTCTAGGTGCGTGACTACCAACTGACAGGTTGTGTGTTTGAATCCAGCTGGTGCTGGACATTTCATTTTTATTTATTTATTTTTTAATCGCGTAACATAAACATATTACCGTATGCAAACTACTGTATACAGTATGTATATGTATATTTAATGTCTTAACTGTGCCCGTTTAATTGAATTTAAAAAAATTATTTAACACGAACATTAAGCTGTTTACATCTTCCGCCTGAGAACAGTCACCCGTTGCTACCCAACGCAGAAACACAGCCACTAACTAGCAAAGAGAGGACATTAGCTACCCAATATGATAAAGAAATAAATGATTATTTTGTTTATTTCTTTTGCACATTTATTTGAACATTTCCATCGATTGTACAAGCACTTGGAAACTGTCCAATCCCTAGTTCATCAGGCATTTTACCGGTCTGGCGCCGGTCTGTGTCTTCCAGGATATAATGCCAGGGAACTCTTGTTTTTATGTCCACCATAACAGACAATCTCCTTTGCTTTTAACCGAGCATTTAATAATTTCCTAAAATGAAAATGATTTACTTTATTTCCCTCACGGGATCAATAAAATTATCTATCATCTGTGTAAACTATGGGACAGAATTCTGGGGTCTCCCCATACCAGAGATTATGGTAGGGCTTCAGAATGGTGATTGGCTGACACCATCTGACACCCCTCTGATTGGAGAAAAAAGACGTGCTGGTTTGCTATACATACTGTACCAGGAAGAGGATTTCTTTCTATTCAAAACGTGTATTTTAAAAGTTTAAGAAGTAAAAACCTTACAGCGTACACAGATTTCTAAACTGATCAGGATCGTTATCTTTGTCTTATGCATAATAATGTTCACCGCTCTGTCCAGCAAATTAATAATAAACTTTATTTTATATAGCGTTTTAAACGAATAAGTAATTAGATTGCTCATAAACCTAATCACTTGCTTTTTCTTTTTATTTAGGCTCAGATTTCAACTATAGATCGTATTATTAATAACCATAATAACAACCAACCAACAAAAACAACCATATAAACATAATACCAACCAAAAACATAGATAACAACCACAATACAAAATCAAATATATCAAACCATTTTACTCTCGCAAAGTCCTCCAATTATCATAATCCCGCCCCTTATCCCTCCCATCCCAGTTTATCCTGTTTATCATAAACAAAATCCACCTCAATTTTCAACATAAAGCATTACACAAAATCAATACCTCAACACTCCATACTCAACAACGATAATTCACAAACAGCCAGAACATGTAACTACACATTCCCAAACAGACCTAATTTCCATGGCCCCGCCCCTTATGCAAAACCAACATCCCTCCCCTGTTCTCTCTCTCCCCTGGCGGTTGTAATTGTTTTTATTTTCAAATAAATTTTAGCAAAGTCATGTATTTTAAAAATCTTAAGATTTTTATATTTATGTCTTTATTTAGTGGTTTCATTAGTGACAAAGGCTAAACTTTCTTGGAAAAATGTCTTTTATGTAAACCATGTTTGCTATTAATTCATTCAGGGCTAAAATATGTTCATTGTCTTCTAATGAAAGAAGGGTTCCTTTCGCCGTAGTCGGGTTGAAATTAGAAGCTTGCCACGCCCAGACTGTTACACCAACGCATTAGCATGTTAAAGCGATTTCATTGAGGAGCCTAGCCTTTAACTAGTAAGTACTGTACTTACTGGGTTTTTGAGGGGGGGGAGGTGTCTTTCGCTGGAAATCTCGCCTCCTACTTTGAAAATACCCGTGAAACCGGTTCAATTCGTCACAGCCAGCACTCCTGCAGAGAGGGGGGTTGTACTTGCAGTGTATACAGTACACGCGTTATGCTCTTCGTTAATGTCTAAGCCGGAACATATTATTATATCTCATTTTGTATTTCTTAAAAAAAAAATCGTTTTCCCAGCCTAACAGTATTGTTTTTAACCTGTAAAGCGCTTTGAAGAGCCACCTTTAAAGGCGCCATATACAATAAAGTTCATTATTATTACTATTGTAAATTTGCTGGACAGAGAGGTGAACATTATTACACAGAAGACAAAGATAGCGATTTACGTCGCATTGTGTATCGTGCTGGTTTAATACAGTTTTAAATAATTAAAAGTCTAAACAGTATCAGCTTTATTTATGGGTTTTAATTAAAGGTGATTTAAACGCGATTTAAATCAATATAAATGTTTATATTGTAACGCATAGGTGACTATTCATTGTTATTAAAATGACTTAAATTCGATCATGTTGTGATATTTAGAAATATACATTTGTTTGGTGCGAGTGAAGTTTTATTTAATCTCTGAGCCATACTGATTCTTCTGGAAGCCAGTTTCCGCCAGGGAGTAAAAAACAAACACACTATGGTATTCTCTCCAATGCAGTGCAGTTAAAAACATACCTCTGATGCTGCTCCTAAATGAATATCGTTTATGACCATCAGAAGCTTTATGCTCCTTTTCTTTTTTCCAGTGGATTGAACAGGGAGAGGCATTTCATGATGTACTTTTCACTGATGAAAGAACAGTGGCTCTGGAACAGTTTTCAACCATGTCGTTTTATACAAAGGGGAGATATGTACACGTTACTGAAGCTAAAAGATTAGCCTTTGTCACTAATGTAACCACTAAATAAAGACATATAGAAATCCCTACGTTACAGACTATAACAGAATATGGCTGGTATTGGTAGTTTAAAGAAAAAATACACACCAGTATTCCACTTTCTCCCTAAACATTTTAAGCATCAGAGTCTTACATGTGGTTATTTCGGAAACGTTTGTACGTGCTCCTTCTGACCATGTTACTGTTTACTGTTACTGACCATATTAAGTTTAAGTGCCTGTGGGCCGTGCCAGGCCACCACTGCGTCACGCCACACAGCTGCCAGCACACCTCACCGTACCAGGCCACCACTGCGTCACACCACACAGCTGCCAGCGTACTTCACCGTACCAGGCCACCACTGCGTCACACCACACAGCTGCCAGCGCACTTCACCGTGCCAGGCCACCACTGCATCACACCACACAGCTGCCAGCGTACCTCACCGTGCCAGGCCACCACTGCATTAAACAGCTGCCAGCGCACCTCACCGTGCCAGGCCACCACTGCATCACACCACACAGCTGCCAGCGCACTTCACCGTGCCAGGCCACAACTGCGTCACACCACACAGCTGCCAGCGCACCTCACCGTGCCAGGCCACCACTGCATCGCACAGATGCCAGCGCACCTCACCGTGCCATGCCACCAGCTGCGTCAAACCACACAGCTGCCAGCGCAACTCACCGTGCTAGGCCACCACTGCATCACACAGCTGCCAGCGCACCTCACCGTGCCAGGCCACCACAGCGTCACACCACACAGCTGCCAGCGCACCTCACCGTACCAGGCCACCACTGCGTCACACCACACAGCTGCCAGCGCACTTCACCGTGCCAGGCCACCACTGCGTCACACCACACAGCTGTCAGCGCACCTCACCGTGCCAGGCCACCACTGCATCACACAGCTGCCAGCGCACCTCACCGTGCCAGGCCACCACTGCGTCACAACACACAGCTGTCAGTGCATCTCTACATACCCGACCACCACTGCATCACACAGCTGCCAGCGCACCTCACCGTGCCAGGCCACCACTGCGTCACATAGCTGCAAGCGCACCTCACCGTGCCAGGCCACCACTGCATCATACAGCTGCCAGGGCACCTCACCGTGTCAGGCCACCACTGCGTCACACATATTTCAGCGCCATATATTTCATGGATATTATGGAATATAATGGATGGATATCTTAGTTATCTTTCTAGTTCACAGGTTTGCATGCATAATTTAATTTTGAAAGCCACTGAGACATCAGGTACTACTGTTGTATTTATGAAAAAGAAACAAAACAAAAAACATACTAACAACTGTGCCATCCTACTCCTTAGTTAATACATTTTATTATTCATAAACAGTTAACATTGTTAGCAAAATATTATGAATTATATTTAACCCTATTTTTTCTTTAGTTTTGTATTTAACTTATTATATGATAGTCAGACTTAATGTATATTTGAACAATGAAAATATATTTTTACAAGATTTTACATTAAGCACTTAAAATTAATATGGTTAATAATAGTAAACTGTAACATGCTGTAACAAGATCGGTTAAACTGCAAAGAAAATGCTTTCAGAGAAAATGTTTCAGGTGTGAAGAACATAGATCTCCAATGCAATTTCAACCAAACCTGTTCCCAAACACCCTGCCCCCACTACCATTAGAATATACACAAACATTTTAGCGTTTCATTCTGAGCAGAAGACCCTCACACCTGAAGAGTGCTGGCTGTGACGAATTAAACCGGTTTTACAGGTTTCAATCACAGACCATGTGACATGGGAGTCAGGAAACTACAGTAACACACAACCAAAATCCGCAATATGGAAACAGAACCTGTGTAATTGTTGATAGATGATGTACTCTTAACATTTTTACAAGACGAACTACAACATTTAAAAAATGACTTGTATGTACTTGATATCTCTAATCAATCCACGGGTCCCAGCACAAAACGAAACTAAAACGCATACCGTTTCGCGCTTCTTATTAGTTGCTCTAAAGTAATTTGACCGTATGAAATGCATAATATAAACCTAGAAACATATAGGTGAGCAGTACTTAAGCACTGTAGTATCGGTGTTAAGACATACCTCTCAAATACTGTAAATCAAGTTAAAAATATCTCAAGACCGATTCTGGTCATAATGAAACCATGTTTCGTGTATGTTTTCTTTTTCATCTTGAAATAACTCATTGTCCGTTGCAATTCTTTTGCAACATGAATATAGTTATATCGTTATTAATTTCTTGAGATACGCGATTCCATATTATATTCCCTTTTAATCAAATTCTAAAAGTATGCTTGTTGACTCCGGTATCACGTTAGTTAAAGACTTCGAAGCTTACAATGTTTAGGGAGAAATGGAATACTGGTGTGTATTTTTTTCTTTAAAGTGCCGATTCCTGGAACACCCCTCTGAAGTGGTTCCATAAAATCTGGTATACGGAAAAGAAAGCATTGATAAATACAAGTGTCTTTTAATACACTCTTTGCTGTGCTCTTGAGGATCCTTGTGATATTTTAAGCTCTAGTTGAATGATAGGTGTCGCATTTTAAATCATTTTCGTAGTTAGAAATTATGAAACGCCCTGTTAAAAGCAAGGAAGTTTTTATGCCTGTTGAAGTAAAACAAAATGCCTGACAAAGTATGGCTTGGACAGATTCCAAGTGCTTGTACAAATGTGCTAAAGAAATTATATTTTGAGTATACAGCTTGTCCAAAGTCATCCATTATTAATACTATTAGTAATATCTTCAGTAAAGGTTTTGATGCATAAATATTTCTGATAAAGGTAGGTTGTGTACTTTTGTCCAACTGAGCAATCTTGCTTTCATAAAATATACCAACATTTTAATGACTGATGATTAACATGCTGTAATACACAGTTCAAAATTAAAGGCTCAAATGCTGTACATGAGAGGTTAAGCTCCCCCTGGCGGTTTTACAAGGCGACGCCGGATAGTTAGTCACGTGACACACGTGAACTGCGTGATACCCCGGTGGGCGTGTCGCGGTATGCCGCGAAATACCTCACCCATTTTGAATGGCTGCATCTGTACATATATCAAGAGGACATAAGTTCAGTATATCAGTCATTTAGACCATTTCATAAAGTGAACTTGGTTACAACTTCTACATTAGATACTGAAAACAAGTACATAACTCTTAGGAATTAAGTTGATATCAACAGGTTGGGATAACATTTGAATTCTCAAGCTGTAATGCATTGAAGTTGAATACTCATCCAATCTCTGGGGATTCAGATCTCCTGCGGGCTCTTTGGCTCGGTGCCAGGCTGTGCTGTGCTGCAGATGCTCACTGACCGGCTAGTTAGTGTTGGCTTTAACAAGCAAAGTTTGTGCACAGGAGAAAAATTGACTGTGGGTCCCAGCAAGTCAGGAAGAGGACCGGTTCATTCAGCTGATTCAGCTGTCCACAGTTCCGACCTGTTCACGAGGCTTGCTGCTGGTGCTAACCTCAGGTGGATCCTCTGGTTACTCTCTGGCAACCTCCGCTCTAGACTCTTAGAACAAAGGAAAGTTCTGGCACTCGGACACACTGGCCGTTCCGTGGTTGTCCGGGCTGAGTCTCAGGATGGCGCACTGCGCGAATGTCCTGCCCTTGGGAGCCTTTTGCTCCTGGGCTGTCCTGCCCTGGAATTCTCCTTTGAATTCCCTTTAGAAAAGTCCACGGAATAGTCTCTCAGGCCCTCTGTGTTGCCTGTTTTTACCTGGAGGAACTTCAGCTCGTTCATTGGCTGAAAGTTCCATGGGCATCAGAGTCCCACGTGGGTTACTCAGCCCTACCAGTCCCTGATTGGTTGATCAAGGTGAGATATGAGTCACTTACTCCTGACACTTAGGAATGCAGTCCAGATTTCCATCTGGCACACCCTACACAGATAGGCGCCAATGGATGACCATTGATCATGATAGTCAGGCTTAGCTAAGTGCATCCCCATTTGGGAGCTGTCCCTTAACAAAAGAAAACATCTTTAAATCAGCCTGCATGAGTAGTTTCTCTGTAGCTGCACCACAGAGATGAACAGAGAGATGGGGCCTCATTTGGAAAAGCACGGCAACACTTAATTCTGTCTTATTAACAAGCATTGCCGATACAAGTGAAAGACCAGGTACTGTAAGCTTTTAAGCGCAGGAGGCGCCCTATCCCCGCTCGCTCGCTCATTCCCCTGTTCACACGTGCAGTGCGGCTTTTCCGTCTGTTTATTTGTCAGCTTTGGCGAGACAGGAGTGCTTGTGTATTAGCGTGAGCGTTTTTTATTCTGATCATGAACAGTTTTAGGTTTATCGCCAGCTGAAAAGAGACACAGCGCTTCCGCTGTGGAGACTTGTACGGCTGGCGTTCTGGGAGTCGCGTTTTTCAGAATTGTATTGAGATCGTTTTCCACAGAGCTCAGATGTCAAAACACAGCAGCAGCTCTCCACAGCGATCCTCTATAGCGCCCTTTCTCCCACAGCTCCGTCCTCATTGGAAGGAAGCAAGAGTGAAAGGCTAAAGTGAAATAGAGCGGGGACGAAGGCAGTGAAGAGAGAGAACGTGGGAAGAAGAGAAAAACGCAAGGGAAAAAAAGCAGCGTCGTAAAAGAGGTGACGGAGCTGTCCTCTCTATAAGAAGGGAGCCAGTGAGCCTTGCTCTCGCTTACAGCCACACGTCCTTGAGCACGCCTGATCTCGTCTGATCTTGGAAGCTAAGTAGGGATGGGCTTGGTTAGTACAGATGCAGCCATTCAAAATGTGCAGGCGATACCGCATTATTTTCCGGTACGCTGTACGCAGTCTACCGCGAGTTACCGGTAAATACCGCTAGCAAAATAATAGTATCCGGAATTTCCGCAAGGTGGAGCTAATAAAGCTCAACCTCTCATGTTTGAGCTGTAGCCATCAAAGTCTTTAACGAAGATTTTACTAATAGTATTAATAATGAATGACCTTGGACAAGCTGTAAGTGTAAACTCAAAGTATTGTCCTGGTCCACATTATTTTTTTCATTGACCATCTTTGTAAAAGTAACACCACAGCATTTCGCAATCACGCATTTGTTTCCAATCATGCAAAGTACAGTAATTTTTGAGAATCGATTCACCATGCCTTTCACATGCTCATAAAAGAGATTGATTTAGGAACATAAACATATTACCGTATGCAAACTGTACTGTATACAGTATGTATATGTATATTTAATGTCTTAACTGTGCCCGTTTAAGTATTGAATATTTATATGGAATTTTACCACTGAAGGGAAATCTTAGTGCCTGAGCATAAAAAGAATAGGAGCATACTGCAATGCGTGTGAAGGCCATAAACGATATTAATTTTGGAACATAAACATACAGTATATGGCTGGTCTCGGTACTTTAAAGAAAACATACACGAAACATGGTTTCATTATGACCAGAATCGGTCTTGAGATATTTTTAACTTGATTTACAGTATTTGAGAGGTATGTCTTGACACCGATACTATGTAAATACTGCTCATGTATATGTTTCTAGGTTTATATTATGCATTTCATACGGTCCAATTACTTTTGAGCAACTGATAAGAAGCGCGAAACGGTATGCCCAGGGCGTTCTAGTTTTCGTTTTGTTTTAATGCAGTGCAGTGGATTGATTAGAGATATCAAGTACATACAAGTCATTTTTTAAATGTTGTAGTTCGTCTTGTAAAAATGTTAAGAGTACATCATCTGTCAACAATTACATAGGTTCTGTTTCCATATTGCAGATTTTGGTTACGTAATATTATTTTCTAATTTCACGTTGTGAATATATGATTTGGGCAAAGAGAGCCGCAAAGAAGTACATTATGGGTTGTTGTTTTTTTTTGCAGTTTTATCTAGAACAAGCGATGCTTAAACCTTTGTCTGATTCTTGTGAAACTATCCACACGACAGTTACAGTACCTAGAAGTTGACTTCAGTGATGTCACTGATGGGATGTTTCTAAAAATCCATCCTCTGTAAAACGTCTTCTCTAGTTGTCCTGCATATGTATTCGCTAATGAAGCCGTGTGTTCTGAGCCTGGTTCTCTACACTTCTGTATGAACCAGCTTAGAGGGCTAAAGACAGCTTGTGTTTAAATTGAGTGTAAGGTAATTTATGCTTCTAAAGTCATGGTCAGCATTTATTATTGTACTGTGCTGTAAACTTGTTCTGTGCCTAATTACATTATTTTATAACTTTATCAAATCTGTACATTGTCTGTCGATAATGTTTCTGTAGTGCTTTTTAAGCCCTCAGCATGTGACTGCACTGGTGGTGCTGTGGGTTAGTTTCCTGACTCCCATGTCACACGGTCTGTGATTGAATCCCATGTAACTATGACTTTATTTTTTAACAAACATTTCTTTGAAAAAATGAAACGTTTCCCTTTGTCAGAGATTAAATAAAACCTCACTCGCACCAAACAAATTTATATTTCTAAATATCACAACATGATCGAATTTAAGTCTTTTTAATAACAATGAATAGTCACCTATGCGTTACAAAATAAACATTTATATTGATTTAAATCGCGTTTTGATTTAAATCGTAAACGCGTGTTTAAATATATGTGTTTAAAGGCGAAATATAAAAGCGCTGATTCTTATGGAATGTGTTCGGCTGGGGATTCAAAAAATTAATTTTTTTTAGTCGCGTATCTAAGGAAAATAGCAGTATAACGTTGTTCATGCACATCATTATACAGTATCTCATTTTGTATTTCTATAAAAAAAATTGTTTGCCCAGCCACTATTGTTCTTATTGTTTTTATCCTGTAAAGCCCTTTGAGGAGCACAGCTTTCTCACCACTTAGATTACTTTTTGACACCTTACACAAAGCAGAAACTGATTGTATTTTCCGATGACATACCGTACAAGTGCAAAGATTACAGATTTTAATCGTCTTTTTTTCTGAAGCAGGGAAAATCTGATCATGTTTCTCTATAACAATAATAAAAAACTTTATTTTACGTATCACCTTTAAAAGTGGCATCTCAAAACAATACAGTAGATGTAAACCACAGATTACAAGGTAAATACCCAGACAAACGCAAACGCGTTTTTAATAAAATGCTTTCATTCATTCAACAGAGAGAGCGCAAAACCTGGGTGTAACAGCTGTTCCTTTTTCTGTTCACTCGCTCTCTGAGATACATGGGAATCCAGGCTTTTTTATCAACACTTTCTTTTCCGTATACCAGATTTTATGGAACCACTTCAGAAGGGTGTCAGCCAGTCAGATTCCAGGAATCGGTACTTTAAAGGAAAAATACACACTGGTATTCTATTTCTCCCTAAACATTTTAAGCATCGAAGTATTTAACTAACATGTGAAATAGAGTGTGAAAAAGTGGTAGTTTTACGCTTTTCTGCTAATATAATATGGAATCGCGTATCTAAAGAATTTAATAACGATATGATTATATTCGTGTACTGCGACAGGGCTGTGTAGGGCTGTTTCACCTCTCTCTTCATGCGACTGTACCAGGAAGAGGATTTCTTTCTATTCGAAACGTGTATTTTAAAAGTTTAAGAAGTCAAAAACTTACAGCGTACACAGATTTCTAAACTGATCAGGATCGTTATCTTTGTCTTATGCATAATAATGTTCACCGCTCTGTCCAGCAAATTAATAATAAACTTTATTTTATATAGCGTTTTAAACGAATAAGTAATTAGATTGCTCATAAACCTAATCACTTGCTTTTTCTTTTTATTTAGGCTCAGATTTCAACTATAGATCGTATTATTAATAACCATAATAACAACCAACCAACAAAAACAACCAAATAAACATAATACCAACCAAAAACATAGATAACAACCACAAATACTGTGTTTGCTGTGAACCGATTCGATTTTTAAGAACTTTATTTTCTTTTCACAAAAAAATACAGGACATCACAAATTAGAAAGCTTTACATTAATATACATACTTAAAACAGTATATTTGATCACATCTCATTACATTTTGACACGGTACCAGTTACATAGCAACAATTTCTTTTTTTTGGTGCAATTCACATTCTTTACTTAAACATGATAATGTTTTTCACAGTTTCTTGAGATATTGACCTATGCCCTCTATTTCCCACAGATTTTCTGCTTCCACCCTCCCTTCTCTCCACAGATCTCTGAGGTAATAGTTCTCTCGGGTGATGAACAGGGCCAGGCTACCTGCTGCCTTGACTGGGATCTCGATGCCTTTGAACAGCCCCATGTTCCTCACTCTCCACAGGGCGTCTTTCCCACTGTTCACCACGGCCCAGATCCTGTCAAACACGTCAGGAGGAAGTTTGACCGCAGAGATGCCGTATATGACGAAAGCAGCGGTCAGGGTAAATTGGGGCGAGAGAGCCTGCAACCAATCTTCAAATTGTGCCTAGAAGGCCTTGGCAAAAAAGCAGGACCACAGGAGATGGGTCACAGTCTCCTCCTCGCCGCAGCCCACCCTAACGCAGCGAGGGCTGGGGGTGAGGCCCCTACGGTACAAGAAAGTTCGTACCGGTAAGCACTGGTGGACGACACTCCAGGCTAAATCTCTGTGAATGTTGCACAGAAATTAGAGGATGTGTGTTTCCACACCTTCCTTGTTTGGGCTGATGTTAAAATGCCCACAGGGGTCTGCCTATTGTTCTGGGGTGCAACGAAATCTTCCAGTTTTTGGACGCTGACATCTCGGAGGGGAATATGGCCAATTGGGTGAGATCTTAGAAAACTTTTAACTGTCCCATAAATTGCAGGGCATGTGTCAGAGAGTGGGACGTCCAGCTTGGGTCTGACACCCCACACTCTGAACACCTCCCTACCTACCCAGAGCCTGGAAAAAAAAGTCCAGGTACGCGCTGCAGGTGCTGTTGCAAAGCCTCTCAGCACAGAGGCCAGGAAAATGCACAGCAGCTTCGTAGCAATATCTGGGACAGACTTCCCCCCTGAGGGTAGCGGCCTGTACATTATTTCCCTTCTGAGTCTTTCCTGCTTCCCACCCCATAGAAATTGAAACATCAATCTCCTCAGCACCGCCGCAACATGGTGTGGGATTGGGAAGGTAGAAGCCAGAAAATTCAAGACAGGCAAGAGCTCGGCTTTGATGACCAGCACCTTCCCTGTCATGGTGAGGTCTCGGTCCTTCCAGTGCATCAGTTTTTTGTTTAAGATTGGCAATTTGTTCTGCCAATTTACTGTTCCCATCTCTTCTCCAAAATACACCCACAGGACCTTAATTCTCTTCTCTTGCAGCCTGAGATCATGTCCTTCTTTTGGCTCCCTCCAGTTCTGACAAAAAATCTTACTCTTAGATTTGTTAATTTTTGCAGAGGAAGCCAAAGAGAAACGATCACAGCACTGCAGAGCTCTGCTAATTGAGGCATTGTCAGAGAGGAGCAGGGTGACGTCATCCATGTATAGAGATGTCTTTACCTCTCCTCCCCCACTTCCAGGCACTGGTATCCCATTAATGGCCTGATCCTGACGCAAGGCACAGGCTAAGGGCTCCATAGCCAAAACGAATAACAAGGGGGATAATGGGCAGCCCTTCCTCACCCTGAACAGACTTCAAAGGGGCATGATCTATTGCCATTAACCATGACTCTGCTGTTGCTACCTGTGTACAGCAGGTTAATTCACTTTCTCATGATGGGGCCAAACTTCATGTGCTCAAGTACCGATGTTAAGTACTGCCGGTTTAGGCGGTCAAAGGCCTTTTCTAGGTCTACACCTAAAATGCACAGAGGGAGGGAGCGATCCTCTGAGTACAGACAGACATCCCTCAACAAGGCCAGGTTGTCGCTCATCAGGCGTCCTGCTATCCCACAAGTCTGTTTTTTCCCTACCAGTGAGGCCACTACATTTTGTAGGCGCAGGAAAAGGGCTTTGGACAGGATCTTAGTGTCCATGCCTAACAGGCTGAGGGGTCTCCAGTTCTTTATGTCATTATTTGCTCCTTTCTTAAACAAGAGAGAGATAGTGCCTTCTCTTAAGGAGTCAGGCAGCAATTCTGTCTTATAGCTTTCCTCGAATAGGAGCAGTAGCGGATCCTGAAGCAGATCCCAAAAGGTGCAATAAAATTCTTTAGTAAGCTCTCCATAGCCTGTCTCAGCTCTTCTACTGTCAAATCCCTCTCGAGTACTTCCCTAACTTCTTCATTCAAAACTTTTTCTAGCTTTGAGGTAAAAAAATGAATTTCTTCATCCTTTACCTCTGTAGAGATGTACAGTCTTGAGTAGAAGGCCTCGGTGCAGGAGAGGATAGCACTCTGCTCTGTTCTCTCTCTTCCCTCCTCATCAACTACACATTCCATGACAGACTTGGAGTCTACCACTTTCCTGAAAAAGAAGCGAGTACACTTCTCATTTTCTTCCAAGAACTGCACTCTGCTTCTTAACAGCACTCCTCGACTACTTTCTTCCACTATGCTCCGGACGTCCTTTTTTAAAAATGTGATATCCTCAAGCACATCGAAGCCACTGTGCAGCATCGTGTAGAGACGCTGCAGCTGCCTCTGTTTCCTGGCTAGCACTCCTCTCCGTCTGGCAGCAGCCTTCCTTCCCTCAGCCATGAAAAAGGCCTTTGTCCTCACCTTCACCTCCTCCCACCACTCTCCTACTGACCCGTACAGACACTGCAAGGACAGCCACTGTGATAGTTTCTTCTTGTAGTGGGATACTACCCCCTCGTTCTCTAGCAGCTTTGTGTTGAGTTTCCAGAGGCCTGGGCCAAAGACAGTCCCGCCCTGGAGTTCCACTCTACACCCTAAAGCCTGATTATCTGAGAAGAAGACAGGCTGAAGAGTGACCCCAACAACTGTCACTCTCTGTGAGACAAAGCAATAGTCAATTCTGGAGCTGCTATTCCTCCCTGACCATGTATATCCTGCTGTTGTAGGATAATACATTTATATGTGTCTGAGAGTTTAAAGTCTTGAACTCAGTTTTGCAGGGCCAGTGAGCTGGAATCCAATTTTATCGGAGAGCTAGACTGCCTGTCTGTGTGCTCTAAGATACAATTAAAATCCCCTTCCACTATCACGTCTGTGCTACTTAACAATAGGGGAGAGAGTGCTTTGAGTAGCTCCACCCTTCCTCCAACATCAGTAGGACAATACACATTGATTAGCCGCAGGTTAACGGTCCCCCATTCCACATCCACACACAGCAACCTGCCATCTATGACCCTCTGAATACTTTTCAATTTGAATGCCCATCCTTTGAAAAGAATGGCCACGCCAGAGGCTCTGTTGTTATTGTCCCCTGACCAAACAGAAGGCCCTTTATCCCACCTATCTTCAAAGCTTTTATACCTCTCTTGATAGGCTTAAGCACACTCCTGCAACATCAACACATCTCCCTCTCTCTGCTGGAGGTAATCAAAGACAGACTGGCATTTAACTCTGTCATTGATACCTCTGGTGTTAAGAGAAATTATGTATAGAGCCATATCACATAAGAAAGTGGAACCAGTCTTTACAAAACACATTTCTCTTCTGTCTCACCTGTTACCTTCTTCTTTTTCTTTTTCTTTTTACCAATTTCCTGCCAGCCATCCTCTGAATGAGCCTTCATCAGGGTGGCAGCAGTCAAAGCGTTCAGGGAGTCCATCTCAAGGAAGGGGGTAGAGGGAGGGGTGGAGGGGTTCCAGCTGTCCCCATCGCCATGCTCTCCTTCCTCCTCGCTCGGGGAGAAAATAGAGTCATTTTTCCTTTTCCTCAAGTCCAGCTCCTGGGAGCACTGAGGGGAAAGGGGTGCAGCCGATGCACCAGTCTCCTCTTCCCCCTCACCCACCAGCTGCTGTAGATCCTCCGTGATGGACTGAATGGAGGAGAGGAGGGCATCTGTAGCACTTGCAGAGTCTGAGAAAAGTAGCTCCGCTGGATCCTGGGTATCCTCGCTGGACCCGCTCCACCGGGGGGCCCCACACTGGCCCTCGTTCTGAGGAGCAGGAGTGGGGGAGGGGTCCTTGCTGTTCTCAGGGGTTTTTAAACCCTCGTGCTTGTCTGGCGCAGTCTGCGGTTGAGGGGGCGTAGTGGATTTCTCTTCCACCGGCCCCGGAGCCACAGCAGGACTGATCCTGGCTGGAGGCTGAGACTCTTTGTCCAACAAGGGTTCTTTGTTTGACTTGTTGTTTGCTTTGGATTTTCGGGCCGGTTTGGCTGAAACAAGCACTGCCTCATCCTTTCTCATTTTGAGTTTATTGGCGTAGGCGTGAGGGCAGTTCTTAAAAACGTGTCCTTCCGAGCCACATAAATTGCACTTTGGCAGCATTGAACAGTCAGAGGCTAAATGTCCCTGTTTGCCACAGGTCTTGCAGCATTTCACAGTGCAGGACGATGCCAGGTGTCCCACAGCTCCATAGCGCTGACACACCTTTGGTTGTCCCACATAAAAAACATAGCCTTTGCAGGCACCCAGCCACATTGTAGAGGGCAGGTGCCTTAAGCCTCCATTTACATTGTCCGGTAGCAAGCGAACCTCGAATTTCCTTGCTACTGTTTTTATACCGTCAACATCTCTAACCTCAGTTCCATGGTGGACGGTGCAGTACTGGTTAAGCCAGGTGTGAATGTCCTCTGACTTTGCCAGTTCCGAGAACATAACAACATGCATCGTTTTCCTCTCTCTCTGTGTCAGAGGCTGCAAGTTGATCTTCTCAAGGGCAGGAACTTTCCCTCTTTTTGCCTCAAACACATCCACACATTGTTCAAACAGAGAATAGGTAGCAAAAACAACCTCAAATGCTTTCTATCCTGGGAGAGCGAAGATGAAATCCAAGTGCCGAGGTTCAAAGCCAAGTTCCTTCTGCAACACTTTTCTGCTGAACTGCATACAATCCATTAAGAGGTCATCCAAAAGCTCAAAACGCACAGCATTCTTGCGGGATCCAAAAGGTGCCGTTTCTTAAACTGCAAAACAAACACTGCTTCCACAAAACAAGAAAACAATCCAACTACTCCACCTACAAGCTGATCAAGGTATCTCCCCTGCCAGGTAAGTATGAGCTGTACAAGCCCCTGCAAGCGGCTCGCACCCAGAAGCACAAATCGCGCAGCCTTGGCCAGCTCTTCGCCCCGCACGCCACCGCTTCCTGCTGGGCCCACTCTTTCGCACACTCACACGCCACACTAACACTCAAAAGGGTGAGCAAAACGAGAAAACGAGCGCGCCGTTTCCTACACATCTGCAGTCGCCAATGCGCATTCGCAGCATGTCCCGGGATGCAATTCGGCCTCATTTGCATAACACCAGGCCCGCAAATCGCTACGCAAGCTCGCGTCGTGCGCCTGCCACGCACCGAACAAACACCGGAGCCTTTTCAGCAATTTCCAAAAAATGGGCCTGCTCGCCTGCCCACAAGGCTCCGTCTCTTACCCGCTCTCCAGAGCCTGCTGCCTTCTGTGCTGTTCTCTTGGCACCGCTGCAGCGCACACAACTCCGCCGAAAGTTTCCACGCTCCGCCGCAGGGAAGGCTCGCTCCGTGCGCACACGTCCTTTCAATGCCAGTTCAACAAGTGCTCCGCATTAGCAGCGTCGGGGCTCCGGCGTGTCGCACCTCACCTCACCTCGCACAGCCCCCTCCTCGAATGTCTGGCGCTGGGCATGCCCCGCTCTCCTCCACCTTATCTTATCGCGTGTGACCACCGACAATGGCCACAATACCGGGGAATGGCACCTGTAAAGTGTTAATTGGGGCACAGGAACAGCCCGTCTCGTCTCGGGGGCCGGCTTCAAAGACAATACAGCAAACACAGCGGGGTGGGGGAAGTAGACGACACGACACATGCAGGTACATTCAGCTCCGGTGGGAATGAGTCATTTGTCGGTCTTTTCAAGTGCTGGGAGCCGAGTAATCCTTCACTTGTATCGTTTCTCCCCAGTGACTAGAGCTCACCCTGCGACTCTCGACTGGGCTCACCCACGGCAGCCCAGCAGGTGTGAGCCTAGCCGGCACCCGGATGGGAGATTCCCCCCGGAAAAGCTCAGGTTGCTGCTGCTCCTACAAGAGGTGTGACTGGGACCAGTAGGGAGCGCCCACCCTGTGGTCTGTGTGGCTTTCTTATGCCCCAGCATCCTGATGGCGACACTCTGCTGCACAAACAGGCGCCGTCCTTCGGGGGAAGCGTAAAACCGAGGTCCCGACCCTCTTGGCCATTAAGAAATCCCAGGGCGTCTCTCAAAAAGAGACTCTGGGGGTGTCTCTCTGGTGTTAGTGTTCCCCTTTACCAATCAGTCGGGGTCTCCTCCTAATCCCCGTCTCATATGTAACAATCAATGACGAGGCCCCCCTGTCCCGCGATATTGTATTTGTCTCCTGGCCGCTGGCTGGCGCCGTGAGATTTAGTACTCGTGCAAGAGACCGGGGGCAAAGCGCGAACGCGGTCCCCCGCCTCCCACAAAGTGTGCGCTCCAGGTTCCCTCTCGGGGCTCTGCAACACAGTGGAAAGGCAGTGAGAAGGAGCCTCTTGCTCTGACGCCGCAAGGCCACAAGAGGGCGGAGCCGCCGCGGGCCCGGCCGACGTGTTGGACTGGTGCGCTTTATGTGCTGAAATAAACACGCGACAGCCCAGAAATGTTTTCAGAGTGCTGTGCACTGGAGGTTTTTGTCTTGTGAAGACTTGCCTTGTGCTCCTCCGTGCAGTTTGTTTGTTCTCCTCCAGTGCGGGACAAGCCAACACAAGGGAGCACATTCGCTAACATCCAGGTACGCAATGCGATTTGGAAAGAGGCTCCTTTCCAAAGAGTTGCACAAGAACGATCCTTCAGTCCCGCTCAGGGGGCACGGAGCCCCAGCCACACACAGCTTCAAGTAGCGAGTCAGGCACCACGGCTTTTGCTTGCGGCCACACCACCCTGAATGTACCTGATCTTGTCTGATCTTGGAAGCTAAACAAGGTTGGGCCTGGTTAGAACTTGGAGACTTCCTGGGAATACCAGGTGCTGCAAGCTCTTGCTCTCTCGGCCAGCAGGGGTCGCCGTTGGTACCGTAGGCTTTGGGAGGAAAACCTGGAGGATGGAAAGGTGATCTATAGCCTCATCTCTAGAGATGTTTTGTTGCTATGGTTATATGTTATATGTTATATGTGGTTATATGTTATATATAAAAAAAAACCCGTTAGTAAAACGAATATCGAAGCTACCTCTAAATCTGCAAATGAAGATGAGTCGATAAACCACTTGTTTTTCGTATAACTATACATATATTCATTTATTACTGATTTCATTCATTGAGCACAGATACAATAGAGGTAAAGCCATTCACTGTTTGACATGTCTGCACTGGTACAGAACCTAGCAATCAGAAAACGGGTGAAACTGTCTTGAGAATTAGCATACAGTACCGAGGCCCCCATGACCAAATAAAGGCTAACCTCGATAATCAGCCTAAATAATGCAGACTACAGCAAAACGACTTTGAAAGGGGAATGATTGTCCAGAAGGAGTAGTGTAACCAGCTTGAAATGCTTCTCCGGACCTCTAACTAAAAGAAACTGGGAACCAGCAGTGGCATCGACTCCTTTCGAACTGGGATCCTATCGCAGCTCGTGGTGTCGTAACTCTTCCCTATCTGATATTGGACCAAGCACATCAGGGGATAGCGCGAACGCAGTCCCCCACTACCAGAAATGATGCAGTCGAGATTCCCACATTTGGGGAATTCGCAGGGGTCAGCACAGCCGGAGTGCAATGGCCGAGCCTCGCTCTGGGTGAACCAATTTCGATTTTTAAGAACTTTATTTTCTTTTCACAAAAAAAATACAGGACATCACAAATTAGAAAGCTTTACATTAATATACATACTTAAAACAGTATATATGATCACATCTCATTACATTTTGACACGGTACCAGTTACATAGCAACAATTTCTTTTTTTCTGGTGCAAATCACATTCTTTACTTAAACATGATAATGTTTTTCACAGTTTCTTGAGATATTAACCTATGCCCTCTATTTCCCACAGATTTTCTGCTTCCTCCCTCCCTTCTCTCCACAGATCTCTGAGGTAATAGTTCTCTCGGGTGTTGAACAGGGCCAGGCTACCTGTTGCCTTGACTGGGACCTTGATGCCTTTGAACAGCCCCATGTTCCTCACTCTCCACAGGGCGTCTTTTCCACTGTTCACCATGGCCCAGATCCTGTCAAACACGTCAGGAGGAAGTTTGACAGGAGAGATGCCATATATGACGAAAGCAGCGGTCAGGGTAAATTGGGGCGAGAGAGCTTGCAACCAATCTTCAAACTGTGCCCAGAAGGCCTTAGCAAAAAAGCAGGACCACAGGAGATGGGTCACAGTCTCCTCCTCGCCGCAGCCCACCCTAACGCAGCGAGGACGCTGACATCTCGGAGGGGAATATGGCCAATTGGGTGAGATCTTAGAAAACTTTTAACTGTCCCATAAATTGCAGGGCATGTGTCAGAGAGTGGGACATCCAGCTTGGGTCTGACACCCCACACTCTGAACACCTCCCTACCTACCCAGAGCCTGGAAAAATAAGTCCAGGTACGCGCTGCAGGTGTTTTTGCAAAGCCTCTCAGCACAGAGGCCAGGAAAATGCACAGCAGCTTCATAGCAATATCTGGGACAGACTTCCCCCCTGAGGGTAGCGGCCTGTACATTATTTCCCTTCTGAGTCTTCCCTGCTTCCCACCCCATAGATATTGAAACATCAATCACCTCAGCACCGCCGCAACACGGTGTGGGATTGGGAAGGTAGAAGCCAGAAAATTCAAGACAGGCAAGAGCTCGGCTTTGATGACCAGCACCTTCCCTGTCATGGTGAGGTCTCGGTCCTTCCACTGCATCAGTTTTTTGTTTAAGATTGGCAATTTGTTCTGCCAATTTACTGTTCCCATCTCTTCTCCAAAATACACCCCCAGGACCTTAATTCTCTTCTCTTGCAGCCTGAGATCATGTCCTTCTTTTGGCTCCCTCCAGTATATTTTGTAGGCGCAGGAAAAGGGCTTTGGACAGGATCTTAGTGTCCACGCCTAACAGGCTGAGGGGTCTCCAGTTCTTTATGTCATTCTTTGCTCCTTTCTTAAACAAGAGAGAGATAGTGCCTTCTCTTAAGGAGTCAGGCAGCAATTCTGTCTTATAGCTTTCCTCAAATAGGAGCAGTAGCGGATCCTGAAGCAGATCCCAAAAGGTGCAATAAAATTATTTAGGGAGCCCGTCAGCACCCGGAGTTTTCCCCTTCTGTAAGCTCTCCATAGCCTGTTTCAGCTCTTCTACTGTCAAATCCATCTCAAGTACTTCCCTATCTTCTTCACTCAAAACGTTTTCTAGCTTTGAGGTAAAAAAATGAATTTCTTCATCCTTTACCTCTGTAGAGCTGTACAGTCTTGAGTAGAAGGCCTCCGTGCAGGAGAGGACAGCACTCGGCTCTGTTCTCTCTCGTCCCTCCTCATCAACTACACTTTCCATGACAGACTTGGAGCCTACCACTTTCCTGAAAAAGAAGCGAGTACACTTCTCATTTTCTTCCAAGAACTGCACTCTGCTTCTTAACAGCACTCCTCGACTACTTTCTTCGGCTATGCTCCGGATGTCCTTTTTTAAAAGGGTGATATCCTCGAGCACATCGAAGCCACTGTGCAGCATCGTGTAGAGACGCTGCAGCTGCCTCTGTTTCCTGGCTAGCACTCCTCTCCGTCTGGCAGCAGCCTTCCTTCCCTCAGCCATGAAAAAGGCCTTTGTCCTCACCTTCACCTCCTCCCACCACTCTCCTACTGACCCGTACAGACACTGCAAGGACAGCCACTGTGATAGTTTCTTTTTGTAGTGGGATACTACCCCCTCGTTCTCTAGCAGCTTTGTGTTGAGTTTCCAGAGGCCTGGGCCAAAGACAGTCCCGCCCTGGAGTTCCACTCTACACCCTAAAGCCTGATTATCTGAGAAGAAGACAGGCTGAAGAGTGACCCCAACAACTGTCACTCTCTGTGAGACAAAGCAATAGTCAATTCTGGAGCTGCTATTCCTCCCTGACCATGTATATCCTGCTGTTGTAGGATAATACATTTATATGTGTCTGAGAGTTTAAAGTCTTGAACTCAGTTTTGCAGGGCCAGTGAGCTGGAATCCAATTTTATCGGAGAGCTAGACTGCCTGTCTGTGTGCTCTAAGATACAATTAAAATCCCCTTCCACTATCACGTCTGTGCTACTTAACAATAGGGGAGAGAGTGCTTTGAGTAGCTCCACCCTTCCTCCAACATCAGTAGGACAATACACATTGATTAGCCGCAGGTTAACGGTCCCCCATTCCACATCCACACACAGCAACCTGCCATCTATGACCCTCTGAATACTTTTCAATTTGAATGCCCATCCTTTGAAAAGAATGGCCAAGCCAGAGGTTCTGTTGTTATTGTCCCCCGACCAATCAGAAGGCCCTTTATCCCACCTATCTTCAAAGCTTTTATACCTCTCTTGATAGGCTTAAGCACACTCCTGCAACATCAACACATCTCCCTCACTCTGCTGGAGGTAATCAAAGACAGACTGGCATTTAACTCTGTCATTGATACCTCTGGTGTTAAGAGAAATTATGTTTAGAGCCATATTACATAAGAAAGTGGAACCAGTCTTTACAAAACACATTTCTCTTCTGTCTCACCTGTTACCTTCTTCTTTTTCTTTTTCTTCTTACCAATTTCCTGCCAGCCATCCTCTGAATGAGCCTTCATCAGGGTGGCAGCAGTAAAAGCTTTCACTGGGTCCATCTCAAGGAAGGGGGTTGAGGGAGGGGTGGAGGGGTTCCAGCTGTCCCCATCGCCATGCTGTCCTTCCTCCTCACTTGGGGAGAAAACAGAGTCATTTTTCCTATTCCTCAAGTCCACCTCCTGGGAGCACTGAGGGTAATGGGGTGCAGCCGATGCACCAGTCTCCTCTTCCCCCTCACCCACCATCTGCTGCAGATCCTCCGTGATGGACTGGATGGAGGAGAGGAGGGCATCTGTAGGACTTGCAGAGTCTGAGAAAAGCAGTTCCGCTGAATCCTGGGTATCCTCGATGGACCCGCTCCACCAGGGCGCCCCACACTGGCCCTTGTTCTGAGGAGCAGGAGTGGGGGAGGGGTCCTCGCTGTTCTCGGAGGTTTACAAACCCTCGTGCTTTTCTGCTGCAGTCTGCAGTTGTGGGGGCGTAGTGGATTTCTCTTCCACTGGCCCCGGAGCCACAGCAGGACTGATCTTGGCTGGAGGCTGAGAGCCTTTGTCCAACAAGGGTTCTGTGTTTGACTTGTTGTTTGCTTTGGCTTTTCGGGCTGGTTTGGCTGAAACAAGCACTGCCTCATCCTTTCTCATTTTGAGTTTATTGGCGTAGGCGTGAGGGCAGTTCTTAAAAACACATCCACACATTGTTGCCTCAAACACATCCACACATTGTTCAAACAGAGGATAGGTAGCAAATACAACCTCAAATGCTTTCTGACCTGGGAGAGCAAAGATGAAATCCAAGTGCCGAGGTTCAAAGCCAAGTTCCTTCTGCAACACTTTTCTGCTGAACTGCATATGATCCATGAAGAGGTCATCCAAAAGCTCAAAACGCACAGCATTCTTGCGGGATCCAAAAGTTGCCATTTCATAAACTGCAAAACAAACACTGCTTCCACAAAACAAGAAAACAATCCAACTACTCCACCTACAGGATGATCAAGGTATCTCCCCTGCCAGGTAAGTATAAGTTGTATAAGGCCCTGCAAGCGGCCCGCACCCACAGCACAAAGCGCGCAGCCAAGCCCAGCTCCTCGCCCCCCCACGCCACTGCCTCCTGCTGGGCCCACTCTTTCGCACACTCACACGCCACACTAACACTCAAAAGGGTGGGCAAAACGAGAAAACGAGCGCGCCGTTTCCTACACATCTGCAGTCGCCAATGCGCATTCGCAGCATGTCCCGGGACGCAATTCGGCCTCATTTGCATAACACCAGACCGGCAGATCGCTACGCAAGCTCGCGTCGTGCGCCTGCCACACACCGAACAAACACCGGAGCCTTTTCAGCAATTTCCAAAAAACGGGCCTGCTCGCCTGCCCACAAGGCTCCGTCTCTTACCCGCTCTCAAGAGCCTGCTGCCTTCTGTGCTGTTCTCTCGGCACCGCTGCAGCCCACACAACTTCTGCAGCGCGGGGAGAAAGTTTCCATGATCCGCCGCAGGGAAGGCTCGCTCAGTGCGCACACGTCCTTTCAATGCCAGTTCAACAAGTGCTCCGCATTAGCAGCGTCGGGGCTCCGGCGTGTCGCACCTCACCTCACCTCGCACAGCCCCCTCCTCGAATGTCTGGCGCTAGGCATGCCCCGCTCTCCTCCACCTTATCTTATCGCGTGTGACCACCGACAATGGCCACAATAACGGGGAATGGCACCTGTAAAGTGTTAACTGGGGCACAGGAACAGCCCGTCTCGTCTCGGGGGCCGGCTTCAGAGACAATACAGCAAACACAGCGGGGCAGGGGAAGTAGACGACATGACACATACAGGTACGTTCAGCTCCGGCGGGAACGAGTCATTTGTCGGTCTTTTCAAGTGCTGGGAGCCGAGTAATCCTTCGCTTGTATCGTTTCTCCCCGGTGACTAGATCTCACCCTGCGACTCTCGACTGGGCTCACCCACGGCAGCCCAGCAGGTGTGAGCCTAGCTGGCACCCAGATGGGAGATTCCCCCCGGAAAAGCTCAGGTTGCTGCTGCTCCTGCAAGAGGTGTGACTGAGACCAGTAGGGAGCGCTCACCCTGCGGTCTGTGTGGCTTTCTTATGCCCCAGCATCTTGATGGCGACACTCTGCTGCACAAACAGGCGCCGTCCTTCGGGGAAGGCGTAAAACCGAGGTCCCGACCCTCCTTGGCCATTAAGAAATCCCAGGGCATCTCTCAAAAAGAGACACCGGGGGTGTCACTCTGGTGTTAGTGTTCCCCTTTACCAATCAGTCGGGGTCTCCTCCTAATCCCCGTCTCATATGTAACAATCAATGACGAGGCCCCCCTGTCCTGCGATATTGTACTTGTCTCCTGGCCGCTGGCTGGCGCCGTGAGATTTAGTACTCGTGCAAGAGACCGGGGGCAGAGCGCGAACGCGGTCCCCCGCCCCCCACAAAGTGTGCGCTCCAGGTTCCCTCTCAGGGCTCTGCAACACAGTGGTAAGGCAGCGAGAAGGAGCCTCTTGCTCTGACGCCGCAAGGCCACAAGAGGGCGGAGGCGCCGCGCGCCCGGCCGACGTGTTGGACTGGTGCGCTTTATGTGCTGAAATAAACACGCGACAGCCCAGAAATGTTTTGAGTGTTGTGCACTGGAGGTTTTTGTCTTGTGAAGACTTGCCTTGTGCTCCTCCGAGCAGTTTGTTTGTTCTCCTCCAGTGCGGGACAAGCCAACACAAGGGAGCACGTTCGCCAACATCCAGGTACGCAATGCGATTTGGAAAGAAGCTCCTTTCCAAAGAGTTGCACACGAACGATCCTTCAGTCCCGCTCGAGGGGCATGGAGCCCCAGCCACACACAGCTTCAAGTAGCGAGTCAGGCGCCATGGCTTTTGCTTGTGGCCACACCACCCTGAATGTGCCCGATCTCGTCTGACTTTGGAAGCTAAGAAGGGATGGGTCTGGTTAGTACTTGGATGGGAGACTGCCTGGGAATACCAGGTGCTGCAAGCTTCTGCTCTCTCAGCCAGCAGGGGTCACTGTTGGTACCGTAGGCTTTGGGAGGAAAACCTGGAGGATGGAAAGGTGATCTACAGCCTCATCTCTAGAGATGTTTTGTTGCTATGGCATGTGTGTGACCCATATAAAAAAAAAAAACCGTTTGTAAAACGAATATCGAAGCTGCCTCTAAATCTGCAAATGAAGATGAGTCTATAAACCACTTGTTTTTTGTATAACTATACATATGTAGCGGCAAGGCTTATTAATAAGACAGAATTAAGTGTTGCGAGCTTTCCCAAATGAGGCCCCATCTCTGTTCATCTCTGTGGTGCAGCCACAGAGAAACTATTCATGCAGGCTGATTTAAGGTTTCGTTTGATAAGGGACAGCTCCCAAAGGGGTATGCACTTAGCTAAGCCTGGCTATCATGATCAATGGTCATCCATTGGCGCCTATCTGTCTAGGGAGTGCCAGATGGACATCTGGACTGCATTCCTAAGTGTCAAGAGTAAGTGACTCATATCTCACCTTGATCAACCAATCAGGGACTGGTAGGGCCGAGTAACCCATGCGGGACTCTGATGCCCATGGAACTTTCAGCCAATGAACGAGCTGAAGTTCCTCCAGGTAAAAACAAGCAACACAGAGAGCCTGTAGTGGA
Organism: Lepisosteus oculatus; assembly: GCF_040954835.1. NCBI lineage: Eukaryota > Metazoa > Chordata > Actinopteri > Semionotiformes > Lepisosteidae > Lepisosteus > Lepisosteus oculatus. The sequence continues at coordinate 46,651,403 of NC_090709.1, read as the reverse complement.
GAATTCTGTGGACTTTTCTAAAGGGAATTCAAAGGAGAATTCCAGGGTAGGACGGCCCAGGAGCAGAAGGCTCCCAAAGGCAGGACATTCTCGCAGCGCGCCTCCTGACCATCTTGAGACTCAGCCCGGACTGATGAGGGTTGCTAAGAGAACACACATTTCAAGGGTTTATTCATTGCGAATCTCCAACCATCAATCAGAAAGATGATCTTAATGCATACAGATGCACAGACCATGAAAATGACTGATATTAAAAGATTCGTGCAGAAAGCCTGGGAGTATGATGTCCAAAGTCGCTCTAAGCAAAAAGCTGCTAAAGCAACTGTGTTCGCTGTCAGAGCCAGCAGGTTTAATTCCCCCCTGCTCGAAGGAGCACAGGTTCCTGAGCTGGATAAGCCCCGTTCCAAAGCAGGCACACAGGACCGCACCCAGCGTCCTAAGTGCCATGAGAACACCGGGGGAGGGAAAAGGCTAGATAAAGCTGAACAAAAGGATTCAGTAGCCGCCCGCCTGGCCAGGCTTGAACAAGCTTTATTAGGACAGGGACAACCGATCCCCAAGCCTGCCGGAAGCGTGAATGAGCTGATACTCTCCATTGGAGGAGGCAGAGACCCACCCCCTCTCCCTCCCTCAGTCTGTCTGATTGAGCGGAAGGGTTCCTGCCTGGATGAGGTCAGCCACTCCCAAGTGAGTGCTGACTCCACCCCTGAAGTCACAGAGCAGGCAGTAAAACACAGAGGAAAAGCAGGAAGCTTTTACCTCAAGGCTGCCATGGGAGATGTCTTATACAGTGAGACACTGATTGACACTGAGGTTGAAAGGTGTTTGATGTCACACAGCAAGCTCAAACGGGTTGAAAAAGAAAAGGGCATGCAACTCAGAGAGGAACCTTTGGTGGATCACCAGAAAGGCAAATTGTGGTCAAGGCTCCTAAGCCTTCTGTACAGAAGGAAAGGGGGGCCAAGAGGCAGACTATGCTCACACAGTGCCCACCGAGCACAGAAGCCTATGTAAAGATTCCTTCTGTTCCCTCTGGACAAGAAATACAAATATTTTCTTGTTCCCCGGATATACAGGGAAGTTGTGTCCTGGCTGAGGTCACAACAGCCTCCATGCCACAGGAACGGTGCTCCGAGCAGCCGCCTGATCCACCAGGTAAAGCACATCCCTTTTACAACCCTTAAGAGGAGCTGATCTCCCCACCTGGTGATGAAAAGGAGCTTTCCCTGTGCATCCTGGCACCCAAGAGGGGTCAGGACCACCACCTTGCAGTGGTGGAAGGGATCCAGATGGCAGGAGAGCAGGTTGGTGATGTAGCCCTCACCCTTAGCCCTGAGAGGTCCTCTATTAGTAACGATCTGCTTGAGCAGCTGTCGCAGGGCCACCGCCAGGTGTCCCTGGTGCAACATTCACAGGTTAGACAGGAGGTCCAGCTGGACGCTGAGACTACTGCGCTGTGGACACACCTGATCCCAGATGCCGATTCCCTCTGCTGTGACCCAGGGAACCTGCAGTCAGGTAACATTATTTCTCACAACTACCAGGTAGTGAGTGAGACTGACCTGATTGTTCCTGCCTCAACGGCAGGGTTGCCAACACACCCAGTCCACAGGAAGGGACAGGGAATGAAAGCCGAGTCGGTTTTCTCACAGCCACCAGCTCAGTCTTTCAGTCTGAGTCTGACCAACAGTGGTTCACCCAGACTGGAGCTGGATGGTCAAGCCACCAGCCTGCCAGTGCAGGACATCGCAAAGAGAGGTGTCAGAATCCCCGCCTGCACTGACATGGGCCTGGTGAGTGATAGTAAGTTCAAAGACAGTGAACTAGCTATCCCAGTGCTGGGGCAGCTCCCTGAACCCCTAGCGAGGGAAGGGGGGAGCGAGCAGGTGTCCTACACCTACCCCCAGCGAATGACTGTAAACATGCCGATAGAGGGATTCCTCAATCAGGAAGTGTGCAGGGTGGACCGGAACAGTGAGAATGGGGTAACAATCCCAGATCACTCAGGTGCTCCAGATGACCACTCAGCCGAGGGTCAGGCATGCTCCACCGCTGCACCGCCCCCTGCAGGGTTCCTAGAGCACAGGCATGAACAAATCGAAAAAGCAGATACCCTGGAAACGGAGGAGCAGCATCAGCAGCTGCGTCAGATCTCCCCAGATTTCCAGGATGGTGTTGCCCAAGATGCCACAGGGCATACTGAGAAAGACACCATGTACACGCTGCGCCAGCTTAGAAAGGCAACAGTCACTCAGAAGGAGATGACTGGGATCAGACACCCGAAAAGACTTTTGGGAGGACTGATTGCTGCCGCCACTGTTGCACGTTTGCTTTTTCTGGTAGGTTTGTGTGCTACTGGCACTCTCCCCCTGACTGCCCCAAGAAGGCAGGTGTCAGAGATGCCAGAGGGTAGTGACAGACTGTATCAACAGCAGCAAAAGTTGGAAAGCTTAGGAAAAATCCTACAGGCAACTTCCTATGCAACAGGGTTAAACCTTATCCCCCAACCAGTGGACATGATTGCCGGTGTTATACAGTGGGTTTATGCTTGTGTGCAACAGGCCAGAATGTTGACACAAGACCTGTTAAGGGAGCTTAGTGCCACTGTAGCCAATCTAACCATGGCACAATTCCCAAACCCACTTGATTCCACTCTTCTCAGTAGAGGAGTATGTGACATTCACCCCATCGTTCATAGCTCACCCAGAAGGCAAACCAAGATTGAATTCGGTTCCAAATCGTGAGATGGGTATGGCTACCAAAGCTATCCATTGGCTGTGTCTAAACAATTCACCAATGAAGGGTGTAAAGCTACTAATGAGCAGAGGGAGGTTAATGAACCCCATGAAGAGCAGGTGGGAAGTAAATGGCTGGTCAGCACACCACATTTAACTGTCACTATGACTTGTGACAGGCATGATACAGCTACCGCAATGCAGCTACCTAATCAAACAGTTTTCTGCAAGTTCCCGAGAAGGCCATAGTACAGCTTGAACTTAACACTGTACGGTCTGGAACCAGACAATATAAGACCAAACTTGAGGTCGTGGATGCCTTCAGGTGCCACACTATTGAATTGGATGGAAATCCAAGAAACAGTATGCCCTGAAGAGGTACAGGTAGTTAGTTTGCTTTAATGGAACAAACCTCCAAACCACCCTAGCAGATACCCAACACAGGTGTTGTGGTTTATCGGGGGGCTGGGAACAGGAACTGTTGTTATTGTAACACTACTGCCGGGTAGCTGGATCATGACTGGATGTACTCTGAATGCTCTACACTCACATCAAGATGTACTCCGGGTAGCACGAATGAGTCAAAGGTAGCATGTCAAAAGAAAGGAAGTGAATTCTCCCCAAATATCTACTACTGAGGTATTAGATATTGACAGTGAACTTCCTGATGTGTAATGCCTAGACTGAGACGATGTCTCCTACCGTGTTTATACATACTCCAGATGTTATTCATCCTGTTTGTATCCAATGCTGGTTCCGGTATGAATTCTCGAGGAGTAATGTGGACATTTAAGGTTAATGTTCTAGTGGCAAGGGACATCACTTAACTGTGTTTTGTTTTGAAGGCAACAATGCCTCAGGACCTCGTGACCTTCAAAAAGGGGGGATATGTAGTGGCAATGCTTGTTAATAAGACAGAATTAAGTGTTTCTGTGCTTTCCCAAATGAGGCCTCATCTCTCTGTTCATCAGACCAGGCCGACCTCTTCTGTGACTCTTGAACACTGAATCTCAAGGTTGTGAATTGAAGCTCCACGCTGGCGGGAAATTCCATAGGGAATGATCACATTTTCTTGCATGCTAATCAATAGAAATATTAAGAAACTTTTCCTGATACCAGTTTTTTACAAAAGTAAAGGCACACGGCACATGTGTGCCACATCACGTCCGAGTTTAGTGACAACTACCTCAGAGATTGTAAGCTGGATAGTTTCAGATCAGATCACTTTTTTAGCAAAGGTTCAAGCAAACCCGAATACTTTTGCAAGAGACATTTCAGAATCCCAGTCAAATCCAGTACGATTGCTGGATCCTTCGAATTCGACTGAACTATAGCACAGATCTGCAGTCCACCATTAGAATACTGTGGGTGTGTTGTATAAGCCATACCGCCCAAAATAGTTCTAAAACAGGAGAAGCATCCTCGTTTAGGAATGTGGTATAAAGTGAAATGATCTGGGAAGAGTCCTACGTTTGAACAGTTCAAAATAGCCGTAAAGGGGTATTTACGGACTCTTTCGAAATGTAAGAACAAGCTGTGCGGACCTTATCTTTATTTACCTTGTGTAATTGTTTTTCATAAAGTGTAATTGTATTATAGCATGTGCCCCTGACGATTTTCTTGATACGTTATATGTGCTCTTGTTTGTATTGTATGTAGTTTTGTTGTTCAAATAAAACGTAAAAGACACAACTTTCCGGATGCGGCTGCTGTAAAAATAAAATGACATCAAGGGTGCTGTACGCAGAGGTCTGAAACCTGCTCCACAGAAGATCTTTCTCCAGTGGTGTTAAAGAAGTCGAGATCTCACCATGAGAGGGGAAGCATCTCAGAAAAAGCAGGTGCACTTGGTTCCACGGTCATAACGCCACTAAGTCGGGCGACAAGAGCAAAACTCACCCGGCCTCCTCCGGGCAAGTAATGAGACAAAGAGACAGCACACAGCGGGTAGCGTGGCCAAGCGGTCTAAGGTGCTGGATTAAGGCTCCAGTCTTTTTGGGGGCGTGGGTTCGAATCCCACCACTGTCAGGTGCTTCTGTCAAGACCCCCTTTCAGCTGGCTTCAGACGAAAGGGAGGGAACTGCTTTTTGGCAGTCTCTCGAGAAACTAAGCAAAGTGTTTAAAGATACTTTCTCAGCTTGACATCAAGGCACAAAACAAAAACCTTCTTGCGTCCTCTCAACCCAAAAGCGCTTTGCCACTTTTTGCGTTATGCAGGGAACGACGTCTGCCCAGATCACTTTTGTGTCAATGCAAATCGTAGTGTGCCCTCCGTTTTAATGTTGGCTGTGCTGGCGTGCTGCTTCTGTCTGCGAAACTTGAATGTTCTGATTCTTCACACCAAATCTCGGCGGGGGTTGAGCTTGTTAAATCTTTGCGCATAGCGCTCCTTTGGAAGTACTTTGTCCAAGTTCAAAAGCGATCGTGGGATTTACTTCATGCGTGCAAAAAGCATGCCTCACACAACAGATTTAAATGGGGAATGGAGCCTGCTTCTTGCTGTTTTTCCTGTGGTTGCAGTTACAAAGTTGATCGTGCTTTCACATTCTGATAACAGTATTCACTGGCTGAGCTTTATCAGTTGGTTCGTAAAGGAATCTCTGCTTCGGTTCCAGAAAAGTCATCTGTAGTGTGTTTTTTTCTGTGCCCATGGCAGTCTTTTAAAGCTGGTAATAATGGCGGCGAAGTTAATTTTTTATCCTCTTTAAAAGAATAAGGACGGGCTGGGGCGAGCTCCATTTACCACTCTTTCAGCTAACTGCCGAACTCACGAACTGATTACACTGCAGAGCCACAGGCGCCTCGCTTTTCTCCATTCTCTGGGTTAGGGTGAAAAAAAAACGTTGCTAGTATTAGCTGGCCTGCTGGGAGTACCTCTTCTTCACTGATAAGCAAGATTTGTGTTTCATCTTTCGCAAGCTGTATAGATTTCTTTCAAAACAAGTTGTTCCAGAAAGGAAACGAACACTTGCATTCATCGGAATTAAAAGGCATGGGATTTGCCCAAAAGGATAAATTCTGTACAGTAAGACAGGAAGAAAGGCACCGCTGGGAATCGGACCCAGGATCTCCTGTTTACTAGACAGACGCTTTAGCCAACTAAGCCACAGTGCCGGCAAAGTGCTGTTCTTTGACAGCCACTTGGACACGTCTCAACTGCTCTGAGACATCTGCGTTCGGTGTGCACCGAGCCTGCTCGCCTTGCAAGTTGCCTCATTTACATGCGATAGCTCCACCACTAAGAGAAAGGATGAGAAATGGCTTTTATCTGGCACTTTTCATGTCAGAGGATCTCAATCTGCTTTCCGTGTACAAGAGGATGTCCAACTCATGTAGCTAAAGACATAGACGACAGTGCTCCACTGAAATCTTGATCTCACAACCCTCGGCATGACTCCGCTGTGTTCTGCTTTAGACAAAGGGGGGAAAAGACTTCTTTCATCACACGTTTTGCACTGTTTACGGTGTTTGCAGTGCTCTTTCTTAAATGAAAACCAGGAATCGGCACCATATGAGGTGAGACTAGATAATATTCGAACAAGTAGCCTCGCCATTCCATGCGTGACGTGAGCAAAGTGTAATTCCTGTCTTTATAGTGTCCTTGTTAGAGACTTAGCTGGCACCCAGAGCGCTTTAAATCCGGGAGTCAGCAGCCCAAGACAAGAGAGCTTCCTTTGTCTATGTTTTTTGCGTGAAGGGGGAAACCATGCGTGTGCTGCAAAAGATCTTAGTATCGAAGTGCCGTCCCACATAACCGATCCGAACAATTTGCTTTACAGAGAAGCACTGCCGGAGCTTATCGTTGGCAAACTGAAGACCAGGCCGACCTCTTCTGTGACTCTTGAACACTGAATCTCAAGATTGTGAATTCAAGCTCCACGCTGGCGGGAAATTCCATAGGTAATGATCACATTTTCTTGCATGCTAATCAAAAGAAATATTAAGAAACTTTTCCCGATACCAGTTTTTTACAAAAGTAAAGGCACACGGCACATGTGTGCCACATCATGTCCGAGTTTAGTGACAACTACCTCAGAGATTGTAAGCTGGATAGTTTCAGATCAGATCACTTTTTTTATCAAAGGCTGAAGCAAACCCGTGTAGCGGCAATGCTTGTTAATAAGACAGAATTAAGTGTTGCGGTACTTTCCCAAATGAGGCCTCATCTCTCTGTTCATCTCTGTGGTGCAGCCACAGAGAAACTCTTCATGCAGGCTGATTTAAAGATGTTTTCTTTTGATAAGGGACAGCTTCCAAAGGAGGATGCACTTAGCTAAGCCTGGCTATCATGATCAATGGTCATCCATTGGCGCCTATCTGTCTAGGGAGTGCCAGATGGACATCTGGACTGCATTCCTAAGTGTCAGGAGTAAGTGACTCATATCTCACCTTGATCAACCAATCAGGGACTGGTAGGGCCGAGTAACCCACGTAGGACTCTGATGCCCATGGAACTTTCAGCCAATGAATGAGCTGAAGTTCCTCCAGGTAACAACAGGCAACACAGAGGGCCTGAGAGAATTCTGTGAACTTTTTTGGACAATTCAAAGGAGAATTCCAGGGCAAGACGGCCCAGGAGCAGAAGGCTCCCAAGGGAAGGACATTCTCGCAGCGTGCCTCCTGACCATCCTGAGCCTGGACAACCACGGAACGGCCAGTGTGTCTGAGTGCCAGAACTTTCCTTTGTTCTAAGAGTCTAGAGCGGAGGTTGCCAGAGAGTAACCAGAGGATACACCCGACGTTAGCATCAGCAGCAAGCCTCGTGAACAGGTCGGAACTGTGGAATCACTATTCAGAGCTAGCACTTCATCAGGAACGAACCGGTCCTCTTCCTGACTTGTTGGGACCCACAGTCATCTTTTCTCCTGTGCACAAACTTTGCTAGTTAAAGCCAACACTAACTAGCCGGTCAGTGACCATCTGCAGCGCACCGTCGCAAGCAGCACAGCACAGCCTGGCACGGAGCCAGAGAGCCCGCAGGAGATCTGAATCCCCAAAGATTGGATGAGTATTCAACTTCACTGCATTACAGCTTGAGAATTCAATTGTTATCCCAACCAGTTGATATCAATTTAATTCCTAAGAGTTATGTACTTGTTTTCAGTATCTAATGTAGAAGTTGTAACCAAGTTCACTTTATGAAACGGTCTAAATGAATGATATACTAAACGTATGTCCTCTTGATATATGTAACTCTTTGTAACTGATTGTATATATACCTTTTGTATTCTGATAACCCTCTCAATAAGATCTGTTAGGTTTATATGCATATTCTATGTATTAATAAATGTATCCTCGTGTATTAGTACCCGTGTGTGTGCGTTGTTTGAGTTATATCGCGTGGTTTGATTCTGAGGCCATCAAAAGAATCATTTTGTGATTTACGGCTACAATTAATAAATGTCCCCGTAAATGCCCAAACCCTACAGAACTGGTGCCTTCAGAGAGCACACTACATTTATTGGCGTCCCTGGACTCATTTCAGTCATACCTGGGCTATGATAAGACTGAAATGAGTCAACCAAGCATAATTATTCAATATAAAATGCCGCGGGTTTCATACACGACAATACAGTGTGCTGAAAGCCGAAAGGAAAAAAGTTCCCCTTGCTCTTTAAGCAGTGCTTGATTGTTTTGTGATCTTTTGCGATCTACCGGGTTGATTGCATACTTGATCTTGTGGTTTTCTGTGGTAGAACTGTGATTTCGTACTTAAAAGTAATACTCTTTAAGTTTAACGATGGTTGCTAAAAGGTCTGAATTCGAGTCGCTATTAAGCACTCTCTCTAGCAGCGACAGGTCTGACCACGATCTCCGTCATATCTCCATCAGCGGAGAAGCTAGGAGAATAAACCTCCATTCTCTGAGAGAGCTAGCGAAGGACATGGAGAGAATTGACCCTGCAGTGTCAGAGAATAATATCGAGAGTTATATTCAAGACCTCAGGTATACCCTGCAGTACCTGCCAAACGCTACAGAACAGGAGAAAGTGTTTCTGGTCAGGAAAACTAGCAGCAGAGCTGTACATGAGTGGATGGCTAGGCAGATGAAGAAAGTCTGTGATGACTTTGAAGAGCTGTGTCAAGCACTTATCCGAGAATACAGTGCGTTTATTGACCCGACTGCCGCGATAGCCGCCGTCCTTAACATTAAGCACGAGAGAGCAGAGTCCCCTCGCGAATATTACGAGAGACTTAGAACTTATTTTGCAGGGGGAAATGATGAGGGTTGCGAAGAGAATACACATTTCAAGGGTTTATTCATTGCGAATCTCCACCGGTCAGTCAGAAAGATGATCTTAATGCATACAGATGCACAGACCATGAAAATGACTGATATTAAGAGATTCGTGCAGAAAGCCTGGGAGTATGATGTCCAAAGTCGCTCTGAGCAAAAAGCTGTTAAAGCGACTGTGTTCGCCGTCAGAGCCAGCAGGGTTAACTCCCCCCTGCTTGAAGGAGCACAGGCTCCTGAGCTGGCTAAGCCCCGTTCCAAAGCAGGCACACAGGACCGCACCCAGCGTCCTAAGTGCCATGAGAACACCGGGGGAGGGAAAGGGCTAGATAAAGCTGAACAAAAGGATTCAGTAGCCGCCCGCCTGGCCAGGCTTGAACAAGTTTTATTAGGACAGAGACAACCGCTCCCCAAGGCTGCCGGAAGCGTGAATGAGCTGATACTCTCCACTGGAGGAGGCGGAGACCCGCCCCCTCTCCCTCCCTCAGTCTGTCTGATTGAGCGGAAGGGTTCCTGCCTGGATGAGGTCAGCCACTCCCAAGCGAGTGCTGACTCCACCCCTGAAGTCACAGAGCAGGCAGTAAAACAGAGAGGAAAAGCAGGAAGCTTTTACCTCAAGGCTGCCATGGGAGATGTCTTACCCAGCGAGACATTGATTGACACTGAGGTTGAAAGGTGTTTGATGTCATACAGCAAGCTCAAACCGGTAGAAAAAGAAAAGGGCATGCGACTCAGAGAGGAACCTTTGGTGGATCACCAGAAAGGCAAGGTGTAGAAACAGGTGAAGGCTCCTAAGCCTTCTGTACAGAAGGAAAGGGGGGCCAAGAGGCAGAGTTTGTTCACACAGTGCCCACCGAAAACAGAAGCCTATGTGGAGATTCCTTCTGTTCACTCTGGAGAAGAAATACAAATATTTTCTTGTTCCCCGGATATACAGGGAAGTCATGTCCCGGCTGAGGTCACAACAGCCTCCATGCCATAGGAGTGGTGCTCCAAGCAGCCGCCTGATCCACCAGGTGAAGCACACCCCTTTTACATCCCTAAAGAGGAGCAGATCTCCCCACCTGGCGATGAAAAGGAACTTTCCCTGTGCACCCTGGCACCCAAGAGGAAGTGGAAGGGATCCAGATGGCAGGAGAGCAGGTTGGTGATGTAGCCCTCACCCTTAGCACTGAGAGGTCCTCTATTAGTGAGGATCTGCTTGAGCAGCTGTCACTGGGCCACCCAGTGACCCAGGGAAACTGCAGTCAGGTAACATTATTTCTCACAACTACCAGGTAGTGAGTGAGACCGACCTGATTTTCCTGCCTCAACGGCAGGGTTTCCAACACACCCAGTCCCCCAGAAGGGACAGGGAATGAAAGCCAAGCCGGTTTTCCTACAGCCACCAGCTCAGTCTGTCAGTCTGAGTCTGACCAACAGTGGTTCAGCCAGACTGGAGCTGGATGGTCAAGCCACCCGCCTGCCAGTGCAGAACACGGAAAAGTGGGGTGTCAGAATCCCCGCCTGCACTGACATGGGCCTGGTGGGTGAAAGCGAGTTCGAAGACTGTGAACTGGCTATCTCAGTGCTGGGGCAGCTCCCTGAACCCCTAGCGAGAGAAGGGGGGAGCGAGCAGGTGTCCTACACCGGCCCCCAGCGAACAACTGTAAACATGCCGATAGAGGGATTCCTCAATCAGGAAGTGTGCAGGGTGGACCTGAACAGTGAAAATGGGGTAACAATTCCAGATCACTCAGGTGCTCCAAATGACCACTCAGCCGAGGGTCAGGCGTGCTCCACAGCTGCACCGCCCCCTGCAGGGTTCCTAGAGCATCGGCATGAACAAATCGAAAAAGCAGATACCCTGGAATTGGAGGAGCAGCATCAGCAGCTGCGTCAGATCTCCACAGATTTCCAGGATGTTGGTGCCCAAGATGCCACATGGCATACTGAGAAAGACACCATGTACACGCTGCGCCAGCTTAGAAAGGCAACAGTCACTCAGAAGGAGATGACTGGGATCAGCCACCCTAAAAGACTTTTGGAAGGACTGATTGCTGCCGCCACTGTTGTGCATTTGCTATTTCTGGTAGGTTTGTTTGCTACTGGCACTCTCACCCTGACTGCCCCAAGAAGGCAGGTGTCAGAGATGCCAGAGGGTAGTGACAGACTGTATCAACAGCAGCAAAAGTTGGAAAGCTTAGGGAAAACCCTACAGGCAATTTCCTATGCAACAGGGTTAAACCTTATCCCCCAACCAGTGGACATGATTGCCGGTGTTATACAGTGGGTTAATGCTTGTGTGCAACAGGCCAGAATGTTGACACAAGACCTGTTAAGGGAGCTTAGTGCCACTGTAGCCAGTCTAGCCATGGCACAATTCCCAACCAACTTGATTCCACTCTTCTCAGTAGAGGAGTATGTGACATTAACCACCCCATCGCTCATAGCTCACCCAGAAGGCAATCCAATATTGAATTTGGTTCCTAATCTTGAGATGGGTATGGCTACCAAAGCTATCCATTGGCTGTGTCTAAATGATTCACCAATGAAGGGTGTAAAGCTACTAACGAGCAGAGGGAGGTTAATGAACTCCATGAAGAGCAGGTGGGAAGTAAATGGCTGGTCAGCACATCTCACTTAACTGTCACTATGACTTGTGACAGGCATGATACAGCTACCACAATGCAGCCACCTAACCAACAGTTTCCTGCAAGTTCCCGAGGAGGCCATAGTACAGCATGGTAACTTAACACTGTACGGTCTGGAACCAGACAACATAAGACCAAACTGGAGGTCGTGGATGCCTTCAGGTGCCACACTATTGAATTGGATAGAAATCCAAGTAACACTACGCCCTGAAGAGGTACAGGTAGTTAGTTTGCTTTAATGGAACAAACCTCCAACCCACCCTGGCAGGTGCCCAACACAGGTGTCGTGGTTTATCAGGTAGTTGGGAACAGGAACTGTTGTTATTGTAACACTACTGCCGGGTAGCTGGGTCATGACTGGATGTACTCTGAATGCTGTACTCTTACATCAAGATGTACTCCGGGTAGCATGTCAAAAGAAATGAAGTTACTTCTTCCCAAATATCTGCCTACAGAGGTATCAGATATTGACAGTGAACTTCCCGATGTGTAATGCCTAGACTGAGATGATGTCTCCTACCGTGTTTATACATACTCCAGATGTTATTCATCCTGTTTGTTCCCAATGCTGGTTCCGGTATGAATTCTTGAGGAGTAATGTAGACATTTAAGGTTAATGTTCTAATGACAAGGGACATCACTTAACTGTGTTTTGTTTTGAAGGCAACAACGCCTCAGGACCTTGTGACCTTCAAAAAGGGGGGATATGTAGCGGCAATGCTTATTAATAAGACAGAATTAAGTGTTGTTGTGCTTTCCCAAATGAGGCCCCATCTCTCTCTTTATCTCTGTGGTGCAGCCACAGAGAAGCTATTCATGCAGGCTGATTTAAAGATGTTTTCTTTTGATAAGGGGCAGCTCCCAAATGGGGATGCACTTAGCTACAGATGCAGCCATTCAAAGTGCGCGGTACAGACACGTACCGGAGGTAATTGGCTACGGCGTCGCGCATCGTGACGCAAGATGACGCAGGGTACGGCGGTTCGTGATTGGTTGACCGACAGGGGCACTCGTGGTCCGTTGGTCTGTTGTAGAAAGATTTACAGTAAACGTCTTTACTGTGTCCATTGTAGTATTTAATATTTATATGGAATTTTACCTCTGAAGGGAAATCTTAGTGTCTGAGCATAAAAAGAATAGGAGCATACTGCAACGCGTGTGAAGTCCATAAACTATATTAATTTTGGAACTTAAACATACAGTATATGGCTGGTCTCTGTACTTTAAATAAAAAATACACACCAGTATTCCATTTCTCCCTAAACATTTTAAGCATCAAAGTCTTTAACTAACGTGATACCAGAGTCAACAAGCATACTTTTAGAATTTGATTAAAAGGGAATATAATATGGAATTGCGTATCTCAAGAAATTAATAACGATATAATTATATTCATGTTGCAAAAGAACTGCAGACATAAAAACTCCCTTGCTTTTAACAGAGCGTTCCATAATTTCTAACTCCGAAAATGATTTAAACTGCGACACTTATCATTCACCAAGAGCTCGAAATATCACAAGGATCCTCTAGAGCACAGCAAAGACTGTATTAAAAAAATCGCGTATCTCAAGAAATTAATAAGATATAATTATATTCGTGTACTACGACAGGGCTGTGTAGGGCTGTTTCACCTCTGTCTTCATGTGACTCGATTCAAAAGCCATTTAGCAAAGAGGGGATGAGAAGAGTGACAAACTAGTATACGGTACAGTACTTCAGATCAAAGCATCTTATTAAAAACGCGTTTGCTTTTGTCTGGGTATTTACTTTGTAATCTGTGGTTTACATCTACTGTATTGTTTTGAGATGCCACTTTTAAAGGTGATATGTAAAATAAAGTTTTTTATTATTGTTATAGAGAAACATGATCAGATTTTCCCTGGTTCAGAAAAAAGACGATTAAAATCTGTAATCTTCCAAGAAGTTTCCGCTTTGAGCTAAGACATTAACGAGTACAACCCCCTTCTCTGCGGGAGGGCTGGCTGTGACGAATTAAACCGGTTTCACGGGTATTTTCAATGTAGGAAGTACAGTAGCACAGCACAAAAAAAACAGACATTGTGTGGTACAGCAAGGAGCTCAGTCAATTCAAACAAGTTCAGTTTCAAAAGAACTGCAACGGACATAAAAACTCCCTTGTTTTTAACAGAGCGTTCCATAATTTCTAACTACGAAAATGATTTAAACTGCAACACTTATCATTCACCAAGAGCTCGAAATATCACAAGGATCCTCTAGAGCACAGCAAAGACTGTATTAAAAGAATTGTGTATCTCAAGAAATTAATAAGATATAATAATATTCGTGTAATTCGTATAATTATATAATGCCAGCGAACCCTTGTTTTTATGTCCACTATAACTACGCTGGGCAAACGCCCAGTTCATCTGGCATTTTCTTTTATGCTGGCGGGCATTCTCCTGGTCTGTGTCTTCTAGGATATAATGCCAGCGAACTCTTGTTTTTATGTCCACTATAACAGACAATCTCCTTTGCTTTTAACCATGAAAATGATTGACTTTATTTCCCTCATGGGATCAATAAAAGTATCTATCATCTGTCTAAACTATGGGACAGAATTCTGGGGTCTCCCCATACCAGAGATTATGGTAGGGCTTCAGAATGGTGATTGGCTGACACCATCTGACACCCCTCTGATTGGAGAAAAAAGACGTGCTGGTTTGCTATACATACAGTACTGTACCAGGAAGAGGATTTCTTTCTTTTCGAAACGTGTATTTTAAAAGTTTAAGAAGTAAAAACCTTACAGCGTACACAGATTTCATCATCTTTGTCTTATGCATAATAATGTTCACCGCTCTGTCTAGCAAATTAATAATAAACTTTATTTTATATAGCGTTTTAAATGAATAAGTAATTAGATTGCTCATAAACCTAATCACTAGCTTTTTCTTTTTATTTAGGCTCAGATTTCAACTATAGATTGTATTATTAATAACCATAATAACAACCAACCAACAAAAACAACCATATAAACATAATACCAACCAAAAACATATCATCCTCAAAATCCACCTCGATTTTCAACTTAAAGCAGTTTAAATAATTTTCGTAGGAGGGCTTGGACAGATTCCAAGTGCATTTTTTCAATTTACGTTGCAATTTAGAGCTTTCTGGCAAGAGGAGACACCCAAATTATAATGTAACATGTCACTGTGCATGAACAAAGTTATACTGCAATTTTCCTTAGATACGCGATTAAAAAAGAAATTTTTTTGAATCCCCGGCGGAACACACTCTATAAGAATCAGCGCTTTTATACAGTATATCGCTTTTAAACACATATATTTAAACACGCATTTACAATTTAAATCAAAACGCGATTCAAATCAATATAAATGTTTATTTTGTAACGCATAGGTGACTATTCATTGTTATTAAAAAGACTTAAATTCAAACATGTTGTGATATTTAGAAATATAAATTTGTTTAGTGCTAGTGAGGTTTTATTTAATCTCTGACCAAGGGAAACGTTTCATTTTTTCAAAGAAATGTTTGTTAAAAAATAAAGTCATAGTTCCATGGGATTCAATCACAGACCATGTGACATGGGACTCAGGAAACTAACACACAGCGCCACCAGATCTGACAATGCTATAAAAATGCTATAAAATAATGTGACTAGGCACAGAAAAAGTTGACAGCACAGTACAATAATAAATGCTGACCATGACTTTAGAAGCATAAATTACCTTACACTCAATTTAAACACAAGCTGTCTTTAGCCCTCTAAGCTGGTTCATACAGAAATGTAGAGATCCAGGCTCAGAACACACAGCTTCATTAGCGAATACATATGCAGGACAACTAGAGAAGACGTTTTACAGTGGATGGATTTTTAGAAACATCCCATCAGTGAAATCACTGAAGTCAACTCCTAGGTACTATAACTGTCGTGTGGATAGTTTCACAAGAATCAGACAAAGGTTTAAGCATCGCTTGTTCTAGATAAAACTGCAAAAAAAAACAACAACCCATAATGTACTTCTTTGCGTCTCTGTTTGCCCAAATCATATATTCACAACGTGAAATCTAGAAAATAATATTATGTAACCAAAATCCGCAATATGGAAACAGAACCTGTGTAATTGTTGATAGATGATGTACTCGTAACATTTTTACAAGACGAACTTGATATCTCTAATCAATCCACGGCCACATTGTTAAAAGCAGAGTCCCAGCACAAAACGAAACTAAAACGTATACTGTTTCGCGCTTCTTATTAGTTGCTCAAAAGTAATTTGAACATATGAAATTCATAATATAAACCTAGAAACATATACGTGAGCAGTATTTATGCACTGTAGTATCGGTGTTAAGACATACAGTGCCTTGCGAAAGTATTCGGCCCCCTTAAACTTTTCAACCTTTTGCCACATTTCAGGCTTCAAACATAAAGATATAAATTTTTTATTTTATGTGAAGAATCACCAACAAGTGGGACACAATTGTGAAGTGGAACGAAAACTATTGGATTTTTGAAACTTTTTTAACTAATAAAAAAATGAAAAGTGGGGCGTGCAAAATTATTCGGCCCCCTTGCGTTAATACTTTGTAGAGCCACCTTTTGCTGCGATTACAGCTGCAAGTCGCTTGGGGTATGTCTCTATCAGTTTTGCACATCGAGAGACTGAAATTCTTGCCCATTCTTCCTTGCAAAACAGCTCGAGCTCAGTGAGGTTGGATGGAGAGCGTTTGTGAACAGCAGTTTTCAGCTCTTTCCACAGATTCTCGATTGGATTCAGGTCTGGACTTTGACTTGGCCATTCAAACACCTGGATACGTTTATTTGTGAACCATTCCTTTGTAGAGTTTGCTGTATGTTTGGGATCATTGTCTTGTTGGAAGATAAATCTCCGTCCCAGTTTCAGGTCTTTTGCAGACTCCAACAGGTTTTCATCCAGAATGGTCCTGTATTTGGCTGCATCCATCTTCCCCTCAATTTTAACCATCTTCCCTGTCCCTGCTGAAGAAAAGCAGGCCCAAACCATGATGCTGCCACCACCATGTTTGACAGTGGGGATGGTGTGTTGAGGGTGATGAGCTGTGTTGCTTTTACGCCAAACATATCGTTTTGCATTGTGGGCAAAAAGTTCGATTTTGGTTTCATCTGACCAGAGCACCTTCTTCCACATGTTTGGGGTGTCTCCCAGGTGGCTTGTGGCAAACTTTAGACGAGACTTTTTATGGATATCTTTGAGAAATGGCTTTCTTCTTGCCACTCTTCCATAAAGGCCAGATTTGTGCAGTGTAAGACTGATTGTTGTCCTATGGACAGACTCTCCCACCTCAGCTGTAGTTCTCTGCAGTTCATCCAGAGTGATCATGGGCCTCTTGGCTGCATCTCTGATCAGTCTTCTCCTTGTCTGAGCTGAAAGTTTAGAGGGACGGCCAGGTCTTGGTAGATTTGCAGTGGTCTGATACTCCTTCCATTTCAAGATGATCGCTTGCACAGTGCTCCTTGGGATGTTTGAAGCTTGGGAAATCTTTTTGTATCCAAATCCGGCTTTAAACTTCTCCACAACAGTATTACGGACCTGCCTGGTGTGTTCCTTGGTCTTCATGATGCTCTCTGCGCTTTCAACAGAACCTTGAGACTATCACAGAGCAGGTGCATTTATACAGAGACTTGATTACACACAGGTGGATTCTATTTATCACCATCAGTCATTTAGGACAACATTGGATCATTCAGAGATCCTCGCTGAACTTCTGGAGTGAGTTTGCTGCACTGAAAGTAAAGGGGCCGAATAATTTTGCACGCCCCACTTTTCATTTTTTTATTAGTTAAAAAAGTTTCAAAAATCCAATAGATTTCGTTCCACTTCACAATTGTGTCCCACTTGTTGGTGATTCTTCACATAAAATAAAAAATTTATATCTTTATGTTTGAAGCCTGAAATGTGGCAAAAGGTTGAAAAGTTCAAGGGGGCCGAATACTTTCGCAAGGCACTGTACCTCTCAAATACCGTAAATCAAGTTAAAAATATCTCAAGACCGATTCTGGTCATAATGAAACCATGTTTCGTGTGTGTTTTCTTTAAAGTACCGAGACCAGCCATATACTGTATGTTTATGTTCCAAAATTAATATAGTTTATGGCCTTCACACGCGTTGCAGTATGCTCCTATTCTTTTTATGCTCAGCTACTAACATTTCCCTTCAGTGGTAAAATTAGATATGAATATTCAATACTTAAACGGGCACAGTTAAGACATTAAATATACATATACATACTGTATACAGTACAGTTTTCATACGGTAATATGTTTATGTTCCTAAATCAATCTCTTTTACGAGCATGTGAAAGGCATGGTGAATCGATTCTCAAAAATTACTGTACTTTGCATGATTGGAAACAAATGCGTGATTGCGAAATGCTGTGGTGTTACTTTTACAAAGACGGTCAATGAAAAAAAGAATGTTGACCAGGGCAATACTTTGAGTTTACACTTACAGCTTGTCCAAGGTCATTCATTATTAATACTATTAGTAATATCTTCGTTAAAGACTTTGATGGCCACAGCTCAAACATGAAAGGTTGAGCTTTATTAGCTCCACCTTGCGGAAATTCCGGATACTATTATTTTGCTTGTCGTATTATAGGAGAATTTACGGTAACTCGCGGTATTTAGCTTGCGGTAGACTGCGTACAGCGTACCGCAAAATAATGCGGTATCGCCCGCGCATTTTGAATGGCTGCATCTGTAGGCATGGCTATCTTGATCAATGGTCATCCATTGGCGCCTATCTGTCTAGGTAGTGCCAGATGGACATGTGGACTACATTCCTAAGTGTCAGGAGTAAGTGACTCATATCTCACCTTGATCAACCAATCAGGGACTGGTGAGCCGAGTAACCCACGTGGGATTCTGATGCCCATGGAACTTTCAGCCAATGAATGAGCTGAACTTCCTCCAGTTAAAAACAGGCAACACAGAGATTCGGTGGACTTCTGAGACTTTTCTAATGGGAATCCAAAGAGAATTCCAGGACAAGATGGCCCAGGAGCAGAAGGCTCCCAAGGGCAGGACATTCTCGCAGCGTGCCTCCTGACCATCCTGAGCCTGGACAACCACGGAACGGCCAGTGTGTCCAAGTGCCAGAACTTTCCTCTGTTCTAAGAGTCGAGAGCGGAGGTTGACAGAGAGTAACCAAAGGATCCACCCGAGGTTAGCATCAGCAGCAAGCCTCGTGAACAGGTCGGAACTGTGGACAGCTGAATCACTATTCAGAACTAGCGCTTCATGACTTGCTGGGACCCACAGTCATCTCTTCTCCTGTGCACAAACTTTGCTAGTTAAAGCCAACAATAACTAGTCGGTCAGTGAGCATCAGCAGCGCACCGTCACAAGCAGCACAGCACAGCCTGGCACGGAGCCAGAGAGCCCGCAGGAGATCTGAATCCCCAGAAATTGGATGAGTATTCAACTTCAATGCATTACAGCTCAAGAATTCAATTGTTATCCCAACCAGTTGATATCAATTTAATTCCTAAGAGTTATGTACTTGTTTTGAGTATCTAATGTAGAGGTTGTAACCAAGTTCAATTACGAAACGGTCTTAATGAATGATATACTGAACGTATGTCCTCTTGATATATGTAACTCTTTGTAACTGAATGAATATATATCTTTTGTATTCTGAAAACCGTCACAATAAGATCTGTTATGTTTACATGCATATTTTATGTATTAATAAATGTATCCTCGTGTATTAGTACCTCTGTGTGTGCGTTGTTTGAGTTATATCGCATGGTTTGATTCTAAGGCCATTAAAAGAATCAATTTCGTGATTTACAGCTACAATTAATAATTGTCCCCTTAAGTGCCCAAATACTACATTAGTATAGTGACAAGTATCCCCGCCTGTCACGTGGGAGACCGGGATTCGATTCCCCGCTGGGGAGTAGCTTTTCTTTTACCTCCTTAGAGAAAGGACTGCCTTTCACTTCTCTGTTTTCTTTGACAGCGTCGTGCACCTTTTCATTGCTCTCGCTTTCAGAGCCTCCGCACGGCACACAACTCGACATCAGGACGCGCATTGAAGTGAAAGCAGGGAGCGCTGCGACATGCACTGTGCAGATCCCGCCACACTAAGAGGTGAGTGGGTCTGTTCGACGCACAAAGAACGGTTTGATAAGCGTCAAAGGCAAGTCATTCCGAGTTGGTCGTTTGTGTTTTCCGTTCAGACACGAAATGCTGAAATGATCTCTCGGCTCCTCGGTTGTCATTTCTGCTCCGTAAAGGAATCACAGCACGCGTCGGCTTCCAGCACGCTGGGTCGGGACACGATGCCGGGTGTCGGAGAGATCGATGTCTTCCTCGTTAGTATAGGACCTGTCACGCGGACCTAACTAAAGTTAGGGGGCCTGTCTGGTGTGTAAAACACTTGGTTTCAGCAGTGTAGCTGTTGTATTTGAAATGCTATTGAGCCATGGAGAAGACCCACCTATCGGACTGTGTTACCTGTAGTGTTATCTTCAGAAAATCATTGCAAAATAAAGAAAGGGGCCACAGCCACAGCAAGGTTGTATGAGGTTCGGGGGCCTGTCTGGTGTGTAAAACACTTGGGTACAGCAGTGTGGCTGTAGTATTTGAAATGCTTTTGAGCCATGAAGATGACCCACCTATCCTAGTGTATTACCTGTAGTGTTATTTTAAAAAAATCATTAAAAATAAAGGTTCCACAACCCAAAACAAAGCTGGGAAAAGTCAGAGGACCTGTTTAGTGTGCAAAACACTTGCAGCATTGTGGGTTCTGTGATTTAAATGCTATTGGTTTGTGAACAGAATACCCCTATCCCAGTGCATTGTGCTATATTAAATAAAAGCATGAGAAAAAGAGATTCAGAATGCAAAGCTGTGTCAGTGTTCTGTGTAAAAAATCGGTTTGAACATCATGGGATCTGTTTTTAATAAGCTGCTGAGTAAAGAATATTTTAATCTTCCTGCTGTCAGTAGTATTTTCAATATAGTTGACCCTTACCTGAACGAAAACAGGGCGTAAAAGAAGGGTTTCAGAAATCAAACAAAGCTTTATTCCCGTGCTTACAGTCTGGGTAATTGGAGACTGTGCTGTTCTGCTTCCTGTGGTCATATACGGGTTTTTCGCATGAAGCCGTATTGAATAGTATTTCTCGCGTTGTGAACGTGTGCACACAGCGGTCCCCCGGGTTCCAGTTCGTGCGTAATTACGCATCGATGAAAAACCGGAGGTTTAAAAAAAGATAATTAGCTCACTGATAGTTTGATGTAAAGTCTGTGGAAATATCCATGAGTCGTGGTCTTTAAAATGCTTTTGGTTTGAAGGTGTTCTGTGCTTCCATTGCGGAGATCTGGACAAAAGAATATTCGTGCTTGGTCAAAAAAATGTCATATAAACGAAAAAGTAAAGGCTGAGAAAGCATCCACAATGTATTTTATACACAAAGCAAGTGTTTTTGTAACTCTAAGAGATTTCGTGAAAGCGCTACAGGCGTGCCAAAATCGTTTTCGAACTTCAAGCTAACTTTACCCTGGTGTTTGCCGTCACCCTGCGAGGGAGAAGAGCCATCAATCACCGAGGCAACCACTGAGACAGTTAACATGAAACACGTGAAATGCGAGATGTTGTGATTTTTTTCCCGCTTAAGGCTTCTATCGTTTCTACTCTAACGAGAAAGAACTCTTTATTAGAAGTGAGATTTTAACAAACGTCTCCAAGGTTAACTACGACCTGAACGCATCGCCTTAGACCACCAGCCATCTTGCCTGTGGTACTTATAATGAAGTATGTATTTTATTTCTTTCTACTCGTTGATAAGAAAAAAAGTGAAATCATGTAATTAGGGATATGTCTTTTTTTCATGGGAAAACTAGCCCGAGCAAATGTAAAGTTTAGAGCAACGCTCAATAAAAATGATCAGAAACAGAAAGCGCTTCTTATGTGGATCAGTATATTCCGAAACCACTGGTTCTGCAGAAGAAATAAGAAAAGCCGAACTCAAAGCACTGTGGTGCCATTACAGGTACTCTGTCTGCAGCTGCTTTAAGATCTACTCACACCGTGTTGCCATTAAGGCTACCTAGTTTAAAAAAATCTTATCGTCACCTTTTTGAACGTGATTATTAGACACCCGTTAAATCTCAACCGAGGTTTCTTGAGAGATCGTTCAGCGAGCGAGTATTAAAAAACTACGTCGCTTCCAACCTCTGCTCTCACTGTAAACTCGGACGTGATGTTCTGCAGATGTGCAGTGTGCCTTTCCTCTTGTCGTATTCAAGAGTACTCACTGTGTGAGCTCCTCACTGCGTGTTCTGTACTCTACTGTGATTTAATTTAGATGATTACGTGGAGTAGAGTGACAAGATCTACTTGAACATTTTCGGTTTGTGAAACGAAACACTAAATACACTACTGTAAATACAAGTAATGGACATTTAAAATAACCACAGTACAGCTAGAAGAGTGAAAGATAAAAGACTACTTAGAATGACATTCACAATAGACTTAGGAATGGCACAATCGCCCGAACAGGGACTTGAACCCTGGGCCCTCAGATTAAAAGTCTGATGCTCTACCGACTGAGCTATCCGGGCCCTGAAAGAAATTCAACACTGTCGGGATCCTCGCAAGTCACGTGTCTCTTGTGCCGAAGAGTAGTCATACTTGACCCGTCTGGAATGACCACTGACAGAAGTAGAATGAGTAAGAAATACAGCATGACATGGGTAGTTAAGGGGCTCCCACAACCCATCTTTCCTCACATTACTGTTTTTTTTCAATAGCATTTTGACCTTTTTTCACATTTAATAAAATCTTTTAATCAACAACATTAAAAAGAAAACAAAAAAAAAAACAAAAGAAAAACATTTTTGGAACAATAATTTAAAAAAATCTTTCAATGCCTTGGTTGTATACGTGTGCACACCCTTTATAAAGGGAGTTGCAACAGTGCTGAAATGTAAAGAGCATTTCTGTAGAGAAAACAGCATTTTTTCTGCCTTGATGTTAAGCTTAAGGAGCCTGTCTTTAGAAATTCTATTTCTTAACACCCTGCACAGCCTCCCGACAGACTAACGCATATTTTTGGGAGAAATTGGCTCACACACCGGAAGACACTAACGTTTATTTACGTTAGAGTATGTGAATAACAGTTTAACTGAAAAAGTTTGTAATTGTGATTTTGTTAAAATTCAATAAATCGTCTATCATCAGTAAGTAATTATTGAGAAATTGTTTTATTTCATAAACTATAAGACAATTTAGAGAGTTTATAGGTCATAAACGTCGCTTATGTTCTTTTAACTCTAGCGTTCAGGATCCAAACCCAGGTGCGGACGGTTGTGTTTCTTGAATCTCTTGTAATCATCAAAAGTCGATGTGTAGTCCTTCAGTACTTTCTCCAGTTGTGCCATGGATATTTTATACGATCAATACTTATCATGCTCTTTGCATTTTCCTTAACAAACTGAAAAAGTTCAAAGTGTGTTTATGGCTGTGCTTCACATCTACACGAGAGCAGTACAGGACACGCAGGACACGCAGTGAGAAGTTCGTGAAGCTTTCAGTTTAGTTTAGTTTAGTGCGGAGTTCAGAAGGAGGATTCGCTCGCTGAATAATCTCTCAGGAAATCCCGGGTGAGATTCAACAGGTGTTTTCTGCAACAGCCACGACAAGTGTGAAGCAATCTCTAGATTTCCTGAATTTGAACTAAATTATTAGTTCAAATAATTTAGGATTTAACAGAACTAAATGAGGTACATTTAAAACAGCAGCGCAACTCTGCAGCACGTCGAGTGTGCCTGCATTTAATTTTGTAAACCTGGCTCTCTCTGAACACGAGCAAAGAGTTCTCACTCAACAGAAGATTGCGATGTGAGTACTATAACATAAAGCACCTGGAGATACCAGAGATTGAACCCAGGACCTCATACATGCAAAGCATGCGCTCTACCACTGAGCTACATCCCTGATGGAAAAAGTTTGTGGAACAGACTTAGAGATGTGCAAATGCTCACTGATCACACCAATCACGAAGAATGCCTGCAGTTTCCCACTTTCGCGTTTCTTCTACTACAGAGTAAATTCATAGGAATGAAGAAATAAACAAGGAAAAATAATCGCATCGAAGCTTCAAGAGACTGGGCACAAATTAATCTGTTATTTTTGTATCCAGTTACATGGGCGACGGTGGTTGATTCCCAGACGGGGGAGTGCTTTTTTCTACCTCCTTACTCGACTGTCTTTCAATTCTATTTTATTTGAAAGCTTTTTGCATCTTTTAAGTGCTCTTGATTAAACTATGCATAGAAAAACAGCAGTACTGATGATTTAACGTAAAAGGGTGAAACAATGCCCCAACCACAGGAATGGTAACAGGAAGGATCGTGTTCTTATTTAATATGTCCTTTTGAGATGTCTTGTCAATGCACACAGGCGGTAGAGCTGAATAATTTACTTTTAGTGGTGTTTTTAAACAAAGATGGAACACGTTCTTTCTATACCAGGAAGAAAGGAGCAGACTTTACTTTAAGAGGCAAAATGACACCTTATCAAAGCTAATATTAATTAAAATGACATCACAACAAAAGAGTGGAGCCTTGAGTGAATAAAGCCTTGAGTGGAGCCTTGAGTTTTCATTGGAAGTCTGTGTCTCCATAACTTTGTAGGTGAGAGAGAGGATTGTAATAATTTGCAGGTGCTTCTCGGGAGTGCGTTGGTGGTACAGGCGCCTTCCAAATAATTGAGTCAGGTTTGAATCCCAGCCAGTGCAAACCCAAATCTTTTCAAGATAATCTGTGGTCCGCTAACACATCTTTTGAAACACTACAACAGGTAACACCCCGTGTAAAACATCATGAGCATCTGTTAAACCTCTCTACCTGCCCGTTCCTCACAGAAACATGACGAGGGTCTAAAGGGACATTTTGAGCCGTAGAAACATTTTATCATTCCGTACTTTCCTGTGCGGTCAGGCCAGTTCCACTTTAACTGCGCCCGACAACGGAGGTCGTTTTGAAAACAACGAGAGTAAAGGGACACTGCACGTCTGCAGAACATCACGTCCAAGTTTAAGGACAGCAACATCAGAGATTGGAAGCTAGGGAGTTTCAGGTCTGTGTTTTTATTATAGGTTCAAGAAAATCTGAATACCTTTTCAAGACGTATTTCAGAATCCCAGTCAAAGACAGTACGAATGCCGCATAGATCTGCATTGTACAATTAGTATAGTTTGGCCGTTGAATCAAACACGCCTTATGAAGCATTTCTAAAACAGGAGAGATCATCAGGGAATGCGTCTTCCTGTAAAAATAAAATGACTTCAAGGGCACTATAAGCAGAGGTGTGAAAGCCTTCTCTACAGAAGAACTAAAGCCAGAGATGCCAAAGAGGTTGAGATTTCACCACGTGAGAGAAAGCATCTCAGAAAACGAAGTTGCGGTCATTTCCACATGTTATTAAACCACTAGGTCAAACGACAAGAGCTGAAGAGCCGCTGTTGAAAGTAACACGGCCGAGCGCTCTAAGGAGCTGGCTTAAACCTCCAGCCTCTTCAGGAGCATCTGTTGGAGTCACACTGCTACAGCGTATCTCCTTGTTAAGTATCCCTTTTATTGTTGTTGCTACTGTAAGAAAACCGGCTCAGGGACGCCAAATATGTAACTGTAGTGGCTCTCTGAAGGCACCAGTTCTGTAGGGTTTGGGCATTTACTGGAACAATTATTAATTGTAGCAGTAAATCACAAAGTTGATTCTTTTGATGGCTTTAGAATCCAACCATGCGATATAACTCAAACAACGCACACACACAGGTACTAATACACGAGGATACATTTATTAATACATAGAATATGCATATAAAACTAACAGATCTTATCGAGAGGGTTATCAGAATACAAAAGGTATATTCAGTCAGTTACAAAGTATTACACACACCAAGAGGACATACGTTCAGTATATCATTCATTAAGACCGTTTCGTAAATGCACTTGGTTATAACTTCTACATTAAATACTCAAAACAAGTACATAACTCTTAGGAATTAAATTGATATCAACTGGTTGGGATAACAATTGAATTCTCGAGCTGTAATGCATTGAAGTTGAATACTCATCCAATCTCTGGGGATTCAGATCTCCTGCGGGCACAAAGAAACAGTTGCAGGCTTGTTGCTGTCCAATCCGCGCTCTCTGGCTCGGTGCCAGGCTGTGCTGTGCGGCTTGCGACGGTGCGCTGCTGATGCTCACTGACCGGCTAGTTAGTGTTGGCTTTAACTAGCAAAGTTTGTGCACAGGAGAAAAGATGACTGTGGGTCCCAGCAAGTCAGGATGAGGACCGGTTCGTTCCTGATGAAGAGCTAGTTCTGAATAGTGATTCAGCTGTCCACAGTTCCGACCTGTTCACGAGGCCTGCTGCTGGTTACTCTCTGGCAACCTCCACTCTAGACTCTTAGAACAAAGGAAAGTTCTGGCACTCAGACACACTGGCCGTTCCGTGGTTGTCCGGGCTGAGTCTCAGGATGGTCAGGAGGCGCGCTGCGAGAATGTCCTGCCCTTGGGAGCCTTCTGCTCTTGGGCCGTCCTGCCCTGGAATTCTCCTTTGAATTCCCTTTAGAACAGTCCACAGAATCCTCTCCAGAATCTTACTGAATCTCACTGAATCTCTCAGGCTCTCTGTGTTGCCTGTTTTTACCTGGAGGAACTTCAGCTCATTGATTGGCTGAAAGTTCCATGGGCATCAGAGTCCCACGTGGGTTACTCGGCCCTACCAGTCCCTGATTGGTTGATCAAGGTGAGATATGAGTCACTTACTCCTGACACTTAGTAATGCAGTCCAGATGTCCAACTGGCACTCCCTAGACGGATAGGCGCCAATGGATGACCATTGATCATGATAGCCAGGCTTAGCTAAGTGCATCCCCCTTTGGGAGCTGTCCTAGGACCTTAAATCACCCTGCATGAATAGTCTCTCTGTGGCTGCACCACAGAGATGAACAGAGAAATGGGGCCTCATTTGGGAAGCTCAGAAACACTTAATTCTGCCTTATTATTAAGCCTCGCCGCTACACTACCTCCAGGCGATGGAAACCAGATTCAGAAAAAAAATAATTTGTACAACATTATTCCTATGCTTGCTTGAAGGTGCCGTGGCCCACCTGTGCCTGTTTCAAAGTCTTCAAAAAAACTAGCAATGTGGGAGTCTCAATAGTAAGGGAACATAACTGTTGCCAGTGACTAGTATTTGTGCATATCCTGCCTTGTTTTTTAGTCAACAAAGCTTGTCTCTCTTCACACCCATCTTCTGAATGACGTGTGCTTGGTACAGCCCCCCACTCCATGGTCTGATCACAAACAGATCTGGTGAGCTGTCAGTCCAGGTTGGAAGTAACTAAAGCACTAAGAATCTGACTTAGGAACGAGAAGACCGTGTTTTTTAAAATGAGTAAATAAATAATATAAAATAATATACTGCCTGCAAGACTAAGTCAAGTTCAAGTTCAAGTTTATTGTCATTATACTCATACGCAGGTATATGGTATAACGAAATGCTATTTAGCTAGCTCTCGGACATAAGTAGTACAAAGAAAAAAACACAACAACAATACAATTGTATAACAAAAGAAAGACAGAGACAACAGCCGATGTGCAAAAAACAACAACAGGCAGTGTGCAAAACAACAAAAAGGTAACAGGTTATGTGCAAAAACATGCATCAAAAGAATGAAATAAAGGGATAGAAATGATGGGGAGTGAGCTTTTGACATGTATGGTAGAGGTAGATTTTCAATGTGTGTTTGGGTTTTTGATAAGAAAAAAGGCACTGTGAGGTTCAGATCATAGGTGAGAGGTGAGGTGAGAGTGAGAGAGGCTGGGAGTTTAATAGTTTAATAGTGCGGGGGTAAAAACTGTTTCTGAGACTGGTAGTCCAGACCCAAATGCTCCGGTACCGTTTTCCATGTCATGCTAAACGCCACAAATTGTGTTCGTCCAGTCGTATCAATTGTCCTAAAGTTACGGAAAATCGGATGCGACTGGTGCAATCAGCACACATTTTTTCAGGATAGTCGAGCGGTTTAAAACAGCAAATTCACAGCTTCGTGTCTTTTAAGCTTTGTGTTTCGCTCTCCAAATAGAGGCATGGGTTCAAATCCCACTCCCGACAATTAGGCGTTTTACCCTGTCTTTTTTACCTGCCTTTACACTCTTTCAGTCTTGTTGTGCTCGCTGACAATCACAGTACGAGGAAAACGGAGAAACTGCTTAGCAAAAACAGAACGGACAGAAAAATGCTTTGTAAACACGTGAATGTGATTAGCAGCAGTAAGGTATGCATTCAAATGTTTAAGGCTGATTTATAAAAGCAGCAGAAGAAAGGTGCAGCCTTTGTGAGAATTCGCGGGTTTTTATGCTGCTTGGACTTCTTTCAAGCCTATGAAGTGACCCCCGTTTTATTTTCATTTTTAAACTTCAGAACCGAATAACAAAGAGGTTTCATGTGTGACAGCATTCCGTTGCAAATACCGTTTCCACGATGTATTCAGCGACGGGAATGAAATATTTTAGTGCTGGCTCAAATGCGAGGAATTTCAGAAAAACCTGGAAAAGCAACGCTTGCAGTAAATGACATATCTAAAGCGTGTAGTCAGCATGAACAGAACAACGCAATGCTCTGTAAAAATGATCTGAAGCCGCAATTACTCTTTTATCTCAGGCAGTTCATTCCCATACGATGTTTCCGCAGAATAAATGAAATGCCGAACTCCAAACATGTTGTTGCCATTATTGTTACTCCTGCTGCTGTAGTTTTAAGCTTTAATCAGTGGGTATGTAATGTTGTAAAGGGGCTGGACTACTTTGTTCAGTCCAAATTCCATTATGTGAATGTATGCTTTTTTAATATAAGCATTAACAATACAATGCGTGCTCACAAACCGTTACTTATTAGCTTAAGAAGCGGCAGTGTTTTGACAAAGTGTGGTATTCGAACAGAAAATGCTGAAGTGTTTAATACTTGCTTGTGAGCAGATCTCCCTCGATTTAGACAAACTCTTGTTCGGCCGATGATTTCAGATCAAAATCTTCACTTCCGCCATCAGGTCATGCTAGGAGGATTGGGGGGATCAAATTGACACAGAGGGACCCAATGTGGGGGCTGAACCCACAGTTCTGAGATTAAGAGATTCTTCTTCTATGGACTTCGACTATATAACTCTTGTGCTACAGCAGTAATGTTTCTGGGTGTGGATGAACATTAAATTAGAGACTGACAGCAGGAACACGTGGCCCACAGGCAGTGACAGTATCGCTATATTTGGCTGCAGTATATTGTGTTGAGAGCAGCAATAACGTTCCTGCAGAGATGGAAGTTCCTTTAATACAGCTCTTTCAATCAGACAGAGTAACAGGAACTGACCTAAAGTTTCGGCTGTGGATCCATCTCCACATAGGGGAAGGAGACAGTAAAATAGCGATGAAGAAACAAAGATTTGTGCTCGTTGCAAAGTAGCAAAGAGGTGGTCAGACACATAAAATAGCTTGGTGATAATTTGCAGCGACAGTTTTATGTTATTTAGTACACGGATTTCTCTTCATGTTCCTTAAGATGTGTAATTTTTATGTTGGTTGTATGAGAACATGTTCTTCTAAAGTCCTGTCAATTGACAGTGGAGAGCTAGCTGGTGCACATCTTCAAGAAGACTCTCTTTAAGGCGATTACAAGTTTCTCGAACAAATCTGTGTCATATTTTTAAAATAGTTTAGCTAATGCGCAACGAGAGTACAAATAAATTCTCCCACCCTCCATTCGAAGATAAAACTCCATGTGCGAGTCTAAGTTTCCTTGAAGCTACTGATGTTCGTTATTATTGGACATTCCCGGTGATATTGACTAAGGAGCTCAATTTTTACTTGTTGTAGTTGAACATGAGCAAAACATTCGTATCCCCTGCAAATATCGGCAAGGTCAGTGATATTCTCAACAATTTCTGCCATTTCAATTCGTGCAATTCGTGCCATACTTTTTCGAAATGTATTTTGACATGCCAGGATCAGAGGGTCATATTTAAAAAACTGGTGCATTAAAGTTTCTTGTACTTCAGGATTTTGATAGTCTGTTACATTGTCTTTCACACGTCGGTGTCAGAACTGTGAGACATTTTCATAATCGGGGGGAAGGCTGTAGCAATAAGCAGAAAGTGCAATCACCTTTTCCCAGTGTAAGTCCGTGTTGTGGTGAGTTTTTAAAATTGGTTTGCGATTTTCTGAAATATATTCCGTACAAAAATATAATTTGGACAGTCGCTATTTATTTGGATATTCCCTTTCAGTGAAGATGTCTGCAGTATTCCACCCGAATTAGTACTGATCAAAGAGAGCCATCTACAGGCGAAAGGCGACGTAACATCACAGCAGCACCATTTAAGGTGGAACGAAAAACACGCATAAGAAGCTGGCGAATAAGAAGCTACTGTAACTTCAGCCTCGTAGCAGACCCTGGGAGGCACACTCAAAATAATCATCTTTCCCAGTACTTCAGAGTCATATTTAGATCGCTTTACTGCAATTTTATTTGATTGATGGGAGATGTGAAGCCATCGTGCCTGTACTGCGCTTTCACAGTGAAATTGAAGCCATTTCTCATACTTTCTCTCAGTGTCCAGGCTGCAATTGCGTGTAAAGGAGGCGACTTGAAAATGAAACGTGTAATCACCTTACAGAAGGTCTTCACGATGGGGTGCGTCAGCTAGTTCTCCATTATTGTCAGTTTACTGGACTTCTGAAGAAACCTATCTACAACGAAGATACAAACCGCACAGTTTAAGGCACATGAAGAGAAATCTGTTTGCTGATTGACTCAAAAAATGTCGATACAAATAATCTGCCAGGTTGATTTACTTGTCCTACCACCTCCCTCCGTCCCCCTTTGCTGTTAGCACAATTCTTTCAGTTTCTTTTCTTGTATTTTCCTTGCTATTTTAGTGTTCCCCATGTATAGATGGATCCACAACCGAAACCGTTTTCACCCTGTTCCTGCGCACCTTGCACAGTTCCAGTGGCGCAATCGGTTCGCGTGTGGCACTTATACAGCAGTGCACAGCAGAGTCATGCTGAGGTTGAGTTCAAGCCTCACCTAGAGTAGTGTCTTTACAGTGCCTTGCGAAAGTATTCGGCCCCCTTGAACTTTTCAACCTTTTGCCACATTTCAGGCTTCAAACATAAAGATATAAATTTTTTATTTTATGTGAAGAATCACCAACAAGTGGGACACAATTGTGAAGTGGAACGAAATCTATTGGATTTTTGAAACTTTTTTAACTAATAAAAAAATGAAAAGTGGGGCGTGCAAAATTATTCGGCCCCCTTGCGTTAATACTTTGTAGAGCCACCTTTTGCTGCGATTACAGCTGCAAGTCGCTTGGGGTATGTCTCTATCAGTTTTGCACATCGAGAGACTGAAATTCTTGCCCATTCTTCCTTGCAAAACAGCTCGAGCTCAGTGAGGTTGGATGGAGAGCGTTTGTGAACAGCAGTTTTCAGCTCTTTCCACAGATTCTCGATTGGATTCAGGTCTGGACTTTGACTTGGCCATTCAAACACCTGGATACGTTTATTTGTGAACCATTCCTTTGTAGATTTTGCTGTATGTTTGGGATCATTGTCTTGTTGGAAGATAAATCTCCGTCCCAGTTTCAGGTCTTTTGCAGACTCCAACAGGTTTTCATCCAGAATGGTCCTGTATTTGGCTGCATCCATCTTCCCCTCAATTTTAACCATCTTCCCTGTCCCTGCTGAAGAAAAGCAGGCCCAAACCATGATGCTGCCACCACCATGTTTGACAGTGGGGATGGTGTGTTGAGGGTGATGAGCTGTGTTGCTTTTACGCCAAACATATCGTTTTGCATTGTGGGCAAAAAGTTCGATTTTGGTTTCATCTGACCAGAGCACCTTCTTCCACATGTTTGGGGTGTCTCCCAGGTGGCTTGTGGCAAACTTTAGACGAGACTTTTTATGGATATCTTTGAGAAATGGCTTTCTTCTTGCCACTCTTCCATAAAGGCCAGATTTGTGCAGTGTAAGACTGATTGTTGTCCTATGGACAGACTCTCCCACCTCAGCTGTAGTTCTCTGCAGTTCATCCAGAGTGATCATGGGCCTCTTGGCTGCATCTCTGATCAGTCTTCTCCTTGTCTGAGCTGAAAGTTTAGAGGGACGGCCAGGTCTTGGTAGATTTGCAGTGGTCTGATACTCCTTCCATTTCAAGATGATCGCTTGCACAGTGCTCCTTGGGATGTTTGAAGCTTGGGAAATCTTTTTGTATCCAAATCCGGCTTTAAACTTCTCCACAACAGTATTACGGACCTGCCTGGTGTGTTCCTTGGTCTTCATGATGCTCTCTGCGCTTTCAACAGAACCTTGAGACTATCACAGAGCAGGTGCATTTATACAGAGACTTGATTACACAAAGGTGGATTCTATTTATCACCATCAGTCATTTAGGACAACATTGGATCATTCAGAGATCCTCGCTGAACTTCTGGAGTGAGTTTGCTGCACTGAAAGTAAAGGGGCCGAATAATTTTGCACGCCCCACTTTTCATTTTTTTATTAGTTAAAAAAGTTTCAAAAATCCAATAGATTTCGTTCCACTTCACAATTGTGTCCCACTTGTTGGTGATTCTTCACATAAAATAAAAAATTTATATCTTTATGTTTGAAGCCTGAAATGTGGCAAAAGGTTGAAAAGTTCAAGGGGGCCGAATACTTTCGCAAGGCACTGTAGCTACTGAAAGCAACTGTTAAGTTTAGATACTATCAGGTATCCGATGGAGATAAATTAACATCAAACGAAGAAGTAAAGGTTTACTTCGAGTCACAATCAAATAAGGCTCCACAGCTGAAACATTGTGTTTCCTTCTCTTTTCAGCATGGAATAAACCTTGACTTTTTCCTTTGAAGCCCATGCATGCTGACGCAGCTCCCTACTTAAATTACCATCAGCTGTGTACCTCCAGCTGACCTATACACAAATATATGAGAGAGGTCTACTGAGACGAGAGGAGCACTGAAGACTTGAAAAAGCTCTCGCATTAGACTCTGTGTTTTTGTTGTTCCCCAGATTTGTTTTTAATGTTCTTTTTCTTTTGAAGTTGTTGCGTTTGGTTTTTTTTTCGTAGTTGTTAGACTACTACAGGGATTTACCTAGGTTCCTGGAAGACTTCTTGTTTTGTGTTTGTTGTGTTTTCGGGTTACAACAATTTTTTTTTCTATTGATAGGACCCCACGCATTACTATTGGAGTAGTTAACATTAGTTCTTACATTGTACAGTACCTGAAATTACCACATAAACTACTACTCTGTTTCCTTTTTTTTAAAAGGCACAAGTGAAGTTTGTTTTTCCTTGCTGCTGATTGGTAGCTACAATGGGTCAATTGCAATAAACTTATATTCACAATGAATGTTATCATTACACGTATTTATTAATAAAAGTGTTATTTATTAATAATTAAGTTCCATGTATATCTTCATTAGTAGCTGTATTACAAGTAATGCATATACAGTCTTTATTATAGTTAGTTTTCAGTTATCCTGGGGAGGGAAGAGAATGGAGATTAAGGAAATAAAAATTTAAAGGGCTTTTAAGTCTTCAATGTGTTCTGTCATAGCTGTGTGTTGTCATATCTGGGTGTTAATTTAGTATATTTGTTGTATTATTTATTGTGATTTGACACTACACTTGTGTTTCTCAGGAGAAAGCAGTAATATTTTTTTTTAGTTTTTTGAGGGTACAGAAAACTGTATTGTACGGCCAAATGTAAGGTAACATTAAGAAACCCTTATTGTTACCTTTTGCAACGTTATTTATTTAAGACCGGTCTTCGGAACAGTGTCCCTTACGTATCTGTGACTGTAGTCCAACAATAACAGTGCTGAAATAGCCGGAATGTGTGGGAAGAAGATGGAGATGGAACAGGAGGCTTATTCAGTCGATAGAAAGGTTGTGTAGGACTGAACACACTACGGTTATGGTACTGGGTTTAAGAGCATTACGATCCTACAGTCTCCTGATCCGTAATCAGATGCGTTATCCAATGCACCACTGGCCCTTGTACCGCATTCCTCAAGTGCACCACTGTGAGCTTGTGCCGCTACAATAATAAATCGCCCCAGTCCAAATTTTCTCAATTAGGTGCACGTTTTCTACGTGTATTTAGTTAATAAGTCTTTCATTTTGTCTGTTTTAAAAATTGCATCTCTTTAAAACAGACAAACGAGTTTATGTCGCGCTGAAATTCACACATGAGGGAATTCAAATGAAAGAAATCGCAGTAAAGATATCGTGCTTAAAAAGAAATCCAGAGTGGAGACGCTGGTGATAAAAAAACAGAGCTTCATATGATGCATGAGATGCTTTACCTCTGAACTAAACTTGGCTCTTTAATCGTGTTAGGAAGAGTGTATAGTCAACAGTGTACATTTTAAAAATCAAAGCAAGACAATGAGACACGAAGTGAATTCGGAACACGAGCCTCTCCTTCATTGTTTAATGAGCTTTTGATAAACATCTAAGTGAAAGACAAATTCACTATTTTCACTTTGTGATTAAAAAACACTTTTATCACATGTTAAGCACTCCTGATGGTGTCTATTGTTCTCTTTTCTACCCTCATCATTTGAGGATCCCCAGCTAAAATATCTTTTTAAACTACAACAAAATTGCAATATTTTGAATACTATTTAAGTTTACATAGTCACATTCCCGGTGATATTGACTTAGGCGCTCAACTATTAACTTCTTGTAGTTTGACTTTAGCCAAAAGTTTGAAATCTCTGCAACTATCAGGATGCTTAAGGACATCCAAAGAAACCCCATCACATTTAGGGGAGACGGTGTTGAGGTCGGATTAATTTGAAATGCGTCTCTGGGGACTTTTGATTTACCAACGTTATGTTTAACTGAAGGATACGCTGACTGACTGTGCCATAGAAACTAGCGCACATCACCTTTCTTCTACATTCACAGGTTTTTGGCTAAAGACAAAAAATCTTTTTCGTTTCCTTGCCAGCTGGCAGTAATTCCTCTGCACTGACAAAACAGATGAGTATTTTATCTTTCGCAATTTGTATGAATTTTTTAAAAAACAAGTTGTTCCAAAAATTAAATGAACACTAAATTTAATGTAGAAGCATGTTGCTGTCCATAATGATAAACTGTGTGGCAACCCCAGGATCTCCTGTTTACTAAACAGGCACTTTAACCAACTAAGCCACAGCATTCTCTTATCCTAGTGTTAATCCCGCATCAGCAGGGTCAGCTTGTCGGCACGCCCATCTCCATTTGGTGGTTTGAGCTGATGTTGCCATGACGTTGCCATTAAATGCGACCGAGAATACTCCAACCGGCGCGCTGCTACGCCTGCCGTCGGAGAACTAAGCCACGGCACTGGCATCAAATATCCCTTTTACAGCCACTTGGACACATCTCAATTGCTCTGAGACACCTGCATTCAGTTTGGCTGAGCCTGCTCGCTGAGCAAGTGACGAGAAATGGCTTATGTCCAAGGAGCTCAATTTGCTTTTTATGTTCAACGGGGTGTCCACTACAGCTAACACTGAAGCGCAGCACAGGCTCTGTGGTTTGACATCTCCCAAGGTAAATGTTGAAATTGTAGGTGGAAGAGGAAAATTACCCTTGAGCATGGGGAAAGAGCCAACTCATGTCCGGAAGGGGCTAAAGTGTGTATGGAGGTGGCCTAGTGGTTAAAGCAATAACTTCTTAATACATTATACTCTGCACAAGTAGGTTTGAACCCCATCCTTGTCGAGGAAGGGCTTTGACACATTTTGACCTTTTTAAACTTGGTGTGCTTTCATTTTGTTTGTTCGCTCCTATACTGTAACAGTAATATTTCTAGATGTGCATGAACATGGTAGGCTGACAGCAGGAACATGTGGCCCACAAGTAGTGACAATATCAGAGGTGTCTGCAGTGTGTTGGTTTGTGAGCAACAATAAAATAACTTGACGTGGAAGCAGGTGTGCCTGCATTAACACAGCTCCATCGATCGGAAAAAGCAACACAAGAACAGACTTAAATTCAACAGCGAGTTTCTGTAGCTGAAAACAGAAACTACTCCACGTGATGATTGAACTCACAACCTCGACATAACTCCACTTTAAAAGCACCCCAACCTGACCAATTGCGCTACTGGAGCGACACAGCACAGTAGCACATTTTCCTTAGTGCACTGAAACAGTGCTTATTCCCTAGCCTACCAGCTTCAAGACTTTTTTAAATCGATCGAAGATTCATTGGAAAACGTTTGTCGATGGATCAGGTGGGAATCACACCCGGATTCACTGCTTTCAAGGCAGCTTTGTTCATCATTATACCCAGGACTGGCGCCAGGTGAATGATCTGTAGGGGGGCATCTGAAATCCTGAGGGGGGCAGTGATATTTTGGTTTAAACGGAGCCGTTGCAACCATCCAAGTGAATTCTTGCAAGCATGCCACTGATTAGTATTTCATGTCAGAAGATAACAACAAGCAATCTGGTATTTAGCGATGAAGAACAGTTCCACGTTCATCAGAACTCACGTGATTATTTTTGCCTGGAGCATCAACCATATGTGTTCATTTTTGCAACAACATCAACAGTAACGAGGTTCTGAATCATTAAGAAATCATTGTAAAACCAACAGAAAGTACAAACGTCTATAACTACAGTCCTAGTTATATAACAATTGTAAGTATAAGGATAAACTACTGCAAGGCAGTGGTCCACCTGAGCAAATAAGGTCATAATAATGTTGACACCCCAAAACATAGACACTATGTAACATGCTGTTCCTGGACGGATAGCCTTTCTGCACATCAAACAGTCCGATGTAGTAACTGTGAATTCGGGGTTAGTGTAGTTATCTGACCATTGACAAAGTAGAACTATTTTTTACGGCGCAAGTAAAGTGAAAGTGTTCAAAAACTTTTTATCCAAACCTTTTATCCAAAACTGAGGGGGGTGGGACTGTTCAGTTGAGCGGGCGATTTTGGCATGCCAGTAACATTTTCACAAAACGTCCTAGAGTTACAAAAA
Source organism: Lepisosteus oculatus (assembly GCF_040954835.1). Classification (NCBI taxonomy): domain Eukaryota; kingdom Metazoa; phylum Chordata; class Actinopteri; order Semionotiformes; family Lepisosteidae; genus Lepisosteus; species Lepisosteus oculatus. The sequence goes on along the minus strand of NC_090709.1, from coordinate 46,614,703 downwards.
CACTTACTTTGTGTATAAAGTGCATTTTGTACACACTGTAAGTTCACAACGCGAGAAATACTGCTCAATATGGGATCCTGTCCAGGAATATCAGGGCTGTAGGGGGTCAGATCTATAGATGTAGTAAACACATTAGTGGAGACGGTGTGTCTGCTCTCTGTGTGAGAGCCGGACAGGAAGTATAATCTGTGGTCTGGGAAGAAGAGACCCTCGTTGGAAGAGCGGCATTCCTCACAGGAGAGAATGAAAAAAAAACTTTTTCAGGGATGCTGATTTTTCTCCTTGGGGGAATTAAAAGCACTTCTAGGGAGTGACCTCGTGGCGCAACGGTAGCGCATCTGACACCACATCAAAAAGCTGTGTGTTCAAATCATGTTTAGATTGGCTGATGTATTTTAAGGTTCAGCTGGTGCTGAACCCAGAAATTACACCATGCAGTCCAGTTTTATCTGTATACCACATAGATAATCTAAATGAAATAACAGAGCAGTACAGAACACGCATTCAAGAGAGTGCACAGCAAGTCATCTTGAACACAACAAGAGAAAAGGCACACTGCACATCTGTGAAACATCATGTCCGACTCTAGAGACAGACACATCAGAGAATGGAAGTTTCAGGCCCCTTTTTTATTACAGGTTCAAGCTAACCTGAAAGTTACAGTTTTAGGTCACTTTTGTATTAAATAAAATAAATATTATTTGCCCTTTTTTAAATTGTGGATGAAATCCACTCCCATGTACCAAGACCTTACAGTATATTCATGTTAATTAAAATGACCAACGCTATTGGACATTAGCTGGTGCTTTTTGTAACGATTTTCTATTTCATGCAGGAAAGAAAGGAAACCCGACCCAACGTTTGCTTTCAGGTGCGGTTCATTCACATAATGGACATCTATTTCTGAGGAGCCTGATTTAAAATCACACAAATCCGGTAGAATCTATATCTATACAGTATGTCTACTTACTCTATCTGTATCTCTACTGTATCTGTATCTATAGATATACTCCTTAGATCTATATTGTATCTATATTTATATTATTATTGATATATATTGGATATTTAAAAACCCTCCCAGTACCAGGATTTCGTGTCGCGGCAATTTTTCATCTTGAGTATTTAAAACTGCAGCGCGCACAGTTTATTATCATCAATAAAAACCCACCACAGCCAGATAGCAGATTTGACATGTAAATTTCGTGTCGGTTTGTGATTTGATCTGAGGCGAGTTCTCTCTGCCAGAGAACAGAAGAATGCTCTCGGTGCAGAAGCACACAAGTGTACAATAGTTGACATTAAAGCACCAGGTTGTGTTTCTATGCCAGGAGCTGTTATTGAGGATCAGCTGGGCGAGAGTGTTGATGTACGGGAGCTCTCTGCTTGTGAGGAGCTGACAGGCGGGATACCTGCTGTATCTGCTGAGATGCTTGTGTACTACATTGCCAACAATACACGGAAATGTGGGCGGAAGTGAGGGCGATCAAGTGAAGACACAAGAGTATTCATGTCCCTTCTCCGAGTCTCTTTATTAAACAGTACAAATACAAGAGCGGTACACAACAGAGCATTTCAGCAGGAATTGATGGCGGCTTCTATCAATGACAATTTGAAGTTTGCACATTTGAGATATTGTTATTATTATCACACTCCTTCACGGGCTGCTTCAGTACGGCGTGGTTTGACTTTATTATTCTGTTAATACTTATTATCTTTTAAATCATAAAGGGGGTCTGGCTGATTACTGCACCTCACACCCTCTCTGCCCAGACGGGGGGGTGAGAACAGATGTAGAGCAGCAGATAGAAGAAATGTAACAGTTTAATTAGAATATATATTAATATATCAGGGAAGTTATTGATCATTAGTTTCACGTGAATTTAATGTTCCAGATCTCTGTGTCAGAAAACATGATGGGAAGTGATTATTGTAAAATGTTTTTTATGTTTATGTTTCTGAGTTTGAAACGAGTCCCCTGCATACACTGGTGTCTGTGGTTTTTGGGATGCAGCTGGGAAAGACAGGCACAGTCTCCATATTCTCAAGCTGGTGATATTTCCCTGACCCGTGTGTGTGTCAGTAACAAAATGCCCTCTGTACAAGACAACTAGAAACTTCTCTGCACAATGTAGGTATTTCTTGTATGGGGGCTGTTTTACCAATAGAAATATAATTGTATTGTATATCTGTCCATTTTCTGACTACTTTTTCTAATCCAGGATTGCAGGGGAGCCAGAGTCTGTCCTGACAAGCAATGTGTGTAAGACGTCACACAAACCCTGGACACAGACACACAAACACACACACCTTGGATGGGACTCCACACTGTCTCAGGGCACACATAGACACACACACTCACACATCCTGGACAGGACGCCAGTCTATCACAGGACAAACACAGACACACACACTCACACACCCTGGACAGGACGCCTCTCTGTCTCAGGGCACACACAAACAGACACACACACACTCACAACAGGGCCAATTTTCCCACAAGCCAATGAACTCACCAGCATGAGACTGGGACTATAGGAGGAAACCCCAGTGAACACAAACATGCAAACTCCACACATACAGTCCCCTAGGAACTGTAGCCAGGCATTGATGTTAACCACTGCACTACCCTGCCTCTAAGGGGTAGCAGGTATAAAAGGCTGAAAACAAGACTTAATATTGTGTGTATTTCTGTCCTCTGTAGAGCAGTTAGTTTACAGCTCTGTGCTCATTACTGTGTCAGCTGATAAAAACAGAACCATTGAGGTGTTGAAGTTGTATGGTATGGTTATTGTGCAAAAGTTATGTGGTACATGTTTGTTTATTTCATTCAGGCTTTGTTGGAACACTTTAAGGTCTTTAAGTAGGCATCCTGAATACAGTGGTGGGTTTCATTGGTCTGGACCTGTAGTGTCGTTTAAGTGAAAGTGAAGAAAGTATTTAATTTCTTCTCTCACACTGCAGAATCGCTGAGTGTAAAACAAGAGGGAGCTGTACTGGCAGATTAATCTGGTGTGATGTATTATTTTGTCAAACAACAAACAATTTCCAAATGAAGAAAACAACACAAGTGAAATGTCACTATGTTATTTATGCTTGTAAAAAGATACAGTTTGTCACATTTGATTGTGATTTCTTTATTAGATATTTTAGTTAGAAGCAGTAATTATCGCATTTGTCAGTACAGGAACAGAAGAAAGGTCTATCACCAATTGTCACCAATTTTCAATTACCATTTCAATGTATTGTGTTTCTATTCTATCTCATTTTTTCCTATTTTAATCTATTTCCATTAATCACACACCAGAGGGTTTAAGAATTTATCAGCACAGTAAACATAAGAATGTACCTACAGAACTCAACCCCTGATGTAGTACAAGAGCAGATGCCGTGATTTCCTGTGGATATAGACACACACCCACAGCTTCAAAATACAGCATGAAGTTCCTTAGCCAAACTCTGAATCACTTTTCACAAACAGCAAAACAAATGTCAGAATAAAGTTTAAAGATAAAACCAATTTCAGGTTAAAATAAAACACAATAGTTGCAGAAATCTGCAGTTATTCATTAACTGTTCAGTGTCTAAATGTCTGTTGAGTGAGAGCTTTCTGTGACATTCTAGTACTGAAATAATTTTACTGAATGACAGTTCTCTTTTTGTTACCATATCTTACCCAGAGAGCTTCTCATCTGTTCATTAATAACCAGATTTGTTACAGAGGATCATGGTGATATGATATGAGGACCTGTAAGACTGACTTGAACAGTAGCTGAGCTCCTGAAAGAATCGATCCATAATCCCACTGAATCAGGTTGAACATCAGTCTCCCTGAATACCTAAATATTTACACGAAGTGTAAATGAAGCATGAAGTCATGCTTATTGGCACCCCCCTTTAACTTTGTAAAGCCAGTCCTGTAACCCTATCTGTAGATGGTTCTGTACTTGAGCTTCAATCAAAATTGAAAAACCTTGGGGTGATATGCGATTCTGGCTTAACATTCGACCCACATGTGCAGCATACTGTCAAAACATATTTTTTTCACCTTAGAAATATCGCAAGACTATGCCCTATGCTATCATTAACTGTGGCTGAAAAGCTGATCAACACATTTGTATTCTCTCGAATTGACTACTGTAATGCTCTACTCGCTGGGGTATTTAAATCTACACTGAACAAACTCCAGTATGTCCAAAATTCAGCAGCCAGAATCCTGACCAGATCTAGTGCAAGTGTTCACATTACTCCTATCTTGAAGTCCTTGCACTGGCTTCCGGTCAAATTCCATGCAGACTTTAAAATCCTCATGCTCACCTATATGGCTCAGCTTGGCACCTCAGTACCTGTCTGAACTATTATCTACTACTACTACTACTACTACTACTCCCCACCTCGCAATCTTCGCTCTGCTAATTCTGCTCTCCTTACTGTCTCCCAAGCCCGTCTACATTCTATGGGTGACAGGGCCTTCTCCTGCTATGCCCCCAAGCTCTGGAACTCTCTCCCCATGGATATCAGAGAGTCACCTTCTCTAAACTCCTTCAGATCCAGACTCAAAACCCTCTTCTTCAGAAAAGCCTTTACTGAACTGGTTCCATTCTTCACCCCTCTGCTCTTCTTAGTACCACCATCCAAAGTCTCCTCTGTGTATTGTCATTGTGTTTTATCTTGTGTATTCTTCTTATTTATTGTTGTTGTCATCCTGTAAAGCGCTTTGAGAAGCCACCTTTAAAGGTGCTACATAAAATAAGGTTTATTATTATTATTATTATTATTATTATTATTATTATTATTATTATTATTATTACACTGATGTTGGTTTACTGCTCATCTGTCAGAGCTGCCTACTTTGTGCTTCTGTCCCAGTCTTCAGGGATTTTACCCAAATCTGTGAATTTAATCCAAATTCCCACTCGATCTTGATCCTAAAAGTACAGATGAACCATTTCCAGTAGAACTGTTTGATATCGGACTTATATTTTCACTTCATTTTTACTCAGGTATCAGTTTATACAAAAGACAGTTTTTAATCACCTCGAAACAATTTATAGTTACTTCAGTTCCTTCAGTGCAGAGCTCTTTCCAATTGTTTTCCACTCACTGGGAATTTCACCATGACCTACAAATTTATACTTTAATTTCTCCTCCAGCTGTGACCTGAAAGTACAGATGAACCATTTCCAGTAGGACTGCTCGCTGTTATCTGGGGTGATGCGCCACCTGCTGTAAGGTTCACCTGCTTCTCTGTAGGTCTTATAGGGAACAGTTTTAGTAGATTCCCAAGTAGGATAGAAACTCTTGTCACTGCTGACTGAGGTGGTACAAATATCAACATAAAATATATCTGTCCCATGGATATGCCAGCCAGCCAGAGCAGAAGGACGATGAAACTGGACACTGTGATCAGAGTTATGACCAGGGATAGTGTTTGTGCTGATGGCTTTACAGAAGGGACACTGTTCCCAACAGCCACTGAGCGCCTCACACAGAATCTCATCAGGTCTGCGTCTGAAAATCTTTAAGTCAAGGTCAGGTTTGCTGCTGCTTTCTTTCTGAAGACTTTTCAGTAGCTCATCAAGTGATCTGGCCATCATTTCTCTGAGGAACTGCAGGTCTGTGATGTCTTCCTTTTCAATGTTTCTGAAGTCCTGTCTGGGGAGCACCATGTGATCACTGAGTGCTGCACAGAACTCATCCAGCCACAAGGTGGTGCCACCATGTCTGTCTTTCACTGCTGCAGTGACAGTAGTGTTCACTGTTAAAACCTGCTGTACTAGGTCACTCAGATTGGTTTTAAACATCCTTCTCAGTTGATCACTGTTGTCTCTACAGTATCTCTCAACACGCTCCCTTATAAACTTCTCAAAATAACCCTTTGGATGGTTAATATATTCCATATAGGAGTCAAAGTTCGGCTGCTCAGCGAGGTGTCTCAGAATATGGTTTTCCAGGTTGGATCTGTTACCACTGAAAGCAGGGTAGTTAGATTTCATTTTATCTGGGATCTGGATACAGGTCTTATCACATGCTGCCTGCTGGATCGCAGGTTTGAGGCATCTGCACAGAAAATCTACAAAGAATGTGACAGATGAGGCTCCTTTACAGAAGCTCTTAAAACAGTCGAGGTACTGATCCCTCTTACTCTGGAGGTAAGTCAGAGGATTGTTGGCTTTCCTGAAGGCTGTGTGCATTTTCTTAAATTGTTCTACTGCTGTGGTGCACAGATAGACAGACAGTTCAAACTCGTACTCCTTTGTGAATATATTTTGCTCTGTAGACTTTTCATAATCAGTTATTTTAATCTTTATCAGCCCCAGGATTTCATGGATGAAGTTGTCATTGAAATCCACTTTCTCTTCTTCTCTCCTGTCAATGTATTTATTAACAGGTCTCTGTATTTCCTGAATGGGTTCATTCCCATGATATTCCCACTGTGGGTCTTGAAAAGTAACCGTATTCCATGCAGATCTTGCCCAGCTTTGTTTGATGTGTTTTTTCCTATTGAACTGGAACATCTCCTCTCTGTTCACAATTTTGTTGAGGACATCTCCCTGGTTCTTGAATTTCTCCATCAGGATGTTTTGCACTGTGGCTCTGATGTCCAGCTGTTCCTCAGGGGGCAGCTCTGAGGACACTCTGGTCACCCAGCTCTTCCAGAGTCTGTCAAACTGCTCCTCCACTTTCTTATCACTGAGCTTCTGCTCCTTCAGTCTGGACGCCAGGTCTTTGCTCATTTTAATCAGTTCTGCTTCGTATTCTGATTTCTTCCTGTCTAGCTCCGATCGGCATTTCTTCAGTCTGATCAGTTCATTGCTCTGCTTTCTGGTTTCTTCAATGAGCTCATTTCTCAGGCTCTCAAACCTTTTATCAACATTCACCTTCCACTTAATCAAGATCTCCTGGTATTTTTCTTCTTTAAAATACTTCTTTATTTCAGCTGTCAGAGTTCTGTAGATCTCATGAAATTCTCTCCTCAGATCTGACAATGTCACAGCCTGAACTATATTATTGATGATTTGGTTGCTCAGTCTGTTCTGTACCTCTAAGGCTCGTTTCCTCATCTTCCATGACCACTCTCCGTACCTGTCCTCCAGTTTACTGTAAACCATCATTTCTAGGGTGTTTCTGAAGCTGAAGACAAAGTTCTCCCCCAGCAGGGTGTTCCAGAGATCTTTGATCCGTAATTTAAACTCTGACAGTGAGGGAAACTTCACTCCCGGCTGCCACTGAGCGACACTGAGGAGCTTCATCTTCAGCTCCTGGACGTTCTGGCTGTAGGAGGGGTTGGGAGGAGCCATCGGAGGGTCTCCTTCCAGAAGGTTTTTGAAGTAGAAAACCTGTGAGTCCACATCAAACTGGATAATGTCACTGAAGCCGGTAACTTCACAGCCTTCCTCTTTGGCAGCAATGCGGGACATTTCATCCAGTTTCTCCTGGAGGCGCCTCCTTCCCTCCATATTCTTGCTGTTTGCTGAAGATTCTGCCACATTCTGATGCACAAAAACACAACTTGGTTTGATCTGAACAGACTTCATTCTCAGAAATGCCTGGACGCAGATTTGGAGAATATCCTGCATTTCAGAGGGATTTTCTCCCATGATGTTGATCACAGTCATGTCACCAATCCCGATAATAAACGTTGCTAATTCATTGTCATGACTCAGTGTGGTTTTATTACTGAGCTCTGGTGACCGAAGCCCCTCTGTGTCCACCACCAGGACAAAGTCATACTGCAGCTGAGCTCTGACATCCTCACTCACTCGCACTAACTGCATGAACACTCCCCTGGTGCACCTTCCTGCACTCACTGTGAACTGCAGCCCGAACATCGTGTTCAGCAGAGTGGACTTTCCCGAGCTCTGGACTCCAAGAACAGAGAGGACAAACACCCTTCTGTCTCCAATTTTTTCCTTGAGTTTGTCTAGGACAGCCTCAATCCACAGGAGGGGCACATGGGCAGCATCTCCGTCCATCAGCTCCAGAGGATGTCCTGACATCAGCATCTCGGCTCCGACAGCGGGAAAGACACTGACAAACTGTCTGTACTCTTCTAGACCCTCTCCTTCTGATTGAACAGCCTCATGAAGCTGAGCGGTTTCTCTCATGAGGTGTTGAAGTCCGAGAGTAGCAGCAGTGATCTCTTCAGATATGGTGCTCAGGTCTTTCTGCAGTTTCATCTCCTGCTCCTTGTCCTTGCTCTTCTCTTTCTGCCTCAGTGTTTTCCATGTGGAGTGGAATTTCTTCTGAAGTTCACTCAGTGTGTCTGCAGTCAGTTCATCTAGATACATCCCCAGCCAGTGCAGCATGAACAGTTTAATGTCTTGTGGATCTGCAGAAGCTAAACACTCCAGGAAGGATCTCATGAAGTCATGGAGAGGGAAAGCTCTCTTTAGCTGCTCACGGCGGAGGGCTCTTTTCTCAGCCCTGATATTGCTCACCTGCTGTTCAATACTTGTGTTCACTCTGCTGTTCAGACAATACTGTTCTTTGTCCTTCAGGCACCACTTGTGCCACAGCTTGCCCTGCAGAGGCAGCAGCTTCTCCTTGAGGTTTAATAACTCATCTTCTCTCAGGAGGCTCATCAGAAGTTCAGCCTTTTCCTTCCCTTCTCTACAGGCTTCACTGTCTTCATCCACCCTGAACTGCTGCTGTCTCGCAGCCTGTAAGTATGTCTGCAGGCTGGAGCTCTTGTTCACAGTGGAGATGCAGTGTTTGACATGTAATACTATCTCATCAGTCAGATCAGCTTCGTTCCTGTTCTTGGCAGCCAGTCTCACCTTGGTTGGATTGTTTCCTTGTGGGACTTTACTCAGGCCAGCAAACAGACAGATTAGGGGAACAGGAGAGTTGAAAAGAGCCTCAGCTGTCTTCTTCACGTCTTCCCCCAGTGGAGTCTCTGTGATCAGAACTACATTGACAACGCTGACCTCCTGGAGAAACTGCAGCTGTTCTGGGTGTTTGCTGGCATCACCGTGAAGGTTCAGGAGAGCCACACAGCTGTCGAACACGTCGTCCTTCCTGCCTCCTGGACAGTACCAGGCGATCTCCACCACCCCGTCCATGAGCAGGCAGTGTGGGGAGCTGCCCCTGCAGTGCCGGTGGAAAAACACACTGTGTCTCTTGGGGCTGACGACGCTGTTTAGGATCTGGGATTTGGAGACGGAGGATGATCCCAGCCTGATGAAGGACACCGTTGGCACTGGAGCATTGAACATGTCCCTGCAGTTGTGTTTCACAGAGCTGCCTCTCTCAGATGGCTCCCTGCAGCACCATGATTTCTTGATCTGCCTCAGGGCCCACAGAGGGAACTCCAGTGCCCCAGTCCAGGGGCTGGGCACCAGCAGGGGTAAGGTGAACTGACAGGTGGACAGCTTGGTGTAGAGGTACTGCCTCAGGAAGTCATCAGAGTAGTGGAACACAGCCATGTGGACGTCCATGGGGTGAATGTGAGTCTTGTGTTTCTTTTCCTTCTCAACATCTTCCTCGCCAATACTGAAGAAGCCAAAACTGCTTTTTTCAGGACCACTAGAACACTGCACTGTGGTGGCACTGTTTTCCTTACAGTCAGTATCCGGAACTTTAAGAACAAAAAAACGGACACTGTAGTCCAGCATCATGAGCTTGTACAGATAGTGGAAACAGAGCTGGCTCTCCTCTCTGGGATTGTTCACACTTTGTGAGGCACTATCTATGACAAGAATATCTTTTTTTTGCTGTTTAAGGCATAGGCACTTTAGACCCAGTTTCTGAAGCAAATTCATAAAATCTTCTCGTTCCTCGCTGTTTGTCAAGTGTGTCAACTGCAGTTCAAGTTGTTTCCAGTCCTGATATACATTTGCACATGTGATTGCTGAGGAGACTTCAGGGATCATTTTCCCCTTTAGCTGTGATTTTATCAACTGTAGTCGCCTCTCCTTATCCTTTGAGGTGACTGACTGTTTGTTTTTTGATGCAGTCAGAGCTGTGAGCACTAAGTGGGCCTGAGCTCTTGTAGGATGTTGCCCTTTCAGTAAGCAGTCTTTGTCATAAGCCTTCTGGAGCTCATTCTCTAAAAAGTCAATGTCTTTCCAGCCCAGAGGGTGACTGAAACTGTTGTTCTTCAAGCTGTATCCTACAGATGTGATGACCGAAAGTACCAGCAGTTCTGCTTCTCCCTCATTGTTCTGTGTTAAAGTCTGTCGCAGGGAGTTCAGGGAGAAGGCAATAGTGCATGTGGCTTTGATCTTGGCCTCACGCACAGTTACAGAGTCACTGAGTGCTAATGTAGAATCTGCTAGTTCTTTAGTTCTCCTCAGGATTTCCGCCAGTTCAGAGAACTCGGAAACAGAGACAACTTTGAATATTTCCTCCTCAGCCTGGTAGGCCCACTCCATGATTTTGGCTCTGTTTGGGACGTTTTTCACTGTGTACAGGTGAGGCTCCATGAGAGAGCGCATCATCGTTTGCAGGTTTATTGCTTCCTCATGTTTGTGCTTTTTAACAACTTCCAGTAAAACATCTTGCAGGACCTTGTTAGAGAGACAGGTCTGAAACCAGATTCTGTGGGACCCTGTTGTTTCTCTCAGTTTACTCTTGAACTGCAGCAGCTCAGTCAGAACCTGTTCACTGTTGGACACAGTCCAGTTCTTCACTGTCTGAATCAGCTCCTCAGCCTCTCTCTGTGCCGAGAGCTCCCTCTCTCCTGACATCAGGTCTGCGTCCTGCCCTGTGATCCTTCTGTAGGCCTCCAGCAGGCTGCTGCTCAGTCTGAAAGGGTCTGTGAAGTCCTGAGTGTGAGCAGACAGGATGATGTCCCACACAGGAATCAGCCTGGTTCCTCTGTCTATCACCTGCCAGGTCCTGTTGCTGCTGACCAGAGCACACTTCCACTGCAGGTGATTGTGAGTTTCAGCAGGACCCCCACTTTTAGAGACAGAGAGCTTCACTCCGCTCATCTGGGTTTCACTGTAGTTCCCAGTAAAGTGTCCTTTCAGCTCTGATGCAGACTTGCTCACTCCAGCTGAACAAGATGTGGTTAATGCACAGTATCCATGACCAACATAGATATTTAGAGCTTGTCAGATGTCAGGCTGTTCATCCCTGTGAGATCATTGCTGCTGAAACCCTCACCAGAGGCCTTCCACCAGAACACCCCACCAAAGTGAACAGGACCCTGGTTAGCATGGGTGCCAAATCTCTTAAAAAAACTATCCATTCTGTTTATTAACATAGGGAACATGCTATCTTCTTCACTCTTTAACAGCGCCGTTTCTATATCTCGGAGGTCTCTCATGGCAGCACCTGACAACTTCAGTCTATTCTTCTCAAAAAAGCTGGACGCCAGTGGTACATAGTTGTACTTTGTTTTCCATATGCATGGGTGTGCAGATGGGGGTTTCTCCTTGTCTGTAGAGTGTGAGAGACCTACTGTGTTTGCAGCAGAGAAGGCCTTGAATTCACCTGTTACTAAAGTGCTGAAAGAGTAGCCCAGATTTTCCATGACCTTCTGGAAAAGGGCCTGTGATTTATAGGATGAAAACTCCTCCTGCTCATAAAGGGAGCTGTGCTGGGGTCTGTGCAGTGAGAAGCCCTCAGGAACCTCAATGAGCTGCTCTCTCTTCTCCAGCATGTTCTTCAGAACCCCAGTGCAGTAGATTCCCTGCAGAGACAGGCCTTCAGACGCATTACTTAACACCTCCTCATCAGAAAGGTTTCCAGGAGGAGAGGTGGATGTGTCTTCCATGAAACTGAGCTGTTTGTGCAGATTCTTTACCAGCTCTTTGAGGGATTGTCCAGCCGGTACCCAGCACTCCTTAGGGACGTCAAGAGCTGAACGAATCTTATCTTTCAACGATTTCACCTGGGCGGCGTTTTCTTTATTTTTCTCTAACAGTTTCTGAAGCTGTGTTAGGTCCCGTCTCACCTGCTGTGTTCTCCTTCTAAAGGACTTCTGTGGGTTTACCTAGTTTATTAAGACAGAAGAAAAAAAGTAAATAATTTAGCAAACAGAATGGGTTTCTGGGCGATAATTAAAAATCGAACACGCTAAGAAATTTTCCATCCTGGTTACATTCTAAAAAAGTCCATGTAAAGTATATAAGGAAATAATATACAAAACTGAGTTTTTTCAATAGAAATACATTAAAACATGAATGTTGAGACTTAACATTCAGGATGACTTGACACAGAAATTGTATATACATATTGTATAGTACATATTGTAACAAGTACGTAAATTACAGTAGAGAGAAACAAACTTGTTTAGCTTGAAAGTGATTAGGGAAGGATGTTGGGACAATAAGCTGTGTTATTACCATAAACAAAACATTACAGCAACGAGGTTTAGATGTTGCTGTCTAGTATGTTTGACAAATCAATCACTTATCCTCTAAAAATAAATTCATTGTTTTGAATAATACATTATTGAAATCATTTAAAATAAAAATGATTAATTTAATTGCTATTTTTTAAATTAGATTTTTCCATTCATGGTGAATTTACAAATAAATTTACACATTTTTTAAGCATAAATTTAAATGTTATTAAAAACCAGAATGCTCAAACTAATGGTGTCTAAAGCAAAAATGAAAGAGAAAAAAAAATTGTTTGCGTAAGCATTCAGATCTGTGGATTCAATATTTAGTGAAAGTACCTTTGGAAACAATTACATCTGTAAACGTTTTTAGGCATATCTCTACTAAACTAAACCAAATTGTTTTGAGATCACTCAAGGACAGTAATGGTCAAGTCTCAAAGACTTTCATTTCTGATTAATGCTTGACGTCACTATGCTCACAAAGAGACCAAAGGTCATTGAAATGTACAACGATGTACTGTAGCTGCAGATGGATTTTTTGGATTCTCACAGGGAAATCACAGAATTGGCTGCAGCTGGAAACTCCCCCCATTTGTAAGCAGTTCCTGAAGCAAGTTAAGGTTGTCCACAAACTCTCAAGGTTCTATAAAGTAGTGAGCATGGTGGTATAACATTGATAGCAGCCTAGGTCATTTACTTCAATTATCTTGAGATATCACATTAAATACGTTAACAAGGTACACGTGTGTTCATTTCGAATCCACTTGTGTTCAATTGCTTGATAAATTGCACAATAAATATCACTGACTGTGAGGTCTCACACCTAAAAGAGCCGATCAGGGGTGAGTTTCCTGAAAACGATGAATCTTAGAGACTAACGAGCAACTTTCCGCTGTACAGATGCAGCCATTCAAAACAAGCGGGCGATACCACATTATTGTGCGGTGCGCTTGACGCAGTTTACCTCAAGTTACCGTATTAATACCATAAATTCTCGCATAGTGCTTCATGATACCACGTGGTACCGCAAATAAAATAATAGTATTCAGAATTTCCGCAAGGTGGAGCTAATAAAGCTCAACCTCTCATGTTTGAGCTGTCGCCATCAAAGTCTTTACCAAAATTATTACTAATAGTATTAATAATGAATGACCTTGGACAAGCTGTAAACTCAAAGTATTGCCCTGGTCCACATTCTTTTTTCATTGATTGTCTTTGTAAAAGTAACACCCCAGCATTTCGCAATCACGCATTTGTTTCCAATCATGCAAAGTACAGTAATTTTTGAGAATCTCCGATTCACCATGCCTTTCACATGCTCATAAAAGATATTGATTTTGGAACATATATATTACTGTATGCAAACTGTACTATATACAGTATGTATATGTATATTTAATGTCTTTACTGTGCCCATTTTAGTATTGAATATTTATATGGAATTTTACCACTAAAGGGAAATCTTAGTAGCTGAGCATAAAAAGAATAGGAGCATACTGTAACACGTGTGAAGGCCATAAACGATATTAATTTTGGAACATAAACATATAGTATATGGCTGGTTTCGGTACTTTAAAGAAAAAATACACACCAGTATTCCATTTCTCCCTAAACATTTTAAGCATCGAAGTCTTTAACTAACATGTGAAATAACGTGTATAAAAAGTGGTAGTTATAAGCTTTTCTGCGAATACGCTCGATACCGGAGTCAACAAGCATACTTTTAGAATTTGATTAATAGGGAATATAATATGGAATCGCGTATCTAAAGAAATTAATAACGATATAATTATATTCATGTACTGCAACAGAGTAGTACACGCTGTACAATGTCTGTTGATTCTGTATGTGTAGGGCTGTTTCACAACTCCTCACGCGACCTTGCTGGTGGTACTGTGGTCTATGTTCCCAACTTGTAAACCTGAGGTTGTGTGTTCAAATCCAGCTAGTGACTTGACTCTTCTTATAACAAACATTTCTTTGAAAAAATAGAATAGCAATATTATGGACAATAAATTGACAATAAATATAGAAAAGCACATATTAAATTTTGGAAATAGTTTTAATATGTTAATAGTTCCCTGGTTCTGCACCCCTGGGTGTTTCTCTCTCTCTCGCTCAATCACTCGCTCACCCTCCCCCCTCTCTCAATTCAATTCAATTCAAGGTGCTTTATTAGCAGGGCTCGTCGTGTGTCTCTCTCTGGTCGGGGCGCGGGAGAGCTCGCTGGCAGGTGGTGACGGAGAAGAAAATAAAGCCAGCTTTTAACTCCGCAAGTCTGAGTTTTTGGGTCCGTCCTATCCGAACCCAAAATCGTTACACTATTATTCTGTCCATCGAAAACCTGTTTATATGTGACCTTTCAGAACACCTATCTGTTTTCTTCCTGGCACAATTTATGAGCACTCTGTGATTAAATTAATTATCGTTACATTATCATTCTCACTGTGCATAACAAGGAAGATTAATAAACATAAGGTTGTCTAATGACAATCTATTGTTTATCTCATGGCTAAATAGTCAAGTCTAGCCAAAAGAGAAAACATCGACTTTATTTAAACTACAGCGAAAGTATTAATGGTTTTTAATTACCATACTTTATGGTACATGACTTTGCTAAAACGTATTTACACTTGTAAAAAAAACATTCCAATGTTAATGCGACATGGAAGATAATGTGGTGTATTGGTCGTTAGTGAAAATATTTAATCAATTAATCTCTTTACTGTGCACATTTTAATCCACTTAGTATTGAATATTTATATGGAATTTTACCACTAAAGGGAAATTTTAGTAGCTAAGCATAAAACGCAGAGGAGCATAACAAAGGTCATAAAGGTCATAAACAATATTAATTTAGGAACATAAACATATTATGTAAACTGTATGTTGCTGTTATTGGTATTTTAAAGAAAAAATACACACCAATACTCCATTTCTCCCTAAACATTTTAAGCACCAAAGTCTTACATGTGGTTTTCATCACTCTCTGCGGGAGTGCTGGCTGTGACGAATTAAACCGGTTTCACAGGTATTTTCAAAGTAGAAGGGGTCGAGTCTTCAGCAGGAGGGGGTAACAAGCTGCCCAGCCGTGTGGAATGCTACAGAACCATAAACAGACAATACACACTAGCCGAATATTTGACCAAGATATCCAGACACAGCTGTATGAGCTCCACCAGTAAAACTCAAAGTATTACGCTGGTCCACACTATTTGCAACCATCATTTTAAATGAAAAGACTTTATTTTTTCATCGACAAAAAGTAACACCCACCACAGCATTTCGTTGATCTAACTAACAAGGATGGGACATGGGACAAAAACTGTTCAATCCCTAGTTCGTCTGGCATTTTTTTTTACTATAACAACAAATAAAAATTCCCTTGCTTTTAAAAGAGCGTTTCATAATTTCTAACAACGAAAATTATTAAACTGCGACATTATCATTCAACGAAAGCTCAAAATATCACAAGGATCCTCAAGAGATCAACAAAGACAACAGAAAAAGATATGTGTATAAGATACTGTCCATGGGAATCCAAACTTTTTTATCTACGCTAAGAAGTAGACTTTAAAATTTCTTCATTACACAGTGAAGTCAAAATTCCGGGATGTGCCTATATTAGTACGCTGGGCAAACGTTCCGAGGTCAAATTCTTCCAGCACGGGTGTACCTTTAAAGTGGAGACGACGGCACAGACATTTTTTGGCATGCATAAAAAACAGCAATTCTGTCAGTGAGCCCTAAATGAATTAATAGCAAACATGCTTTCATGGAGGGCTTCTCAGATAGTTGGGCCTTCAGGTAGATTGTCAGGTGAAAGGATTTGTAAATATATTTTGTTAAAGCAAGTCAGTTTTTCCGCAACACATAAAATACATTTTTCCAAGAAAGTTTAGCCTTTGTCACTAATGAAACCACTAAATAAAGACATAAATATAGAGATTTTTTTATTCAATGTTGGTAGCAGGATGAACTGTCAGGTTGTGCTAAGTGTATATTTTGTTGCAGAGTTGCTGCAAGATGTTAACAGTGAAAAAAGATATTTAGAAATGAGTTATTTCCAGAAGAAAATTTTCAGAATAATCGGTGCCATTAACCGCTCCAGGCAGCAGAACTGAGAACCGTGCCTCCTCCCTCTCTCGGTGCTGCACCGGGTCTAAATATCTAAACATATGTATCTATATAGCAGGAAGTCTCACTGTATTCCACTTTTTTCTAAACACGGAAAAACAGATTCACAACGCGACGCTGTGTCACTGTGTAAAAAAAATGGTTTGAACACCCTATATTGCAAAGAGCTGCTGAGCTACTATAAGAATAGGAGTTCCAGCTGTCAAAGGGGAAAGTGCCCGCGGTCTTTTAATTAGTATTAATATAAGTATTTAGTGGTATTAAATAAATACAGCTTTTTAGTATAGATTACACTTTTCTAAAATGTATTTAAAAATAAAAATGATTACAATCTAATCTTTCCACGTTTGGTCCAAAAATCCCAAGAAAAATACATCTAAATAGGGAGAAAGCTATGCTGAAAGTTTATTAAGATACTTAGAAGACAAAGATAACAATTTATGTTGCATTTGTCTGATTGTGAATAAAAAAATACATATGATAAAACATGCTTTTGCGATTTAAATCAAAACGTGATTTAAATCAATATAAATGTTTATATTGTAACGCATACTTTACAGCCTCCATTTCTTTATAAAAAATTAAAGATCGTTTGCACAGCCTAAGAGGGGGGGTCTACTCTCAGTGACAGCTGACAATCCTCCATACACTCAAGTGAAAAATTAATAATGCCAATGTAAACGTCATATTTACAATTTGTTGATAATAGAAATGTTAAGTTCTCTAAAGCTTTGTGATATCTTTACCCAGGCAGCAAAAGATCAGCTACACTGGGAAGATGCGACACAGAAGATATGATTAATAACCTTTTAAATCTGAAGGGAGATGTAAAGGGATCCCCCCACAAACACACACAATAGAAGCAGGAAGCAGAAGCAGGGACAGTTGTCAGAAGGAAAGAAGGTGACTATTCATTGTTATTAAAAATGGCTTAAATTCGATCATGTTGTGATATTTAGAAATATAAAAAGTCAATTAATTGTCCATAATATTGTTATTCTATTTTTTCAAAGAAATGTTTGTTAAAAAGAAAGTTACAGCACCAACTGGATTTGAACACACAACCTGTGAGTTACTAATCCAGCACATAGACCACCAGGCTACCAGGAAGGTCAGCCCTACACATACAGAATCAACAGACATTGTACAGCATGTATTACTGTGTTGCAGTACACAAATATAATTTTATTGTTATTAATTTCTTTAGATACGCGATTCCATATTATATTAGCAGAAAAGCTTAAAACTACCACTTTTTATACGTGCTATTTCACTTGTTAGTTAAAGACTTCGATGCTTAAAATGTTTAGGGAGAAATGGAATACTGATGTGTATGGTAAAATACACATCAGTGGTAAAATTCAATATCTACAACGGGCACAGTAAAGACGTTTACAGTAAGTCTTTCTACAACAGACCAGTGCCCCTGTCGGTCAACCAATCACGAACCGCGTCATCTTGCGTCATGATACGCGATACCGCAGCCAATTACCTTCGGTACGTGTCTGTACCGCGCACTTTGAATGGCTGCATCTGTATTATGATATAGAATTTGTTTTCATAATTTCAATAGAACATACTTGAAAAGACTTGGATAGTATGTTTTTATTGCCTGGAGTTAACTATTAGGTTATTATTAACTTGTTGGTACAGTAGCTACTGTGTTGTTCCTTTTGTAATAGTGAAGGTTTAGGTGGACTGCCTGAGCACCGGCTTCTTTTCTTTAGCCAGGAAGCAAATGGTGTGCTGGTGTCGTATCGAAAAACAGGTCTTTGTCGCTATATAAAAATGTCCTTCCAATAAAGGAGAACAGTAATTCACTAGCTGTTCAGTTAGAAGGCTGGTTCTGAGCTTAAACCCCTGTTTGTGATCTCATGAGGTTCTTATGTAGTTTGATGAGACACAGCTGCTGCAGGGGCACATTCCCACATGCTGCAGAGTAGGGTGCACCACTGTCACACTTTAGTATTTTTGAAATTTCACATTGAACTTAAGTAGAGGTCAAACATTTTAAGAACATTTTTATTGTGCAGAACAGAAACAATAAACTTATGAAAATCAACTAAATAAGTAAATGTTATACTTCAAATAAAATTCTTATAAACTTAAGTCATACTTAAAACAAAATAAAATGAATATATAAATTAATAATAAAATAAATAAGAAATATTCAGGCATTAAAGTAATAACACCTCAAGTATTCAAACAGCTGCTTAGTGTAAAAATTTGAGAAAGAGGATGCATTGCTGTTTTCTGCTCATGGTGACTTTTTAAATCCAAACCATTTCCAACCAGCCAATGACCCTTCTTTTGAACACAACACAATTTCATCGCTTGTTCCCGTCTCGCTAGCGCTGCCTTTCTCCACTTCCCCACCTATTTGTGTTTGCAGATGGGCATACCAAACATGTGCGTTTGTTTTCTCGGAAAAGGGAAGCATGTCTTTATTGGCCGCAATGATCTCAGATGCGTCATAAACCGGACGTCTGAATCACCCAAGATCAATAATTCTGAACCTATCAGATTTCCAAATATCAGCAAGATATTGAATTATATAACTGGAGCTAAAATACAGCAGAATTTTAAACTATGAGCAGTCAATAGTGAAAATTTCCAAACCCCATTTTTCGATGACAGTGGCGTCGCAATCTATGTAAACACCAATATCCATTCTCTATCGGTATATGCGCTATAGCCAAATCCATATCATATTTCTACCGGTTATACCGCGCACCACAGAATGGACTGGCGCATCATCCATCATCCAGGTGGTGATGCACATTGATTTCCATCGTTCCTTATTTGTGACAGAACTCTAACAATGCAAGACTGCCATCTTGTGTCTCACTTCATTTTGCTTATGTCAGTGGTTCTCAAACTGTGGTATGCGTACCAGGAGTGGTACGCAGAGCGCCGCCAGCTGGTACGCCATATGACCCTGGAACTTTGTTGTGTGCACTGAAAAATCAGGATGGGTTTTCATATTTTCTATTTTAATACATGTCGAATATGCAGCCCACGTTGTCACGCCCTCTGCAGCCAGAGGGCGCTCTTTCTCTGTCCTGTCCCTAGTTTCCGGTCTGCTGTCCTTCCTGTCCCTCTCTTTCCCTTGGGCTATATATTTCCGGGTCTTGCACTCTGTCCGGGCTCAGCATTGTTGTTCAGATGTCCTGAGACCCGCCTAGCACCAGGGCGCCCCACGTCCGCTCCCTGAGGGCATAGGTTTCTATACGGCATTCCTGAACTCTTTGCACTAATGAGCCCGGGCCTTTTTCCCGTCTCGCCGCTACGCATATGGGTCTTTTTCTGCTCTCCTGCTCCCCACGGTTAGTCCCTTTGGACGTCCGTGACACACGTACCACGATACAGCGTGCGCGAATACTTGAGTGGACACAGAGCTACAATGTAATTCTATATCATTCTATAGGAATGCGTGCTACGAACGCAAGTGACCAATTGTATTTAAAAAGCTTATCTCCAGCAAATAGGGAGGTAGGAGAATGTGCGTGATTTCAGAACAATGCCAATGTTGTAAACAAAGGAATGAATAGAAATGCGTGCTAGGAACGCTGGTAATCTTGTGATCACAGGAAAGTGTGATAGGTAACAGAAAAATATTTAAGAACTGTTCTAGGTTAATTTGAGAAAAATACCTGAGCATCAATGTGTTTCGCTCCCATGCGCATGAAATAAAAACTTCTTTTAACTTCTGAGACAGACTCCTGAAACGGAAATGGGGAAAAATGCAAGCTTGCGGATTGCTAAAGCAGGTAAGGCCCACACTATTTTTGAAGAACCTTATTTACCGTTAGCAAAAGAGCTGACGCGTATTATGTGTGGAGAAAAAGCTGCTAAACAGCTCGACCTGCTTCCCCCTCTGAAAGACACAGTCACTCATAGAATTATTGAAATGGCGGATGATATAAAAAGTACGCTGACAGAGCGCATTAAGATGAGCAGACGCTTTTCACTGCAATTAGATGAGTCTGTAAGTCAATTTGGCCAATTTGCTTGTTTACGTTAGATACGAGTTTGAGGGCATGTCCCATGAGGACTTTCTGTTCTGTAAGCCGCTGCCAACAGGAACTACAGGAGAGCTAATTTTTCAGCTTCTGAATGAATTTATCGAAGAGAATGGCATCGACTGGATAAAATGCATCTGAGTTTGTACACACGGTACTAGAGCGATGACAAGCCCACACAGCAAGAGGTTGCTTTAGATATGAAGTGCAACATCCACTGCAAGACCTTTGCCGTCAAGAAAATGCCTGACGATTTAAAATCTGTTAGACTCTGTTGTGAATTGTGTCAAGGCACGAAAAATGACTTCACATCTGCTTTACTCTAAACGGGCTCACCCCTCTCACTGAAATGGTGCTTTTTATTGTTTATTTTTATTTGTTGTTGTTCCTGTTTTTTTCTGTAAAGCGCTTTGAGAAGCCATCTTTAAAGGCGCTATATCAAATAAAGTTTATTATTATAATAATATTGTAACGCATACACAGCCTCTGGGCTGATGGGAGATTTCCCTTTGGCTCAAGAGGCTAGGTCCCTGTTGAGTAACACCGGAGGCTTGGGTGTGAGTCCCTGATGGTGGGGGGCTGACCTGCTGTGGTGAGGGCGCCCATGTGAGCCCTGTAGTGTTACATTGGTGTTAGAGTGGGGTGGGATAGCCCTTTGCCAAGGATGGTGAGTTAAGTGGGGGAGAGTGTAATGCATACGGCCTCCATTGCTTGTAAGAGCTGGCTTACCAGAGTGGTGATGTCACCGCCCTTCCCTGTGAATAGCAGGGACTGCAGCCATCAGGCTGATGGGAGATTTCCCTTTGGCTCAAGAGGTTGGGTCCCTTTTGAGTGATGCTGGAGGCCCGGGTTCAAGTCCCTGACGGTGGGGGGCCTACATGAACCCCCTAGGGTTAAATTATTTATTATGTGTATGTGAGTGTGTGCATAAATGTGCGCTCATGTCGGCCATTGCGATTTTCTGGGGTTCCTATGAGAAGATGTTTTGTAGGTGGTACTTGGATGCTTTGGTTTGATCAGGGGTGGTACTTGGTCAAAAAAGTTTGAGAACCACTGGCGTATGTAATTCTGTAATGTCTTCAGTGTTCTGTGATTGCTTCAGTACATTTAAAGTGACTTGTTGTTGTACAGGCCGAGAGTGGAACATTGCGAATGAGCCAGCAGGAGAAAATAATGAACGAAGCCAAAAGGTAACACCTATACGTGCTGTGTGTGTATACGGTATATACAATAAACCTCTATATATATAAGAGATAAGATAAGATCACTGTATTGTCCATTTACAATTTCTTGTATTAGGAATTTGTCTTTTCATATACCCCAACTTTCTCTCCGTGAGACACACAGACAAGGGGAGAAGCTGGGGGTCAGCACAGGGTCAGCCATTTATACAGCGCCCCTGGGGCAGTTGGGGTTAAGGGCCTTGCTCAGGGGCCCAACAGAGTAGGATTCCTCTGCCAGCCACAGCATACAAACCGGCAACCTTCCAGTCACAGGCGCAGAGCCTTAGGCACTGCACCATCCATAATATGCAAAGGAACAAGTAAAGGTTTATTCCATGCTGAAAAGAGAAGAAAAAAAAAACACAATGTTTCAGCTATGGAGCTTTCTTCAGGTGTGAATAAACCTTTACCTTTGCAGCCTACGCAGGCTGACTCAGCTCCCTCTTGAAATATACAGTATACATAACACATGCAGAATAATATATTTATATATCTATAGAGTGTGCAAGGCACTGATGTGTCCAATTTCCTTAAAAAACTTAACCTTTCCAAATGGAATTTGAATTTCCTGCTTTCTTTGCCAATTTTATTACAAGTTGTCTCTGGAGTTGGGGGGGGGCATCAGACTTAATTGCTATGTGGCAGAGTGGTTTCATGTCAGTGTCTTAGAAACTTTTAAATTCCCTTTCCTTGCAGTTTTTACCCAAGGGATCACCAGAGGGAGAAGAACTTCAGGAATCATCAGAGACAGAGGTTCCAGAGAGATCACCAAAGACAGCAGAACGTGAGGAATTACCAGAGAGAGAAGATGCCAAAGTGCCACTTAAAACAGAAACTAGAACAGAGCCATCAGAGGTGAGTACATATTTATACTAATTGCTATATACTAATAGCAATATATATATACTTGCATACAGTGCCTTCAGAAAGTATTCACCCCCTTAAATTTTTTCACATTTTGTTCCTGTTACACTTCCAAATTTTACCACATTGAAATACTTTTCTCTCCCTTCAATAACACAATACCTTCAACACATTTGAGTCAAAAAATATTTTTTATTCACAGATAAAAGATTCAAGGATATTCGTTTCTCCAGAATGAAAGACTTACATTTCTCATTTTAAAAAGTATTCACGCCCCGAGTCAATACTCTGTACATAGTCCTTTAGCAGCAATTACATCAGAGAGTCTTCTTGGGTATGTCTGTATGAGCTTTGCACATTTAGATTGTGGAGTTTTTGCCCATTATTCAATGCAAAGTTGCTCCAACTCCACCAAATTAGATGGAGAACTTCAGTGGACAGCAGTTTTCGGGTCATACCATAGACTTTCAATTGGATTCAAGTCTAGGCTCTAGCTGGGCCATTCCAGAATACTAACCTTTTTTTTCCAGCAATTCCTTGATAGTTTGTGTTGTGTGCTCTGTGTCATTGTCGTGCTGGAAAATGAGTCCTTGCCCTAAATGCAGATCTCTGGCTAACTGAAACAGATTCTCCTCAAGGATTTGCCTGTTTTTGGCTCCATCCATGTTGCCCTTGATGTCAACAAGCCTTCCAGTTCCTCCTGCTGAATAGCAACCCCAGAGCATGATGCTGCCACCTCCATGCTTGAGGGTAGGGATGGTGTTACCTGGGTGTTGGGCTGTATTTGGTTTGCGCCAAACATAGCGCTTTGCTTTCAGGCCAAAGAGCAAAACTTTAGTCTCACTAGACCACAAAATTTTCAAAATTTCCAAAAAGTCTCAAGTTTTGTCACATGGCTTCTAGCAAACTCTAGGTGTGACTTAATGTTGGCCTTTCTCAGTGATTCTTAACAATAGCAGTGCGCCAAAAAAATAAATCAAAGACGTCTTGCAGAACGCATACCCTGTCCACGCAGTCCATCTTGGTTTTGTTTTATGGCATGTCAGTCATTTATTTTCTTTTCTCTTAGAAACAATAAGTGTCCCATTTTGTGTCTCTCTATACTCTTTCGCTTAAATGGTTGTTAAATAATGTTGTCATGTTTACTTCATATTCCTTTTCACAACTTTATTTCATCCCACTGACGGACCAAAACAGACACCATATAATGAAAGTATTGTCAATCAATTGTTTTTCAATCGACTTGTGATGCTTTTTGCTAAGCGACTTCAGGAGCAGGATTAACAAAGTACTTTATACTCGCTCGTAAAATGACTGTAACGTTGCCATAGCCAAAATGTAATGTAGTGGCTCTCTGAAGGCACCAGTTCTGTAGGGTTTGGGCATTTACTGGGACAATTATTAATTGTAGCAGTAAATCACAAAGTTGATTCTTTTGATGGCTTTAGAATCCAACCATGCGATATAACTCAAACAACGCACACACACAGGTACTAATACATGAGGATACACTTATTAATACATAGAATATGCATGTAAAACTAACAGATCTTATCGAGAGGGTTATCAGAATACAAAAGGTATATATTCAGTCAGTTACAAAGAGTTACATATATCAAGAGGACATACGTTCAGTATATCATTCATTAAGACCGTTTCGTAAATGAACTTGGTTATAACTTCTACATTAGATACTCAAAACAAGTACATAACTCTTAGGAATTAAATTGATATCAACTGGTTGGGATAACAATTGAATTCTCGAGCTGTAATGCATTGAAGTTGAATACTCATCCAATCTCTGGGGATTCAGATCTCCTGCGGGCACAAAGAAACAGTTGCAGGCTGTTGCTGTCCAATCCAAACTCTCTGGCTCGGTGCCAGGCTGTGCTGTGAGGCTTGCGACGGTGCACTGCAGATGCTCACTGACCGGCTAGTTAGTGTTGGCTTTAACAAGCAAAGTTTGCGCACAGGAGAAAAGATGACTGTGGGTCCCAGCAAGTCAGGAAGAGGACCTGTTCGTTCTGGCACTCGGACACACTGGCCGTTCCGTGGTTGTTCGGGCTGAGTCTCAGGATGGTCAGGAGGCGCGCTGCGAGAATGTCCTGCCCTTGGGAGCCTTCTGCTCCTGGGCCGTCCTGCCCTGGAATTCTCCTTTGAATTCCCTTTAGAACAGTCCACAGAATCCTCTCCAGAATCTGAATCTTGTTGAATCTTCCCTTCTGAATCTATCAGGCTCTCTGTGTTGCCTGTTTTTACCTGGAGGAACTTCAGCTCATTGATTGGCTGAAAGTTCCATGGGCATCAGAGTCCCACGTGGGTTACCCAGCCCTACCAGTCCCTGATTGGTTGATCAAGGTGAGATATGAGTCACTTACTCCTGACACTTAGTAATGCAGTCCAGATGTCCATCTGGCACTCCCTAGACAGATAGACGCCAATGGATGACCATTGATCATGATAGCCAGGCTTAGCTAAGTGCATCCCCCTTTGGGAGCTGTCCTAGGAAACCTTAAATCAGCCTGCATGAATGGTTTCTCTGTGGCTGCACCACAGAGATGAACAGAGAAATGGGGCCTCATTTGGGAAAGCTCCGAAACACTTAATTCTACCTTATTAATAAGCCTCGCCGCTACATGACCGATTAAGAAGGTTTTTTGGAAACGCACGAAAAAGTAGGGTTTTTGGAAACTACTTTTTCGTGCGTTTCCCAAAACCGTACGTACAGATACAGCCATTCAAAGTGTGCAGCACAGACACGTACCGCGGGTAATTGGCTACGTCCTCGCGCATCATGATGTGAAATACCGCGGTACGTGATTGGTTGACCGACAGGGGCACTCGTGGTGTGTTGGTCAGTCGTTGAAAGATTTAAATGTCTTTACTGTGCCCGTTTTAGTATTGAATATTTATATGGAATTTTACCACTGAAGGGAAATCTTAGTAGCTGAGCATTAAAAGAATAGGAGCATACTGTAACGCGTGTGAAGGCCATAAACGATATTAATTTTGGAACATAAACATACAGTATATAGCTGGTCTTGGTACTTTAAAGAAAAAAATACACACCAGTATTCCATTTCTCCCTAAACATTTTAAGCTTCGAAGTCTTTAACTAACGTGATACCGGAGTCAACAAGCATACTTTTAGAATTTGATTAAAAGGGAATATAATATGGAATCGCGTATCTAAAGAATTTAATAACGGTATGATTATATTCGTGTACTGCGACAGGGCTGTGTAAGGCTGTTTCGCCTCCCTGTTCATGTGAGTTCCCCTGTAGCCTACTAGTCTAGGTGTGTGACTAACAACGCACAGGTTGTGTGTTCGAATCCAGCTGGTGCTGGACTTTACTTTTAACAAACATTTCTTCGAAAAAATAGAATAGCGATATTATGGACAATCAAGTGACTTTTATATTTCAAAATATCGCAACATGATCGATATTTGCGATATTTTGAACATATCTTCCCTTCTGACAGCGGTTCCTGCTTCTATTGTGTGTGTGTGTGCAACAGAGTACATTTTTATAGAGAAATGGAGGCTGGACAGTATGCGTTACAATATAAACATTTATATTGATTTAAATCGTGTTCTGATTTAAATCTCAAACGCGTGTTTAATTATGTGTTTTTTAATCATAATCAGGCTAATGCATTTCTACATTTTCTGTATTAACCAGCTTAGAGGTTCATACAGAAAGACAGCTTGTGTTTAAATTAAGTGTAAGGTAATTTATGCTTCTAAAGTCATGGTCAGCATTTATTATTGTACTGTGCTGTAAACTTTTTCTGTGCCTAGTCACATTATTTTATAGCGTTTTTATTGCGTTATTAAATCCAGTGGCGCTGTGTGTTAGTTTCCTGACTCCCATGTCACATGGTCTGTGATTGAATCCCATGGAACTATGACTTTATTTTTTAACAAACATTTCTTTGAAAAAATGAAACGTTTCCCTTGGTCAGAGATTAAATAAAACCTCACTCGCACCAAACAAATTTATATTTCTAAATATCACGACATGATCGAATTTAAGTCTTTTTAATAACAATGAATAGTCACCTATGCGTTACAAAATATACATTTATATTGATTTGAATCGCGTTTTGATTTAAATCGTAAACGCGTGTTTAAATATATGTGTTTAAAGGCGATATACTGTATAAAAGCGCTGATTCATATGGAGTGTGTTCTGCCGGGGATTCAAAAAAATTATTTTAAATAGGCTGATAAAGCTTAAACTACTGTAACTGTATTCTAGCCTGTATTACAACAGAACCTTGGACAATGCAACGTAAATTGCAAAAATGCACTTGGAATCTGTCCAAGTACTCCTACAAAAATTATTTAAACTGCGACACTGATCATTCATCTCTAAATAAACTTTATTTTATATTGCGTTTTAAGCGAATAGGTAATTAGATTGCTCATAAACCTAATCGCTTTTTCTACATAAACAGCGTGATTGCTCTCTGAAAATACTTTTCCTTTATATTTACAGTAGGCTCAGATTTCAACTATAGATCGTATTATTATAAACTTTCTTGGAAAAATGTATTTTATGTAAACCATGTTTGCTATTAATTCATTTAGGGCTAAAATACGTTCATTGTCTTCCAATCGAGTCGAGTTGACATTGGAAGCCTGCCACACCCGGACTGTTAAACCAACGCATAAGCACGTCAAAGCCCATTGAGGGTATTGAGCCAGTATTGGCTTTAGTATTCCCCCCCTCTCCCCTCAATTCAATTCAATTCAAGGTGTTTTATTTGCATGACAGATGGGTACAAGCAGTGTTGGGTATGTATATTGTAACGCTTACGGCAGACAGGCACTGTGTAAGAGCCGGCGTACCAGAGCAGTGCACCGAGGGAGCGTCTGCATTTATAACTTAGTTTTTAAAATTAGTCAAGCAATATGAAGCATCTCCTTTTACTTTTAAGTCCCTTAAATACATTGAGCACAGCTTTCTCACCACTTAAGATTGCTTTTGATACCATCCTTACACAAAGCAGAAGGGAAATCTTAGTGCCTGAGCATAAAAAGAATAGGAGCATACTGCAACGCATGTGAAGTCCATAAACGATATTAATTTTGGAACTTAAACATACAGTATATGGCTGGTCTCGGTACTTTAAAGAAAACATACACACCAGTATTCCATTTCTCCCTAAACATTTTAAGCATCGAAGTCTTTAACTAAAGCGATACCGGAATCAACAAGCATACTTTTAGAATTTGATTAAAAGGGAATATAATATGGAATCGCATATCTCAAGAAATTAATAACGATATAATTATATTCAAAAGAACTGCAACGGACATAAAAACTCCCTTGCTTTTAACAGAGCGTTCCATAATTTCTAACTACGAAAATGCCAGGTGAAAGGATTTGTAAACATTTTTCCGCAACACATAAGATACATTTTTCCAAGAAAGTTTAGCCTTTGTGAGGATTGTATTTTAGATTTTGTGTAGTTGCTAGCGTTGAACTGTGTGTTGGATGCACATGAATTGAAGGAATGGGCAAACATAGCTGATGCGGATCCACAGAGCCAGCATATTAAGATGTTTATAATTAGAGGCAATTTGTTTAAATAACAAGGTATGGATACTGATGTGCAAGAGAGGTGGAAAGGCAGTTTCCTTAAGCCAGCACTATAAAATATTTTATTCTCAGTGAGATGCTGCCATTTCATAATGGGTTTCTAACACTGTGTATAGTTCCATCCACACAGTGCCTTTACTTCCATCCATTTCTAATCTCTTTATCCAGTACAGAGGATTTGGAGCCTATCCCAGTAAGCGAAGAACAAAAGGCAGAATACACCCTGGCCATAGCGCCAGTCCATCACAGGACAGACAGACACAAACACACACACACACCAGGGCCAGTTTAAATCTAACCTCAGAACCTTTCTTTTCAGAAGACTTAGTGTCTGTATCTGCTTCATTTTCTAATTTTGGTAGCACCTCTAACTGCTTGTCTTTCTTATATGCATTTACTTTGTAATCTGTGGTCCTTTTATCTGTTTTTACATCTACTGTATTGCTTTGAGATGCCACCTTTAATGGTGATATATCAAATAAAGTTTTTTATTATTGTTATAGGGAAACATGATCAGATTTTCCCTGGTTCAGAAAAAAAGATCTAAAGTATACTAGTTTGTCACTCTTCTCATTCCCTTTGCTAAATGACTTTTCATACTAATCTGATCAATCTAACTGCCAGTGTTCTGTGCTTTCTCTATCCTGCTAGATTTGCAATTATTCTGAAAATTTTCATCTTGAAATAACTCATTTCTAAATACCTTTTTCACTGTTAACATCTTGCAGCAACTCTGCAACAAAATATACACTCAGCTCAACCTGACAGTTCATCCTGCTACCAACATTAAATAAAACAAATCTTAAGATTTCTATATTTATTTAGAATAAATATTTTTATTTAGTGGTTTCATTAGTGACAAAGGCTAAACTTTCTTGGAAAAATGTATTTTATGTGTTGCTGAAAAAACTGACTTGCTTTAACAAAATATGTTTACAAATCCTTTCACCTGGCATTTTCGTAGTTAGAAATTATGGAACGCTCTGTTAAAAGTGTAGTGGCGAGGCTTATTAATAAGGCAGAATTAAGTGTTTCTGAGCTTTCCCAAATTAGGCCTCATTTCTCTGTTCATCTCTGTGGTGCAGTCACAGAGAAACCATTCATGCAAGATGTTTTCTTTTGATAAGGACAGCTCCCAAAGGGGGATGCACTTAGCTAAGCCTGGCTATCATGATCAATGGTCATCCATTGGCGCCTATCTGTCTAGGGAGTGCCAGTTGGACATCTGGACTGCATTACTAAGTGTCAGGACTAAGTGACTCATATCTCACCTTGATCAACCAATCAGAGACTGGTAGGGCCGAGTAACCCACGTGGGACTCTGATCCCCATGGAACTTTCAGCCAATCAATGAGCTGAAGTTCCTCCAGGTAAAAACAGGCAACACAGAGAGCCTGATAGATTCAGAAGGGAAGATTCAACAAGATTCAGATTCTGGAGAGGATTCTGTGGACTGTTCTAAAGGGAATTCAAAGGAGAATTCCAGGGCAGGACGGCCCAGGAGCAGAAGGCTCCCAAGGGCAGGACATTCTCGCAGTGCGCCTCCTGACCATCCTGAGACTCAGCCCGGACAACCACGGAACGGCCAGTGTGTCTGAGTGCCAGAACTTTCCTTTGTTCTAAGAGTCTAGAGTGGAGGTTGCCAGAGAGTAACCAGCAGCAGGCCTCGTGAACAGGTCGGACCTGTGGAAAGCTGAATCACTATTCAGAACTAGCTCTTCACCAGGAATGAACCGGTCCTCTTCCTGACTTGCTGGGACCCACAGTCATCTTTTCTCCTGTGCACAACCTTTGCTAGTTAAAGCCAACAGTGAACATCAGCAGCGCACCGTCGCAAGCCGCACAGCACAGCTGGCACCGAGCCAGAGAGCGCGGATTGGACAGCAACAGCCTGCAACTGTTCCTTTGTGCCCGCAGGAGATCTGAATCCCCAAAGATTGGATGAGTATTCAACTTCACTGCATTACAGCTCGAGAATTCAATTGTTATCCAAACCAGTTGATATCAATTTAATTCCTAAGAGTTATGTACTTGTTTGAGTATCTAATGTAGAAGTTATAACCAAGTTCATTTATGAAACGGTCTTAATGAATGATATACTGAACGTATGTCCTCTTGATATGTGTAACTCTTTGTAACTGACTGAATATATATCTTTTGTATTCTGATAACCCTCTCGATAAGATCTGTTAGGTTTATATGCATATTTTATGTATTAATAAATGTATCCTCGTGTAAACCTGAACCGGTTTTCCCTACATTATTTGGCGTCCCTGGCACGGGCGTGGCAAGACTGAAATGAGTCAACCAAGCGGAATAATTCAATATAAAACGCCGCGGGTTTCATACACGACAATACAGTGTGCTGAAAGCCGAAAGAAAAAAGTTCCCCTTGCTCTTTAAGCAGTGTTTGATTGTTTTGTGATCTTTTGCGATCTACCGGGTTGATTGCATACTTGATCTTGTGGTTTTCTGTGGTAAAACTGTGATTTCGTACTTAACAGTAATACTCTTTAAGTTTAACGATGGTTGCTAAAAGGTCTGAATTCGAGTCGCTATTAAGCACTCTCTCTAGCAGCGACAGGTCTGACCACGATCTCCGTCATATCTCCGTCAGCGGAGAAGCTAGAATAAATCTCCATTCTCTGAGAGAGCTAGCGAAGGACATAGAGAGATTTGACCCTGCAGTGTCAGAGAATAATATCCAGAGTTATATTCAAGACCTCAGGTATAACCTGCAGTACCTGCCAAACGCCACAGAACAGGAGAAAGTGTTTCTGGTCAGGAAAACTACCAGCAGAGCTGTACATGAGTGGATGGCTAGGCAGATGAAAGAAGTCTGTAATGACTTTGAGCAGCTTTGTCATGCACTTATCGAAGAATACAGTGCGTTTATTGACCCGACTGCCGCGATAGCCACCGCCCTTAACATTAAGCACGAGAGAGCAGAGTCCCCTCGCGAATATTACGAGAGACTTAGACGAACTTATTTTGCAGGGCGAAATGATGAGGGTTGCGAAGAGAACACACATTTCAAGGGTTTATTCATTGCGAATCTCCACCCATCAGTCAGAAAGATGATCTTAATGCATACAGATGCACAGACCAGGAAAATGACTGATATTAAGAGATTCGTGCAGAAAGCCTGGGAGTATGATGTCCAAAGTCGCTCTGAGCAAAAAGCTGTTAAAGCGACTGTGTTCGCTGTCAGAGCCAGGAGGGTTAACTCCCCCCTGCTCGAAGGAGCACAGGCTCCTGAGCTGGCTAAGCCCCGTTCCAAAGCACTCACACAGGACCGCACCCAGCGTCCTAAGTGCCATAAGAACACCGGGGGAGGGAAAGGGCTAGATAAAGCTGAACAAAAGGATTCAGTAGCCGCCCGCCTGGCCAGGCTTGAACAAGCTTTATTAGGACAGGGACAACCGCTCCCCAAGGCTGCCGGAAGCGTGAATGAGCTGATACTCTCCACTGGAGGAGGTGGAGACCCGCCCCCTCTCCCTCCCTCAGTCTATCTGATTGAGCGGAAGGGTTCCTGCCTGGATGAGGTCAGCCACTCCCAAGTGAGTGCTGACTCCACCCCTGAAGTCACAGAGCAGGCAGTAAAACACAGAGGAAAAGCAGGAAGCTTTTACCTCAAGGCTGCCATGGGAGATGTCTTACACAGTGAGACACTGATTGACACTGAGGTTGAAAGGTGTTTGATGTCACACGGCAAGCTCAAACGGGTAGAAAAAGAAAAGGGCATGCGACTCAGAGAGGAACCTTTGGTGGATCACCAGAAAGGCAAGGTGTGGAAACAGGTGAAGGCTCCTAAGCCTTCTGTACAGAAGGAAAGGGGGGCCAAGAGGCAGACTGTGCTCACACAGTGCCCACCGAACACAGAAGCCTATGTGGAGATTCCTTCTGTTCCCTCTGGACAAGAAATAAAAATATTTTCTTGTTCCCCAAATATACAGGGAAGTCGTGTCCCGGCTGAGGTCACAACAGCCTCCATGCCACAGGAGCGGTGCTCCGAGCAGCCGCCTGATCCACCAGGTAAAGCACACACCTTTTACATCCCTAAAGAGGAGCAGATCTCCCCACCTGGCGATGAGAAGGAGCTTTCCCTGTGCACCCTGGCACCCAAGAGGGGTCAGGACCACCACCCCGCAGTGGTGGAAGGGATCCAGATGGCAGGAGAGCAGGTTGGTGATGTAGTCCTCACCCTTAGCCCTGAGAGGTCCTCTATTACTGAGGATCTGCTTGAGCAGCTGTCACAGGGCCACCGCCAGGTGCCTCTGGTGCAACATTCACAGGTTAGACAGGAGGTCCAGCTGGACGCTCAGACTACTGCGCTGTGGACACACCTGATCCCAGATGCCGATTCCCTCTGCTGTGACCCAGGGAACCTGCAGTCAGGTAACATTATTTCTCACAACTACCAGGTAGTGAGTGAGACTGACCTGATTGTTCCTGCCTCAACGGCAGGGTTGCCAACACACCCAGTCCCCCAGAAGGGACAGGGAATGAAAGCCGAGCCGGTTTTCTTACAGCCACCAGCTCAGTCTGTCAGTCTGAGTCTGACCAACAGTGGTTCAGCCAGACTGGAGCTGGATGGTCAAGTCACCCGCTTGCCAGTGCAGGACATCGCAAAGAGAGGTGTCAGAATCCCCGCCTGCACTGACATGGGCCTGGTGAGTGATAGTGAGTTCAAAGACAGTGAACTAGCTATCCCAGTGCTGGGGCAGCTCCCTGAACCCCTAGCGAGGGAAGGGGGGAGCGAGCAGGTGTCCTACACCTACCCCCAGCAAACGATTGTAAACATGCCGATAGAGGAATTCCTCAATCAGGAAGTGTGCAGGGTGGACCTGAACAGTGAGAATAGGGTAACAATCCCAGATCACTCAGGTGCTCCAGATGACCACTCAGCCGAGGGTCAGGCATGCTCCACTGCTGCACCGCCCCCTGCAGGGTTCCTAGAGCACAGGCATGAAGAAATCGAAAAAGCAGATGCCCGGGAAAAGGAGGAGCAGCATCAGCAGCTGCGTCAGATCTCCCCAGATTTCCAGGATGTTGGTGCTCAAGATGCCACATGGCATACTGAGAAAGACACCATGTACACGCTGCGCCAGCTTAGAAAGGCAACAGTCACTCAGAAGGAGATGACTGGGATCAGCCACCCGAAAAGACTTTTGGGAGGACTGATTGCTGCCGCCACTGTTGCACGTTTGCTATTTCTGGTAGGTTTGTGTGCTACTGGCACTCTCACCCTGACTGCCCCAAGAAGGCAGGTGTCAGAGATGCCAGAGGGTAGTGACAGACTGTATCGACAGCAGCAAAAGTTGGAAAGCTTAGGGAAAACCCTACAGGCAACTTCCTATGCAACAGGGTTAAACCTTATTCCCCAACCAGTGGACATGATTGTTGGTGTTATACAGTGGGTTTATGCTTGTGTGCAACAGGCCAGAATGTTGACACAAGACCTGTTAAGGGAGTTTAGTGCCACTGTAGCCAGTCTAACCATGGCACAAATCCCAACCCACTTGATTCCACTCTTCTCAGTAGAGGAGTATGTGACATTTACCCCATCGCTCATAGCTCACCCAGAAGGCAATCCAAGATTGAATTCGGTTCCAAATCTTGAGATGGGTATGGCTACCAAAGCTATCCATTGGCTGAGTCTAAATGATTCACCAATGAAGGGTGTAAAGCTACTGACGAGCAGAGGGAGGTTAATGAACCCCACGAAGAGCAGGTGGGAAGTAAATGGCTGGTCAGCACACCACATTTAACAGACACTGTGACTTGTGACAGGTATGATACAGCTACCACAATGCAGCTACCTAATCAAACAGTTTTCCTGTAAGTTCCCGAGGAGGCCATAGTACAGCTTGAACTTAACACTGTACGGTCTGGAACCAGACAATATAAGACCAAACTTGAGGTTGTGGATGTCTTCAGGTGCCACACTATTGAATTGGATAGAAATCCAAGAAACAGTAAGCCCTGAAGAGGTACAGGTAGTTAGTTTGCTTTAATGGAACAAACCTCCAAACCA
This sequence comes from Lepisosteus oculatus, assembly GCF_040954835.1. Classification (NCBI taxonomy): domain Eukaryota; kingdom Metazoa; phylum Chordata; class Actinopteri; order Semionotiformes; family Lepisosteidae; genus Lepisosteus; species Lepisosteus oculatus. The sequence continues at coordinate 46,580,516 of NC_090709.1, read as the reverse complement.
CCCTAGCAGATACCCAACACAGGTGTTGTGGTTCATCAGGGGGGCTGGGAACAGGAACTGTTGTTATTGTAACACTACTGCCGGGAAGCTGGATCATGACTGACAATGTACTCTGGGTAGCACGAATGAGTCAAAGGTAGCATGTCAAAAGAAAGGAAGTGACTTCTCCCCAAATATCTACTACAGAGGTATCAGATATTGACAGTGAGCTTCCTGATGTGTAATTCCTAGACTTAGATAATGTCTCCTACCGTGTTTATACATACTCCAGATGTTATTCATCCTGTTTGTATTCAATGCTGGTTCCGGTATGAATTCTCGAGGAGTAATGTAGACATTTAAGATTAATGTTCTAATGGCAAGGGACATCACTTAACTCTGTTTTGTTTTGAAGGCAACAATGCCTCAGGACCTCGTGACCTTCAAAAAGGGGGGATATGTAGTGGCGAGGCTTATTAATAAGGCAGAATTAAGCGTTTCTGAGCTTTCCCAAATTAGGCCTCATTTCTCTGTTCATCTCTGTGGTGCAGCCACAGAGAAACCATTCATGCAAGATGTTTTCTTTTGATAAGGACAGCTCCCAAAGGGGGATGCACTTAGCTAAGCCTGGCTATCATGATCAATGGTCATCCATTGGCGCCTATCTGTCTAGGGAGTGCCAGTTGGACATCTGGACTGCATTACTAAGTGTCAGGACTAAGTGACTCAAATCTCACCTTGATCAACCAATCAGAGACTGGTAGGGCCGAGTAACCCACGTGGGACTCTGATGCCCATGGAACTTTCAGCCAATCAATGAGCTGAAGTTCCTCCAGGTAAAAACAGGCAACACAGAGAGCCTGATAGATTCAGAAGGGAAGATTCAACAAGATTCAGATTCTGGAGAGGATTCTGTGGACTGTTCTAAAGGGAATTCAAAGGAGAATTCCAGGGCAGGACGACCCAGGAGCAGAAGGCTCCCAAGGGCAGGACATTCTCGCAGTGCGCCTCCTGACCATCCTGAGACTCAGCCCGGACAACCACGGAACGGCCAGTGTGTCTGAGTGCCAGAACTTTCCTTTGTTCTAAGAGTCTAGAGTGGAGGTTGCCAGAGAGTAACCAGCAGCAGGCCTCGTGAACAGGTCGGACCTGTGGACAGCTGAATCACTATTCAGAACTAGCTCTTCACCAGGAATGAACCGGTCCTCTTCCTGACTTGCTGGGACCCACAGTCATCTTTTCTCCTGTGCACAACCTTTGCTAGTTAAAGCCAACAGTGAACATCAGCAGCGCACCGTCGCAAGCCGCACAGCACAGCTGGCACCGAGCCAGAGAGCGCGGATTGGACAGCAACAGCCTGCAACTGTTCCTTTGTGCCCGCAGGAGATCTGAATCCCCAAAGATTGGATGAGTATTCAACTTCACTGCATTACAGCTCGAGAATTCAATTGTTATCCAAACCAGTTGATATCAATTTAATTCCTAAGAGTTATGTACTTGTTTGAGTATCTAATGTAGAAGTTATAACCAAGTTCATTTACGAAACGGTCTTAATGAATGATATACTGAACGTATGTCCTCTTGATATGTGTAACTCTTTGTAACTGACTGAATATATATCTTTTGTATTCTGATAACCCTCTCAATAAGATCTGTTAGGTTTATATGCATATTTTATGTATTAATAAATGTATCCTCGTGTATTAGTACCTGTGTGTGTGCGTTGTTTGAGTTATGTCGCATGGTTGGATTCTAAAGCCATCAAAAGAATCAACTTTGTAATTTACTGTTACAATTAATAATTGTCTCAGTAAATGCCCAAACCCTACAGAACTGGTGCCTTCAGAGAGCCACTAACATTACATATTTGGCGTCCCTGAACCGGTTTTCCCTACAAAAGCAAGGGAGTTTTTATGTCCGTTGCAGTTCTTTTGCAACATGAATATAATTATATCGTTATTAATTTCTTGAGATACGCGATTCCATATTATATTCCCTTTTAATCAAATTCTAAAAGTATGCTTGTTGACTCCGGTATCGCGTTAGTTAAAGACTTCGATGCTTAAAATGTTTAGGGAGAAATGGAATACTGGTGTGTATTTTTTCTTTAAAGTACCGAGACCAGCCATATACTGTATGTTTAAGTTCCAAAATTAATATCGTTTATGGACTTCACACGCGTTGCAGTATGCTCCTATTCTTTTTATGCTCAGGCACTAAGATTTCCCTTCTGCTTTGTGTAAGGATGGTATCAAAAGCAATCTTAGGTGGTGAGAAAGCTGTGCTCAATGTATTTAAGGGACTTTCGAAACTCTGCCCCAAAGTCATGTGACTGATTTTTCGCCCTGTTTCATTGGTTAAACGCAATGATCACAAGCACCACCATGGTAACTGGGATGTGTAGTTTTTAATTCCGTTTGAATTATAACCGTACGTACTGTCTTCATATTTGGCCAGGGCTTTAAAGAGAAGGCGCGCCAAAAAATTTCGGTGCCGTCGTCTCCGCTTTAAAGGTACCCCCGTGCTGGAAGAATTTGACCTCGGAACGTTTGCCCAGCGTACTGTTAAACCAAAGCATTAGCATGTTAAAGCGATTCTATTGAGGGAGTAGCCCAGCTACCACTTAAGACTGTACTTCCTACTTTGAATGCCTGTGAAACCGGTTTAATTCGTCACAGCCAGCACTCCGGGAGAGAGGGGGTTGAGTACAGTAGTGGAAGCAGGCGAGATTTCCAGCGAAAGACACCTCCCCCTCAAAAACCCAGTAAGCAATAATGCTTTAAGTTGAAAATCGAGGTAGATTTTGAGGATGATAAAGAGGGTAAACTGGGATGGGAGGAGGGTTTGGTTTTGCATAAGGGTTTTGCATAAGGGGCAGCAGATTTCCCTTCTGCTTTGTGTAAGGGAATTGAGCGTAAGTAAAATTACCTTACACTCAATTTAAACACAAGCTGTCTTTCTGTATGAACCTCTAAGCTGGTTCATACAGAAAATGTAGAAATGCATTAGCCTGATTATGATTAAAAAACACATAATTAAACATGCGTTTGCGATTTAAATCAGAACACGATTTAAATCAATATAAATGTTTATATTGTAACGCATACTGTCCAGCCTCCATTTCTCTATAAAAATTTACTCTGTTGCACACACACACACAATAGAAGCAGGAACCGCTGTCAGAAGGGAAGAAGGTGACTATTCATTGTTATCAAAAATGACTTAGAATCGATCATGTTGCGATATTTTGAAATATAAAAGTCAATTGATTGTCCATAATATCGCTATTCTATTTTTTCGAAGAAATGTTTGTTAAAAGTAAAGTCCAGCACCAGCTGGATTAGAACACATAACCTGTGCATTGTTAGTCACGCACCTAGACCAGTAGGCTACAGGGGAACTCGCATGAATAGGGAGGCAAAACAGCCTTACACAGCCCTGTCGCAGTACACGAATATAATCATACCGTTATTAAATTCTTTAGATACGCGATTCCATATTATATTCCCTTTTAATCTAAATTCTAAAAGTATGCTTGTTGACTCCGGTATCACGTTAGTTAAAGACTTCGAAGCTTAAAATGTTTAGGGAGAAATGGAATGCTGGTGTGTATTTTTTTTCTTTAAAGTACCAAGACCAGCTATACACTGTATGTTTATGTTCCAAAATTAATATCGTTTATGGCCTTCACACGCGTTGCAGTATGCTCCTATTCTTTTTATGCTCAGCTACTAAGATTTCCCTTCAGTGGTAAAATTAGATATGAATATTCAATACTTAAACGGGCACAGTTAAGACATTAAATATACATATACATACTGTATACAGTACAGTTTGCATACGGTAATATGTTTATGTTCCTAAATCAATCTCTTTTATGAGCATGTGAAAGGCATGGTGAATTGATTCTCAAAAATTACTGTACTTTGCATGATTGGAAACAAATGCATGATTGCGAAATGCTGTGGTGTTACTTTTACAAAGACGGTCAATGAAAAAAAGAATGTTGACAAGGGCAATACTTTGAGTTTACACTGACAGCTTGTCCAAGGTCATTCATTATTAATACTATTAGTAATATCTTCGTTAAAGACTGATGGCCACAGCTCAAACATGAGAGGTTGAGCTTTATTAGCTCCACCTTGCGGAAATTCCAGATACTATTATTTTGCTTGTCGTATTATAGGAGAATTTACGGTAACTAGCGGTATTTACCGGTAACTTGTGTTATTTACCGGTAGCTTGCAGTAGACTGCGTACAGCGTACCGGAAAATAATGCGGTATCGCCCGCACATTTTGAATGGCTGCATCTGTATATATCATTACTGTCCAAAATTACAAATTAAAATTATACCGTGATTTAAATTGTAGGCCACATAGCCCAGCCCTACATTCAGCACACACCAGCTCTCAGTGGGGAGGAGAGCAGTGTGATGAAGCCAGTTCAGAGATGGGGGTTATTAGGAGGCCATGATGGGTAAAGACCAGGTGGAAATTTGGCCAGGACACCAGGGTAACACCCCTACTCTTTTCAAGAAGCGCCCTGGGATTTTTAATGATCATGTAGAGTCAGAACCTTGGTTTACGTCTCATCCAAAGGACGGCGCCTTTTTACAGTACAGTGTCCCCGTCACTATACTGGGGCATTAGGACCCACACAGACCACAAGATGAGCACCCCCTACTGGCCCCACTAACACCTTTTCCAGCAGCAACCTTAGTTTTTCCCAGGAGTCTCCAATCCGAGTGTTCTGGCGCACTATGGCTGCTATCGCATCATCCAGGTGGGGCTGCACATTGGTGGTGGTAGAGGGGAGTCCCCACTACCTGTAAAGCACTTTGAGTGGAGTGTCCAGAAAAGCGCTATATGAGTGTAAGCAATTATTATTAATAATTATTATTATTATTTTTATCCAGGTACTGACCAGGCTCACACCTGATTAGCTTCAGTGGGTTGCTACTGTGGCTGCTGGCTAGTAGCTAATAAGGCTTAATGCTAATGGTGTGCTCTGTGAAAGAGAACATTTGCTTGCTGTGTACATAAATAATAAAGCACTCTACAGTAAAAAAATACACAATGAGAGGAGACAACAGAATTACACCATTACAATAAGGGTTTGGAATACAGTGGAAGAGCAAAGCAATTGAATGAAGGTTTAAGTCTTGATTTCATTGTGCTCAGGGAAGGTGACTCTCTGGCATCCTTAGGAATAGAATTCCAGAGCTTTGGAGCATCACACCAGAAGGCCCTGTCACCCATAGACAGGCTTGGGGGACAGACAGGAGACCAGAATTAGAAGAGCGAAGGTTGTGAGGTGGGGAGTAGGACAATACTAGCTCAGACTGGTACAAATTCAAGATGGCGCCGTGTTAGTGGCAGCCTGCCACAGCAGCTCTGTGTCTTTTTGTTTCTTTCAGTTAGTTAATGCTAGTGTGTTAGTGTTTTTTCGTCATACCTTTGCCGGCAGCTAGATTTGCGATCACAACATAATGGATACTAGGAAGCTGAGAAACTTTTTCTTGTTTTTTCTGATACTCGTACCTCTTTTTCTATCTAATGCCAATAGCTACAGAGGCATTGTCTACACGCGGGACCAGCTGATCGCGCTAGCGCGTCCGGCTCTACTCACTGGAGAGAAGCCATTGGTGCCGGAGGAGCTGAGGAGAAGCCGAGGCGAAAGGCGAAGAGAAGGAGATTTAAACCCTACCTTCCTTCGATCATCCTGGGAAATGTGAGGTCCTTAGCGAACAAGATGGACGAACTGGGAGCATTGGTGAGGAGCCAGAGGGAGTATCGTGAATGCAGTATCATGTGTTTCACCGAGACGTGGCTGAAGGAACTTATTCCGGACTCAAACGTTACCATCGGCAGCTTTCAGACGGTGCGGGCGGACAGAAACACCGAGAGCGGCAAGAGGAAAGGAGGGGGGCTCGCGGTGCTTGTCAACAACAGATGGTGTAATCCTGGACATACTCATGTTAAGGAGCGCGTCTGTAACCCAGACATCGAACTGGTAGCCGTAGGACTGCGTCCTTACTATCTGCCGCAGGAGTTTACATGCGCCATCTTTGTCGTTGTTTACATTCCACCTACGGCAAATGCAGAGGTAGCGTGTGACGTCATAAACACAGTCACAGCCAGGCTAAAAACAAAGCACCCTAGCGCTTTTATAGCTATTTCAGGGGACTTTAACCACGTATCTATTTCCACCACTCTGCCTACTTTCCACCAGTTTGTTAAGTGCCCGACCAGAGAACTTATTATATGCCAATGTGGAATAAATGTTAAATTATTCCACATTGGCATATAATAAGTTCTCTGGTCGGGCACTTAACCTGGGCTTTCTCCAGGTTTCCTTTCACTATGGGAACAATAACATTTATTAAATGTTAAAAGAATAAATGTTATTGTTCCCATAGTGAAAGGAAACCTGGAGAAAGCCCAGGCTCAACAACAACAAATTTATAACAGGGGAGCAGTTGCGAGGGAATTTCAGATTGGGGACAGAGTACTGGTTCTAGTTCCAACCCCAGAGTGTAAATTCTTGGCATCCTGGCAGGGACCTTATGAAGTGGTGGAAAAGGTGGGGCCAGTCAACTATAAGGTCAAGCAACATGACAGAAGACGGCAGCATCAAATCTACCACGTCAATTTGCTGAAAAAATGGCATGGCTCCGAAGTTCTGCTCACCAACTTTTCCCCAGACCCTCTGGAAGAAGAAACGGGTGCGGTAGCCGTGGGAGACCTGGCTCCGGCACAGAAACAGGAACTACAAGAATTCCTAACCCAAAACAAAGATGTTTTTTCCCGGACACCTGGTCGAACCCACCTTATACAACATAAGATTGTCACGGAATCAGGGAAAAAGGTAAGGCTACCCCCGTATCGAGTACCAGAAGCCAAAAGGAAATTGATTAAAGAAGAGGTGGGAAAAATGCTGGAGATGGGAATAATCGAGGAATCCCATAGTGAGTGGGCTAGCCCGATAGTTCTTATCCCAAAGCCGGATGGAACTATTCGATTTTGCAACAATTTCAAAAGGTTAAATGAGATCTCGCGGTTTGATGCATACCCCATGCCCCGTATAGATGAACTAATCGGGCGATTAGGTAACGCTCGATACATCAGCACCCTTGATCTTACGAAGGGATATTGGCAAGTGCTGCTGGCCAAAGAAGATAAAGCCAAAACCGCTTTTGCCACACCTGAGGGACTATATCAGTATAGGGTCCTACCCTTCGGTTTGCATGGCGCTCCCGCAACATTCCAAAGATTGATGGACCGAATTCTGAGACCGTATCAGAATTTTGCAGCCGCCTACTTGGATGACGTCGTAATCCACAGCACAACCTGGGAACAACATCTACAACACCTGGAAGCAGTAGCTGGAGCGTTGCGAGCAGCAGGATTAACGGCCAACCCAAGTAAATGTTGTCTGGGGGCTAGGGAAGCCAATTACCTGGGTTATACGATCAGGAGAGGATTGATCATGCCCCAAGATCAGAAGGTACACTTAATCAAGAACTGGCCCAAACCAGCTACCAAGAAGCAAATTCGAACGTTTTTGGGACTGGCAAGTTACTATCGACGTTTCATCCCAGGGTTTGCAGCCGTGGCCGCCCCTCTACACGATCTGAAGAAGATGAGCTGTCCGGAGAAAATAAAATGGACCGACTTGGAAGAGAACAACGAACTACTGCAAGGAGAAAGGTTTATGATTTTGGATTACGGACACAGGTTTAGGATACATCGCAGATTGGCTTTATTACGAACTTTTGGAACTCGGAACGGATCAGGACTAAGGGAACGGATTACGGACTGTATTAGGAAGACAGTTATTGGAAGAAACGCCACGGATCTGAGTACAGTAAAGTGTGGGGTAAGTACTACCTTCGTTTACATAAACTATCCCCCGGAAACACCACACTACTTTCAGAGAGTCCTTTATTGACCTTGCTGAAGCAGAGAAGCGACATAATCACAAATGTGACCAGTTTTTCTGCTGTTTCTGGTTAATAATGATTATTATTTTGTATTTTGATTAGTATTTTTCATAGCGTTCTTCCTCAGCTTTTAAGTTATTTGGTGAGCAAGAACCACTGAGAACGAGTCTGAATCAATAAAGAACACATATGGTACTGCTGTCCTGAGTACTACTGCTTCGTCCTAATTGAGCTTTTCAGTGTTGAAGAAGACGTTTCCAGTTTCGATTGCTGGTTTCAGAGGATGTGCTACAAGATCACAGATTCATTTGAAAAGATTTGGAGATGCATTGGCTGGGATTCAAACCTGGCTCAATTGCATGAAGGCACCTATACTCAGCAATGTGAGGAAAGGAGAGGGGGCCAGAGGTAGTGTGGCTGAATGGTCTAATATGCTGGATTTTAGGCTCCACTTTCTCAGGCGTGTGGGTTTAAATCCCACTACTGCCCAATGTTTTAAGACCTTACTTCCTGTGATTTGTAATATGGTCAGTAAAAGCACTTTATGTGAGTATCTCTTACATTAGCGCTCCAAGTCACTTACTGCTCCACAGGCCCGGGGTTCAATCCCTGGCATCTTCAGGTGTTTTATATTACTGTACTCACATCGCAATCTTCTGTTGAGTGAGAACTCTTTGCTCGTGTTCATAGAAAGCCAGGTTTACCTTTTGAATCTCACCTAGGATTTCCTGAGAGATCATTCAGCGAGCGAGTCCTCCCTCTGGACTCCGCACTGAGCTGAAAGCTGCACGAATTCCTCACTGTGTGTCCTGTACTGTTACAGGTGGTCAAGCGTAAATGTGCAGCACAGTGACATGAACACCTTGAACTTTTTCTGTATGTGAAGGAAAATGCAAAAGAGCATGAAAAATAATGATCGTTTAAAACATCCATGGTACAACTCGAGCAAAAACTGAAGCACAAAACAATGACTTTCGATGATTACAAGAGATTCAAGAAACACAATCGTCTGCAGATGGGTTCAGATCCTGAACACTTAAGTTAAAAGAACAAAAGCGAAGTAAACTCTCTTCATTGTCTTATAGTTTATGAAATAAAACAATTTCTTACTTTCTTAATAATTTCTTACTGTTGATAGACGATTTATTGAATTTTAACAGATTCACAATTACAAACATTTGGGTTAAACTGTAATTCACATACTCTAACGAAGAGAAACGTTAGTGTCTTCCGGTGTGTGAGCCCATTTCTCAAAAAATAAAAAAATAAGTTATATAAACTGAATTGTTCTACTTTCTAAGCTTGCATAGTCTTATTCATATTTCAGTTAAATCTTTTCTTCTGTAGTAATTTCAGTTGATATTACATTAATCCTGATTTACAATTTTTGGACATGGTTCATCTTAAATAATTTGTAATTAGTTTCAGTTTTGGAAAATCGCGCCCAGAAGCTACTAAAACTGGTAATGTTTGCATAATGTGTAATGTAATAGTAGCATTTGGGGTGGAAAACAAAGAGTACTTCTTGGTATGAATCCCAAAACTTCATAGGCAGCGTTCTAGGACTTTTTGCTTCAAATAAAGCTGTCAATACATCATAGATTTCTACTCCATCAATATCAGCAGTGTTATCACTCCCGAACGCTAAATATAGATCCTGGCAATACTTTGTGAGATCTTCGAAAGAAAATCCAAAATTCTACTGAAGCAATCAAATTTATACGTTTCTTTTCGATCGAGAAGAGGATCATTCCTCTCAAAACTCAAAACATGCCTGTCTTTTCTTTTTTTCAAGGACAAATGGATTATTGAGGTGTAAAGATGGATTCAAAATACAAAATCATCTGCTATTGCTGCTGTTTCTTTGATAGTTTCTTCAAATCCTTCAACTGATCATTGATATCAAGGAATAATATCATACAATTGTCGCCGTGCATCCTCAGCTAAAATGTTTTAAAAAGTGCGACAAAAGTACAAAATAACATTTATGGTTACTTCTATATTAAAATGAAGGTAAATATACCAAGATGTTAAAATACAATTGTACAGTGCTAACCTAATAATGCCTGTGAAGTTTTCCAACAAATTTGAACTGTAATTCTGAAATATTATATCTGAGAATTCAAAGAGAGTACAAAGATCAAATTCAATCAGTGAAAATACAACAGTAGTTCACTAAACTAAGTTTCTTCCCTGAAATGATTTGTTTGCGAAGCACCAAGCACCCTTGAATGGATGGCGGAAATCAAATATACAGATGGATTGAGAGTGTGCTTTCCAACTTTTGTGTAACATTTTCTTTTGATAAGGCAGAGTTGTCTTCACAATCTGGATTTTATTAAAAGGAGTGACATCAGTGTAAAACAGCTTTCCTTCTTGGGGAACAACGGTTGTGTTCCATATTTCTTATTATTTTAGTTTCAAGATCGCAATTTAGTGTGAAACATAAAAGCCAGCTGGAAAATCTGTTACACGTCATTTACAATGGCCTTTTAACTAATAGCCCGTGCAGGGATCAAACCCCAGCTGTTGGTACGAGTTTCGTAAGGCTCTGCAACATGCACATGAGAAACTAACCTCTGCTTCTTCATTATATACACAGCGAGCTATATTTGCAAGCTTACTGCCCCGTACAGGCTCTGTATTTGATTGTGGTACAAGACCGCCCGTGGAGAAATGAAGTGAGGAGGGTGTGTTCATTAAAAGGCTCAGCGTCCCTGGGAGGGCTCAAAACACCACCCTTTTGGTTAACACCCGAGCCACAAAGACTCATGTACAGCTTAACACGTCTCGGTCTTAGTGCAAGTGATACACTCCATAAACGTTTCGGAGATTCATTTGTTTTTAAAGGAAAATCACCAACAGCGGCCGAGATTTATTGGAGTTTTTTTATTCTATACTGCGATTTCTGAAGGGTACCCTGTGAAAATACGAGTTTTGACAAGAAGGGATGGACATATAAGGTCAGAAGGCTGGGGAACTGGACCTTATGGCGAAGGCTGCAGGTTCAGCAGCAGAACCTGTTCAGTATCAGTTGACTCCCATGTACTTAAAACACTCAATTTCCGGATTTAGAGTCAGACGTGCTACCGTTGCACCATGGGGTCCTTAATGAAAAAAAAACAATCAGTGTTCCTGGATCTGTTGTCGAGAACAACACCTGCTCAAGAGCTGCGCAGCAAGAATAAAATGTGGTCTGGGAAGAAGAGACTCTGTTTGGAAGAGCGGCGCTCCTCACAGGAGGAAAAAAAAATCGCGACGCTGATGGAGGCTTAAAAGTAACTCTTTGGCGTGACCTCGTGGCTCAACGGAAGCGCGTCTGACTTCACATCAAAAGGCTACGTCGAGGTTTTTCAGGTTCTGCTTATGCTTAACACGGAATTCACACCATGCAGTTGAGTTCTATCTGTACACCACATAGATTATCTGAACAAAATAGGGTAATACAGATCACGCATTTAGTAGCTCACGCAGCGAATACCCTTGAATACAGGAGAAAAGGCACGGTTCACATCTGCGAATCATCACCTCCGTCTTTAGAGACAGCTACATCAGATCTCAGTTTCAGATCTCCTTTATTACAGAGTAAAACAAACCTGAAAGTTGAAGATTTTAAGGACACTTGTGTTTTATTGAACAGTGTCTTAAACCTGAAAATGTAATTTGAAAAAAAAACCGCTATTAGACATTAGCTGGTGCCTTTTGTAACGATTTGTTATTTCATGCTGGAAAACAAAGGAAACAGACCCAACGTTCGCTTTCAGGTGCGGTTCATTACATAATCTATTACTGAAGAGCCTGATTAAAATTTACACGAACCAGCTAGAAGTCGAACCTACAATCTTAAGATCCGAAATCAGATGCGTTATTTATTAAAACTCTAGTATATCACATAACCTGAATTCCCCCATAGTGTGCTCAGCGCCGCTACTAGTAATACACCGCCCCGATTTCAAAGTGAGAAACATGTGTTTTCTGATTTATTATGAGTTTTATAATATAATATATATTTAAATCAGACAAAGGGTTTATATTTCGCACTGAAATTCCGATTGATTGAGAATTCAAAGAAAGACTGTTTTCTTCCACAATACCGTGAAATTATCACATCCACCAGACTCTCCAAGTTCTCCAGACCTTGCTGGGTGAGCATTTGCTCCGTTAAATAACGTCACGTATCGTGTTAAATCATTTCTTCTCAACACCACAGTTCCTGGTGCACGTTTTCTCTATGAAAAAAGACATTTTTCCCCTTGCACGATTTCTCGTTTTTTTATCAAAGCGTACAGAAAGAAGATAGAAGTAGAAACAGTGTCGCAAAAGAACTCTGTCGCTGTTGGGATATGTCAAACGCATTGAACATGAAAAATGCTAGATAAAAGTCATTTTCTCTTCGTTTCTCAGTGTCGGGGCTGCTACAGTACATCAGGAAAATAAAGTATATGCTCAATAGAGGGGTTGTCATATTTTGTCTGATAATCAAACATAAAAAACAATTATGGAATATGGACAAATTCAAACAATTTATGAAATATGAAATAGAAATCTTGCTTATCAGTGCAGAAGAAATACTGCCAGTTGGCAAGAAACGACAGCATTGTTTTTCTCTAACCAAAAACCTGCATAGGGAGATCAAAATCCACTTGAAAAAACGGCTAAGGTCGCAGGTGATTCACTCCTCTTGACTAGGTCGCGCTAGGAGGTGCAGAGAAGTTTATATCCGGCTGAAGAAACTCCTCTTTCTCAGCTCCGCTTCTCTATTGTTTTGAAGCTGTGGCCGCGCTAACGAATGACGTCATTATACTGCGCGACTCTGCATGTATTTCACCCACGTGTGGATGACTGAATAATTTTCTTTAAAGAAAGTTGTTGTTTTTCTTTAAAATAACTTCAGGTTCTGAATACGTAACGTCTTGTCGACTGTGTTTATGCTTGAACAGAGCACAGCCCTGACAACAGGATCTGTGAAGAATAAAAAATAAGTTGTTCTGTTTAAACTCCGGAAGTCAGCCTTTGTTTCTGACCGACTCTGAAGAAGGATGGCGGAGTGCTTGTTAAATCTGCAAACCCAGCTTGACTCTTTCATGCACGTTTTGCTCAAATCGATCGTGTATGAAGTGTCAGAAGTTTTTGGAAACAGGATGTGTGATTCGGAGGACGAGTTTCAAGACAAACTCCGCAGCGTCTCCCAGATCCTGGTGAGACGGGCCGTGTTTAAAATCACACAGTGTGTGGAGGACAGTGTCGGGAGTGAAATGGCGCAACTGAAGAAGGAAAACGAGAGCCTGAAGTGGAGATTGCAGCTGAGGGAGAAGGAGTCGGGAGCAGGAGGAGATCAGGAACGGACAGACAGTGTTGGACACACGCTTCCCTGTGAAGTCTCTGCAGAAATAAAAGAAGAAATGGACACAGAACTGCAGCTCTCAGGTCAGTGTGGTGACTTGTATGAAGTCAGTATGTGTGTTTAAAACCAGTGTCTATAACTTCCTCACTGGTGAGATTTTTTAAATAACAAACTTTATTTTAAAGAAAACATCTCGCAAGAGTAAACATTGTCGTTATCTAACAAACTATCAAACTGTCATCAAAAAGCTTTCCTCACTGGTGAGAATATAGTGGAGAGATGCAGAGTGAAGTGGGAAAGACTTGTGTGATGTAGCAACGGGATACTTTACTGGAAACTGAACTGTTTTGTCCGGTTACGGTGCTGAAAACACCTCGTTCACATTTAACAATTGTTCCACTGAATCAATTTGTAATCCAACATCATTATGAAACAACATTTATAAATATTGTATTGTAAACGTTGTATTGGTCTAGATTTTATATGTATACTAATGATTGTGTATATAAAAATTATTTCAATTGTATTACCGTCCTCCACGGTCTGTGTCTGTATTAACTCGTCTGGAATATTAATCCAGTGTGTCTGTATTAACCTCTCTCTCTAAGTGCATTGTTTATGTACTGTACTGTGCAGTAAGTGTGTGTGAATCAACCCCTCTCTCTCTCAGTGCAGTGTTAATATACCGGAGTGTCCAGTCAGTGTGTCTGTATTAACCCCTCTCTCAGTACAGTGTTAATGTACTGTAGTGTTCAGTCAGCATGTCTCTATTAACACCTCTCTCTCAGTGCAGTTTTAATGTACTGTTATGCCCAATCACTGTCTGTATTTACCCCTCTGTCTTAGTGTAGTGTTAATGTACTGTAATGTGCAAGCAGTTTGTTTGTTAACCCACCTCTCTCTCTCAATGCATTGTTTATGTGCTGTAGTGTACAGTCAGTGTCTGTATTAACCCCTCTCTTTCAGTATAGTGTTAATGCACGGTAGTGTCCAGTCAGTCTGTCTGTGTTCACCCCTCTCTCTTAGTGCAGTGTTGATGTGCTGTAGTGTCCAGTCAATGTTTCTGTATTCACCCCTCTCTCTCAGTGCAGTTTTTATGTCCTGTAGTGTCCAGTCAGTGTCTGTATGAACCCCTCTCTCAGCAGTGTTAATGTACTGTAGTGTTCAGTCAGTGTATGTATTAATCCCTCTCTTTCTCAATACCGTGTTAATGTACTATAGTGTCCAGAAAGAGTCTGTATTAACGTCTCACTCAGTGTAGTGTTAATAGACTGTAGTGTCCAGTCAGTCTGTCTGTATTCACCCCTCTCTCTCAGTGCAGTGTTAATGTGCTGTAGTGTCCAATCAGTGTGTCTGTGTTAACCCCTCTCAGTGCAGTGTTAATGTACTGTAGTGTTCAGTCAGTGTGTATGTATTAATCCCTGTCTCTCTCAGTGCAGTGTTAATATACTGGAGTGTCCAGTCAGTGTGTCTGTATTAACCCCTGTCTCTCTCAGTGCAGTGTTAATATGCTGGAGTGTCCAGTCAGTGTGTCTGTATTAACCCCTGTCTCTCTCAGTGCAGTATTAATATACTGGAGTGTCCAGTCAATGTGTCTGTATTAACCCCTCTCTCTCTCAGTGCATTGTTAATATACTGGAGTGTCCAGTCAGTGTGTCTGTATTAACACCTGTCTCTCTCAGTGCAGTGTTAATGCATTGTAGTGTCCAGAAAGTGTCTGTATTAACCTCTCTCTCAGTACAATGTTAATGTACTGTAGTGTCCAGTCAGTCTGCCCCAGCCCCCCACCCCCCGGAGAACTGTTAGTGTATGGTCTGTATAAATGCCTCTATCTCAGTGTAGTGTTAATGTACTGTAGTGTCCAGTCAGCATGTCTGTATTAACCCCTTTCAGTGCAGTGCTAATATCCTGCAGTGTCCAGTCAGTATTTATCTATTAACACTTATCTCTCAGTGCAGTGTTAATGTACTGTTATGTCCAATCAGTGTCTGTATTTACCCCTCTGTCTCAGTGTAGTGTTAATGTACTGTAGTGTGCAGTCAATTTGTCTGTTAACCCACCTCTCTCTCTCAGTGCATTGTTAGTGTGCTGTAGTGTCCAGTCAGTGTCTGTATTAACCCCTCTCTCTCAGTATAGTGTTAATGCCCTGTAGTGTCCAGTTAGTCAGTGTGTCTGTATTAACCCCTTTCTCTGATTGCAGTGTTAATGTTCTGTGGTGTCCAGTCAGTCTGTATTCATCCCTCTCTCTCAGTGCAGTGTTAATGTACTGTAGTGTCCAGTCAATGTGTCTGTATTAACCCCCCTCTCTCTCTCAGTGCACTGTTAATGTAAATGTAATGTGATTGTGATATTATTACAGTAGACTTACTTTTTACATGGTAGTTAGGTTTCTGACAAAGCTAAATCAGAACACCCCCTTATACCCACTTATTCCGCTGTTTAAACAACCCAAATTGATCGTCAGTGTACTAGTACGCGTTTGTGTAGTTTAAAGCTTTTTAGATCACATGGCCTCAGCTATCACTACTATGCTGATGATACTCAAATATACATCCATACCAAACCTGACGCTGATGTGTCTGTCTCTATTATATTTAGTTGCATCTCCCATATAAAATCTTGGATGACTCAATATGTCCTTCATGTTAACTGTGACAAGACTGAAGTCATGCTTATTGGCACCACCCATCAACTTTGTAAAACCAATGCTGTAACTCTATCTGTAGATTTTCTTATACTTGAGCTTCAGTCTATATTGAAAAACTTGGGGATGATATTTGACGTTTGACCCATATGTGCAGCATGTTGTCAAAACATCTTTCATTCACTTCAAAAATATTGCTCCACTACGCCCTATGTTATCACAAACTGTGGCTGAAAAGAGTTGTCTAATCTTGAATCGACTACTGTAACGCTCTACTCTCTGGGGACTCTAAATCCACATTGAACAAACTTCAGTATGTCCAAAATTCGGCAGCCAGAATCCTGACAAGGTCTAGTGCAAGTGTTCACATTACTCCTATCCTGGAGTCCTTGCACTGGCTTCCTGTCAAGTTGCATGTCGACTTAACAATCCTCCTGCTCACCTATAAGGCTCTCCATGGCTTGGCACCTCAGTACCTGTCTGGGTTATCACCCTATTCCCCACCTCACAACCTTCGCTCTTCTAATTGTGTTCTCCTATCTGTCCCCAAGTCCGACTACAATCAATGGGTGACATGGCCTTCTCCTGTTATGCCCCCAAGCTCTGGAACTCTCTCCCTAAGGATATCAGAGAGTCACCTTCTCTAAACTCCTTCAAATCCAGACTCAAAACCTTCTTCTTTAGAAGACCCTTCATTGAACTATTCTTTACCCCTCTGCTCCTACTGTATTTAGTACCACCATCTACTGTCTCCTCTAACTGTGTGTTCTCATCATGCTTATTTTGTGTATTTTTTGTTTTTGGCATTCTGTAAAATGCTTTGAGAAGCCACCTTTAAAAGTGCTATATAAAATAGTTTTTTATTATTATTATAAAGATTTTGTCTTGTTCTGTTTACAGGTTCAGAGGCCAGTGCTCTCTCTGAGGCTTGGGAAAGGGCTCCTCTTGAACAGAAGCACAGTGAGGAGGAGTGGGGCTCCAGTCTGATGCAGGAGACAGAGCTCACTGCTCCAGAAGGGAAAAAGACTCTCAGTGAGCAGCACACAGAGAGCAGACAGATTGTTGAGGTTCTGGACTCTGTGCCCATGATGAAAATGGAGTCTGAGAGTGAGACACCTGGGCTCTTAGTATGTGATGATTTTACAAAGAAGATGAATAATCTGGACTCGAACAATATTACACAAGGTTGTAATGAACTGGGCTGTGTCTCTGTACAAGAGCACAGTGAAGAACTGGATGTCTCTAATCTTACAGAGCAGGACATGGAGCCCCAGTTGATTGACTGTACAGAGCAGCAGACTGATGTACCTGGTGAAGAGAACATTGTTGAGATACAGCACCGAGAGGAGAGTCAGTACAGGGAGGAGCAACAGCAGCTCCTACAGGGCTTGATAATTAGGCCTTGTTCTGTTCAAGTGGAGAGACTGTCATTGCACAGTCTCAAACAATCATGTAATCCCTTAGCATCTGATGACTTTACACACAGGTTTAATAATCTGGTTACTGAGAAAATTGTTGAAAGTTTTAATGAACTGGAGAGTGTGTTTGTTCTTGGGCAAAGAGAGGAACAACTGAATGAACTGGGCGGTTTTAGTCTCAGAGAGCTGGAGAAGGAGCCCCAGATGATTCACACTGCTGAGCAGAAAAGTGAGGGACATAATGAAGAAAACAAATCTCACTTTCATCACACAGAGCAAGACCATTCCATGGAGCATTTGCAGAATAAGAGACCACAGGACGATCAGGGGATGAGGAAGAATCACTCAAGGCCTTGCTCAGATGGAGTGGACAAACTGCCATTATGGCACATGGAGGAGCAGTGTTTCTGTCAGTCTAGCATTTCAAAACCCTATCAGCACCTTCACACAGGAGAGAAACCTTTCAGCTGTAGTCAGTGTGGGAGGAGTTTTAGTCAGTCACATGACTTAAAAAGGCATCAGCGCATTCACACAGGAGAGAGACCATTCAGCTGCAGTCAGTGTGGGAAGAGTTTTAGTCGGTCAAGTAACTTAAAAACCCACCAGCGCATTCACACAGGAGAGAGACCGTTCAGCTGCAGTCAGTGTGGGAAGAGTTTTAGTCAGTCAAGTAGCTTAATTATCCACCAGCGCAGTCACACAGGAGAGAGACCATTCAGCTGCAGTCAGTGTGGGAAGAGTTTTAGTTGGAAAAGACACTTACAGTCACACCAGTGCATTGACACAGGAGAGAGACCTTTCAGCTGCAGTCAGTGTGGGAAGAGTTTTAGTCAGTCATATGACTTAAAAAGGCACCAGCACATTCACACAGGAGAGAGACCATTCAGCTGCAGTCAGTGTGGGAAGAGTTTTAGTCGGTCAAGTAACTTAAAAACCCACCAGCGCATTCACACAGGAGAGAGACCATTCAGCTGCAGTCAGTGTGGGAAGAGTTTTAGTTGGTCAAGAGGCTTAATAGCCCACCAGCACATTCACACAGGAGAGAAACCATTCAGCTGCAGTCAGTGTGGGAAGAGTTTTAGTCAAATAAGCCACTTACAATCACACCAGCGCATTCACACAGGGGAGAGACCATTCAGCTGCAGTCAGTGTGGGAAGAGTTTTAGTCATTTACAACTTTTAAAACGACATCAGCACATTCACACAGGAAAGAGACCATTCAGCTGCAGTCAATGTGGGAAGAGTTATAGTCAGTCAAGTAGTTTAATAGTCCACCAGCGCATTCACACAGGAGAGAGACCGTTCAGCTGCAGTCAGTGTGGGAAGAGTTTTAGTCAGAAAAACCACTTATATTCACACCAGCGCATTCACACAGGAGAGAGACTTTTCAGCTGTAGTCAGTGTGGAAAGAGTTTTAGTCACTCGCACCTCTTAAAACGACATCAGCACATTCACACAGGAGAGAGACCATTCAGCTGCAGTCAGTGTGAGAAGAGTTTTAGTCAGTCAAGTGACTTAAAAACCCACCAGCGCACTCACGCAGGAGAGAGACCGTTGTAGCAACAAGGTTTATTAAAATACAAGAATTAAGTTTGCTGCTCCCTTGCCAGTCCCTCTCTCTTTCACCTCAGTGGTGCTTGATACAGAGTCCATTCAATTTGGTTCACAATTAAGGTGTTTTTCTAGCCGATAGAGTGTCCTGCTAAGGAACAGCTCCCAAAAGCTGGTACACATCAACCACCTTAACAAATGTCATTTCTAGTGACTAAAAGTCTGAGATTCCAAGGGAAAATGTCATTCAAAGTTGGTTTATGACCCTAAGGTCAGAGTGCATTATTACTCATCATCAGCCAATCAGGAACTGGTAGGGCAGGTTAACCCCACGTGGGTCTCTGATCCCCATAAAACTTTCAACCAATGAGCGACCTGCAGTTCCTCCAGGTCTAAACAGGCAACAAAGAGCCCCTGGGCCGGCTGGACACCTCTCGAGCACAGTTCCCAAGAGCAGGACATTCTCACAGCGCGCCTGCTGGACTTTCAGCCTTGGAGCACCTCCTGAACATCCTCCGACTTGGTCCGGACCTCCACGTAACGGCCACTGTGTCCGAGTGGCAGGACTTTCCTTTGTTCTAAGAGTCGAGGGCGAAAGTTGCCAGTACGTAACCAAAGGATCCACCCGAAGTTAGCATCAGCAGCAAGCCTCATGAACAGGTCGGAACTGTGGACAGCTGAATAAGAATTCAGGACTAGCGCTTCATCAGGAACAAACCGGTCTTCATCCTGACCTGCTGGGACCCGCAGTCACTTTTCCTCCTGTGCACAAACTTTGCTAGTTTCAGCCAACACTAACTAGCTGGTCTTCAGAGAGCCCACTGCTAGAGCATTGCAGGAATCTCTCAGAGCCAGAGAGTGCCGATTGGACACAGGAACAGCCTGCCACTGCTTCTTTGTGTCCACGGGAGATCTGAATTCCCACAGATTGGATGAGTATTCAACAATTCAATTGTTATCCCAACCAGTTGATATCAATTTAATTCCTATGAGTGATGTACTTGTTTTGAGTATCTAGTGTAGAAGTTGTTATCCAAGTTCATTTACGAAACGGTCTAAATGAATGATATACTGAATGTATGTCCTCTTGGTATCTGTAACTCTTCATGATTAAATATATACCTTTTGTATTCTGCTAATCCTCACGATAAGATCTGTTATGTTTATATGCACATTTTATGTATTAATAAATGTATCCTCGTGTATTAGTACCCGTGTGTGTGCGTTGTTCGAGTTATCCCGCAAGGCTGGATTCTAATACCATCAGATTACAGATTAATGTAGCCAATTCATAGAGGGGTTTTAGTAGGAGGCCATGATTAGTAAGGGCCAATTGGAAATTTTGGCCAGGACACCGGGGTTACACCCCTACTCTTTTCGAGAAGCGCCCTGGGATTTTTAATGACCACAGAGAGTCAGGACCTCGGTTTTACGTCTCATCCGAAGGACGGCGCCTGTTTACAGTATAGTGTCCCCGTCACTATACTGGGGCATTAGGACCCACATGGACCACAGGGTGAGTACCCCCTGCTGGCCCCACTAACACCTCTTCCAACAGCAACCTTAGTTTTTCCCAGGAGGTCTCCCATCTAGGTACTGACCAGGCTCACACCTTCTTAGCTTCAGTGGGTTGCCAGTTGTGAGTTGCAGGGTGATATGGCTGCTGCCTTACCCATCATGGCCTCCTAATAACCCCCATCTCTGAACTGGCTTCATCACTCTACTCTCCTCCCCACTGAGAGCTGGTGTGTGGGGAGTGGACTGGAGCATCATCATCCAGGTGGGGCTGCACACTGGTGGCAGTAGTGGGATCCCCATGAACTGTAAAGAGCTGCACACTGGTGGGGGTAGTGGGATCCCCATGACCTGTAAAGACCTGCACACTGGTGGCGGTAGTGGGATCCCCATGACCTGTAAAGCACTTTGAGTGGAGTGTCCAGAAAAGCGCTATATATATAACACCTCCGGCTGATGAATCTAAGGTAGAGAGAGAAAGAGAGAGAGAGAGATCAGGCAGGAGAAATGGAGGAGAGAGGTGATTAAACTGACCCATGTAGCCTCACACAAACTTAGCCCCTCAGTAGTCCAGGGGGACAGCAGAGGACATCGGTGCCCTACGAAGCTTCTGTCACAGTCAGGGAGACACACACACACACACACACACACACACACACACACACACACACACACACACACACACACACACACACAGGTGGGGCTGGACAACACAGGATGTTTAAGTTGCCCTTTCCCCACCCCAGCCACCCTTTGTGAAGCGCCTTCCCAGTCCCGTCCCGACTGGAGGATCTCATCCAGCTGTGTCTTGCGAGGCGCCAGGCGATCCTCTTCAACACCCAAGCTGGGCAGCTTGTTCCCAACCCCTGCCACCCTTTGTGTAAAGTAGCGCCAATCGTTCTCCTTTCCAAAACGCACACCATCTGTGTGTCCACTCCTGCCCCCTGATTCCCATTTCACTGCTGTTTCTGGAATACGACTAGCGAATCTCCACCAGGGGAGAGTGTACCTACACACACGCACACGCACAAACCCGTTTCATGTACATGACCAGATCTTAATATTCGTCTTATCCCCCCCCCTCCACGTATTTCTCTACGGCAGGTGGCGAAGACTGCAGCAACCTCGGTCTTTCTATGACGGCAACATCCTGTTCACAGATGCCCCAGTACAGTGCAGAAAGGCGCGTTCGTACACAAGGGTACCTGCTGCAAAACACAAAACCACGCAATGTTCCACCCGCACGCCGCCATAGTTCACACCTTGGTGAGAATGCTGCATGCGATTTTACTCGAAAAGACATCGCTGCTCTGGGATCACATTGGATACATTTCTGTGCTGAAAAGAAGGGATAAGTCACTAGATCTCTTTATTCTCAAACAGAGGAGAATGGGGGGAATGTGATACAAATTTTCCAAATCCTTAAAGGTCACTGGCCAAGTCAGTCCAGCTGGCTTCTTCAGAGTGAATACTGAATCGTGGACCAGAGGGCACAGAGGAAGGGCATTTCAGACAGAGAGCAGGCGGTGCTACTTTGCAAAAAGGGGGGTGGAGGTGGGGAACAAGCTGCCCAGCCCTGTGGTTGAAGCAGATACCCTGGCTTCTCTCCAGACACAGATGGATGGGACCTTCCAGTCAGGACAGGAGGCACATCTTTACACAGTGGGGAACAAGCTGCCCAGACCTTTGTTTGAAGCCCAAACCCTGGGTTGAGATGAGCTCCTCTAGTCAGGACAGGAGGCGCTTCCGTACACAGAGAGGGGTGGGGGTGGGGAACAAGCTGCCCAGCCCTGTGGTTGAAGCCCATACCCAGGCTTCTCTCCAGACACAGCTGGGTGAGCCCCTGGAACCAATTAACCACTCACAACCCCACAAGACAGACAGGAGTGATTTGTTGTTTGTTTTCTGCGCACAAGAAAGCCCATTTTGTTTACATACATCGGTCATGTTTATTTTTCACGTTTTAATTGGAGGTTCAGTCCTTTTGCATTTCCGCGTGAGAAGCGTTAAAGCATTGGTGGTTTTGTTTTGGTACACGTCCAAACTACCCGTTTTCAGCCACAGATGAACACAGATAAACACGTGCTCCTTTTTTTCATATGACATCTTGCCAGCGGCTCAAAAGTAACAAGAAGTAAAGATTCTCTGGGGGGAATTTAATTTTTTTTCCCAACGTCAAAAAGTAAGGAACAGGAAGGAGCCCACAATAAGCGAGAACAATTACTGCAGACCCCCGGGAACAGCGCCTTAAAAACCACAGAGTAACATCCTGACTGCTTAGACCACGACAAAGCTCTTCTGCAGAGCAAAGTCTCCTACAGGCAGGTATTTTTTTGTTTTAAACAGAACTGAAGCCCGTCTCTCCTGCAGCCGAGCCTGTCGCGACATTGGGTGTTTCATTTCACACGGAAGGAGCGCGTAGAATCTATAGAAAATGCAGGAATCATAGTAGTAGCACGTTATTGTGTTAAAAATAATCCCCCCCCTTTTTCACCCAGCCCCAGAGCCCAGCGCATTAAACGGCTCGTGTTCAGATCCTTCTTTTTGGTTTTGCATTAAAAAAGAAAGCAAGCAGGTTCGCCGCCAGCCCTCACTCTGACATGCTCTCGACTTCCAGTCAGCTTGCTGGTAAAGAAGAGGCATTTCCTGTGTGTGTGTGTGTGTGTGTGTGTCAGTCAGCCAGCAGGCATGGGGGGATATCATGCTGACCCGCAGCTCTGCGGGTTTGTGCAAGGGCAGATTATATCGTAGAGGGTCCGGTCTACCGAGTTCTGTCTGGTGTTCGGGGGCGTTGGGGGGTAGTTCGGGTCGTCTCAGGAAAAAAAAAATATCGACTGCCGAAGCTGGGATTCTCCCTCATGCCTTTTAGGTCTGTCATCCGCATTTTGCTGAAAACACACAAACAGAAATAAAATGACTTCCCTTTCACTTCGGGTTTACGTCTCTTTAAGTCTATACACAGAAGTGGGACCAAGCCAAACCACAAGCAGTGTGCCATTCAGCACGTCTTTACACAAAGGTTGGTGGGGGTGGGGAACAAGCTGTCCAGCCATGTGGTTAAAGCTGATACCCTGGCTACTCTCCAGGCACAGCTGGATGAGCTCCTCCATTCAGGACAGGTGGCACTTCTGTACACAAAGAGTGGTGGGGGTGGGGAACAAGCTGCCCAGCCATGTGTTTGAAGCTGATACCCTGGCTTCTCTCCAGACACAGCTGGGTGAGCTCCTCCAGTCAGGACAGGAGGCTCTACTGTACACAGAGGGGGGCGGGGGTGGGGAACAAGCCGCCCACCCATGTTGTTAAAGTCGATACCCTGGCTTCTTTCAGGGCACAGCTGGGCAAGATCCTGGCCTACTGAAGCCCCCCATTGGCTGATAATCCGCAGGGCGTCACCTTAACGGGGAGGACACAAAATGAAAAAAACGTTGCCCACCCCTCTGAGGAAGACGCAGAAGACGCAGACCGAGGAGAGGAGGGTGGACAGAGGAGGAGCCGTCAGGAGGATCAGCAGGCAAGGAACTGCAGACCCGGGCGAAGCGGGGTGGCGGGGCGGCACGCCAGCGCGTAGTGTAGTACGGGTCCCGCCTCTCGACGTAGTGGAAGCCCTGGCGGCCGGGCTTTCTGCTGGCTGACACAACCAGGGCCAGCGCGTCGTGCTGCTGGACAAACCACAGCGTCTCGTAGCGTGGCTCCAGGTCGCAGGGCAGGGCGGCGGCGGCGGCCCCGCCCAAGCAGGGGACCCGTGTGGGCGCCACGGGCCTCCCATCACCTAGAACCAGGAGATGGGAGGAAGAGCTGAGGTCACGATTTTGGCGAAATAACTTCCTCCACAAGAGTCAAGGGTCCCAGCACTGCTCTCTCTATTCATGCTTTTTAGGTAGGATTCCTTTTTTTTTTTAAATTGATCCTGTTAGAAATGTAAAGGATCAAAAGGCAGGGCCTATGATGTAAGCCTCATTTTCAGCTTTTATAATGGGGAAGTCCTCTGGCTGTGAAGTCTGTCTATTTCTGGATCGGTTTTAATCTTCTGTCTCCTTTTTTTGTATTTCTGGTGTTTAAATTAAAAAAAAAATTAAAAAAGAGCCGCAAAAGGAGGTTTTAAAAAAAAACTTTTTAAAACTTTTACAGGATATCACCTAATATGAACATAATGAAGCATTCGACTAAATCCAGTGTTAACACCGGTGTCCTGGCCAAATCCCTCCTGGTCTTTACCCATCATGGCCTCCTAATAACCCCCCTCTCTGAACTGGCTTCATCCCTCTGCTCTCCTCCCCACTGAGAGCTGGTTTGTGGGGAGAGGACTGCAGCATCATCCAGGTGGGGCTGCACACTTGTGGTAATAGTGGGATCCCCAGGACCTGTAAAGAGCTCTGAGTGGAGAGTCCAGAAAAGCGCTACAGACGTGTAAGGATGATTGACTATTCTTGTTGTTATTTCAATACAAAACAAAACAGAAAAAGTATGTCAAAAAGTATAAACGCACACACAAAAAAAACAACAATAACACACAACACAATACATTATTATTATTACAAATCAGGACAATGTTGTTTTTCGCTTGCTTAATGTTATTTTTTAATGGGGTTGAAATAATATTGCATTTCCACCTCATACACATGAAAGGACGAAGTAGCGGCGCACTATTTCGTTGTGTGGACGCGACATGTATCCACACGGGGGAAACAAATATAACATATAAATATAAACTATATAAACAAATCCTATTTCTTTCCCACATTAGCTTGCGAGTTATAATGTGATATCAAGCTCCTTATATCGAACACATTTACCTGCTTGAAGGTAAAGGTTTGCAAAACAGCGTTGTAAATGTTTCTGTTTTTGGCTCCACGGCCGAAAAGCTATGTCTCTCTTCTCTTTTCAGCACAGGAATCAACCTCTACTTCTTCCTCGGACGCAGCTCCCTCCTTGAACTTTGTATGTTTATATACACACACAGCGCAGGTGCTCTTGTCCAGCCGAACAGAGCGCACAGACGTCACCTTGCTCACGTCTGCACCCAGAAAGCTGCCCGGTTTTGAGGGGATACAGTTTTTGCACTAAACAGTAAACTCTCTGCTTACATCTGTTTTTTCCCTGTTTACAACTGTTTTTTTTTGTGCAATAGATGCCAGGGACTTGTGCAATATATTTATAATGTGCAACACAACTTTTTGTGTACTGTTCTGGTTTGTTCTTTGTATATTCTGGACTGTGAGCGACTCTTCTTTGTGCACTTCTCACTGACTAGACTGATTGGATTGGATTGTTGTATTATTGTATCATTTTGTTACACTGTCGCTGCGTTGACAGTGCTGCTGTCGCAGTGCAATTTCCCCTCACGTGATCAATAAAGTATCTATCAGTTAACACGTAACAGGTTTAAATTCCCTGCTGAAAAGAGAAGAAAGAAAACACAACGTTTCGACCATGGAGCCTACTTCAGGTTCGACTCGACTACAGACTCCACACAGAAGGATCGCCGCCTAGTACTCGACCACTCGGGGAAGTGAAAACGGGGCCTCCGGATGGCAGCCGTAACACCCCCTGGTGACACGCCACACCGTCTCCGTCTGCGACTCGACCCCGCTCTCCCAGGCGGGGCGCCAATGAAAGCGTGTCGATGCGTTAGCGCATTATCTTCCCGCACCGGTGTGAGCTGACCACTGCGGAAAATCTCTTCTGAAAAGTGTCGACACTTGAAGCCCGACGTTCAAACACGAAAAGTCCCTGCGGTGATCTATCGACAACCGGCGCTCGGCACGCTCGGCGGCCAGGGGCTCTGGCAGCGGCGACGGAAAAGCCGATTTGCGTCTTGGAAATGACGCGCCCACCCCCCTCCTGATCCGCTCCCTTACTGCTCTTACCGTGTGTTACAACACGCAGCCCCGCGCCCCTGCGTGACCTCACATTTCCACCCACCCACCCCAGTCTTCCTCGTCTCCGAGGGTAAAGTTAGCTTGAAGTTTGAAAACGATTTTGGCACGCCTGTACCGTATACACGAAACCTCTTAGAGTTGCGAGAATACTTGCTTTGTATATAAAATACATTGTGAATGCTTTCTCAGCCTTTACTTATAAGTTTTATGACATTTTTTTGACCAAGCACGAATATTCTTTTGTCCATATCTTCGCAATGGAAGCACAGAACGACGTCAAACCAAATGCATTTTAAAGACCAAGACTTGTGGAAATTTCCACAGCCTCTACATAATTACATACTAACTGGAACCCGGGGGACCGCTGTGTGCACGTTCACAACGTGAGAAATACTGTTCAATATGGCTTCGTGCGAAAAACCCATATATGACCATAGGAAGCAGAACAGCGCAGTCTCCAATTACCCAGACTGTAAGCACAGGAATAAAGCTTTGTTTGATTTCTGAAACCCTTCCTTTACGTCCTGTTTTCATTCAGGTAAGGGTCAACTATATTGACAATACTACTGACAGCAGGAAGATTAAAATATTCTTTACTCAGCAGCGTATTAAAAACAGCTCCCATGATGTTCAAACCGACTTTATACACAGAACACTGACAGAGCTTTTGTGTTCTGAATCTCTTTTTCTCTGGCTTTTATTTAATGTGGCACAATGCACTGGGATAGGGCCATTCTGTTCACAAACCAATAGGATTTAAACCACAGCACCCACAATGCTGCAAGTAAGTGTTTTGCACACTAAGCAGGTCCTCTGACTTTTCCCAGCTTTGTTTTGGGTTGTGGAACCTTTATTTTTTATGCTTTTTTGAAAACACTACAGGTAATACACTGGGACAGGTCGTCTTCATGGCTCAATAGCATTTCAAATACAACAGCCACACTGCTGAAACCAAGTGTTTTACACACCAAACAGGCCCCCTAACCTTATACAACCTTGCTGTGGCTGTGCCACTTTCTTTATTTTTTTATGATTTTTTGAAGATAACACAACAGGTGATACACTGGGATAGATGGGTCTTCTTCGTGGCTCAATAGCATTTCAAGTACAACAGCCACACTGTTGAAACCAAGTGTTTTACACACCAGATAGCCCCCCTAACCTTGTACAACCTTGCTGTGGCTGTGGCACCTTTCTTTATTTTTTATGATTTTTTCAATATGGCACCATTAGACAGCCGGTACATGGGGATAGGGGGCTGCTATTCACGAGTCAATAGCTCTTCAAGCACAACAGCCACAGTGCTGCAACCAGGTGTTTTACACACCAGACAGCTCCCCTAACCTTATACAACCTTAATGTGGCTGTGGCCCCTTTCTTTATTTTTTATGATTTTTTCAATATGGCACCATTAGACAGCCGGTACATGGGGATGGGCGGGTGCTATTCATGAGTCAATAGCTCTTCAAGCACAACAGCCACAGTGCTGCAACCAGGTGTTTTACACACCAGACAGCTTCCCTAAACTTATACAACCTTGCTTTGAGTTGTGGACCATTTCTTTATTTTTTAATTATTTTTTTACTGTGATCAAGTGTTGTGCTCACTAGGCAGGTCACCTGACCTTTCACAGTCATGCTTTGTTGTGTGAAACTTTAATTCTCTTTTTAGGATTTTTTGAACATGGCAACTTCCACCGAGATGTGTAGGGGGTGTGGGGGTGCTCTTCAATAGCTTTTTCATCTATACACACAAACAGATGTAACCAAGACACTCAGAACCTGTCACGCAGGGGCTGAATGCTGAGGATAGGGATCCAATGTGGTGCCCTTGGCAGGGTTTGGCGCGAGACGCAGGCGTAGTCAGAGTAAACAAGCAGGGGTCCGAGTCCGGGAAGGCGTAGTACAGGTGTAGGCACAGAATCGACAGGCGAAGGCGTAGTCGAGGGACTGGCAGGGGTCAGAGTCTGGGAAGGCGTAGAAGTTGCGTCGGTGTGGATTCAGAAGGCAGAGGCGTAAACGAAGAGACAGTCTGGGGTCAGGATCCGAGAAACCGTAAAATAGGCGAAGGTACAAAATCGAGTGGCTAAAGCGGTAGTCAGAAAAGCGGGGTCGAGGTCCAGGGGAGAAGTCGTAGTAAGGCAAAGGCGTAGTTAGTAGGTAAGCTCCGGGAGAGAATCTCAATCGTGAGCAATGACCGGGGGACAGATGAGGGTTTAAGTAGAGGACTGATTTGCACGTTTGGTGCGGGGAGAGCTCGAGGGAATGCGGGAGCGCTTGCTTGCATGAGGGAGATTCGTGACAGAACCAACAGAATCAACCTGAACTCATAGAAAAACAAGAATGCCCCTGAGACACCTGCACCCCCCTCCTGGACCGCTCTGGTATCAACACCCCCAAACCCATC
The DNA here is from genome assembly GCF_040954835.1 of Lepisosteus oculatus. NCBI lineage: Eukaryota > Metazoa > Chordata > Actinopteri > Semionotiformes > Lepisosteidae > Lepisosteus > Lepisosteus oculatus. The sequence continues at coordinate 46,551,836 of NC_090709.1, read as the reverse complement.
CATTCCAGCTAACAAGACTCAGAATGGGTGCAACCCTCCAACCTGGACCAAGAACTTCCAATCTCTGATGTTACTGTCTCTAAAGTCGGACGTCATGTTCTGCGGATGTGCAGTGTGCCTTTTCTCTTGTCGTGTTCAAAGTGATTCGTTGCATAAGCTCCTGACTGCATGTTCTATATTCCTCTGTTATTTCATTCAGATGACCTATGTAGTGTGATCACAAGGTTCAGCACCAGCAGAACCTGCAGACACATCAGCTGACCTCGACATGATTTGAACACACAATCTTCTGAGCTGGAGTCAGACGTGCTACCGTTGCTCCACAAGGTCACTTGCTACAAGAGCTTTTAATTCCCCCAAAGAGAAAAATCAGCGTCCCTGAAAAAGATTTTGTTTTCATTCTCTCCTGTGAGAAGCGCCGCTCTTCTGAAGAGGGTCTTTTCTTCCCAGACCACAGATTCTTCTTCCTGCCTGGCTCTCACACAGAGAGCAGGCACACCATCTCCACTAATGTGTTTACTATATTTATAGATCTGACCCCCTACAGCCACGATATTCCTGAACAGGATATTTACCACCAGCCTCGTGAACTTCTCATTTTGACCTCTCCCAGGAGGAGCCAATTAACACAGAATCCTCTCTCCATTTAGCAAATAACACAAAACACTGTTTACCTGTCAAGACAGAAAACCTGGCTGCTCCAGGTGAGGCTTAAACTCACAACCTCGGCATGACACCACTGATTATGTCATTTTACATGGCCTGAACCAGGAAAGAGATTGGAACTCAAGAAGTTATGGTGCTGTTTTAATACTTGCCTATTCTTGTAATTTTTCGGTCAAATCTTTTATTTAGGAGTACTTTCAATTGATGTTAATCCTTGTCCCGATGAACGACTCTGGGCCATGGTGAGTCTTGAATAATGTTCTTATAAGCTTCAGTTTGAAAAAGTGCGCTCTCCAGAAGCTACCAAAATCGCTAATGGTTACATAACACTTAATGCAAAAGCTACGTTCGGGGTTGAAAAAGAATATTACTTGCTATGAATACGAACACTGTTACAGGAGGGGTGTTAGAGCTATTTTAGCTTAGATCATCAGTTCTTCTCTGTCTATATCAACAGTGTTATCACTACTGAGTGCTAAAGGCAGGTCCTGGCAATACTTCATGAGATCTTTTTTAGAAAACATTTAAAAAATATATTTCCACTACCATACATAAAGTAAAAGATACCGAATGCAGCTAGAAGCAAATTCCAATCGAAAATGTATCAGCTTTAAAATTTTCTTTTGGATCCATACAACGATCAGCATGAGACTCAAAATATAACTGTGTTTGATTGTACAGCATAGATTGTCCAGCATTTATCTTTATATTTATGTTAAAATTAAGGTAAATATATTAAAATATCAACATCCACCTTCACAGTGCTAACGTAACAATGCTTGTCAAGTTCTCAAACAATTCCTCGTTGTATTTCTAAACGATTTTAGCAGAGGACGCAACAGGAGTATAACTGATATCTCCCGCCAGCCATTCAAATATACTTTTCCATGGGTGAAAATGGTTTTCTGGGGAGTTGCGGTGTTGATCACTATTGGACTTCCCCGGTCTCTAGTGTTGTTGTTAGACACAAGCAAAAGGCTTGCATTTTCTGCAAATATAAAGAGGGTTACGGTTTTGGCTTTAGTGGAGACAGTGTTTACATTGACAATACTAAGAAGGTCATCCCTGGGTGGACTTGAACCACCAACCTTTCAGTTAATAGCAGAACACGCTCACCGATTGCGCCACAGAGAGTGATGAGAAAAGCTGTTCTCCATTTGCACCTTTCCGGTCAAAAAATAAACATCGCTTGTGTTTTCAAGCCACAACCCATTTGTATCTGCTAGGCGGCACAGTCGTCGTGCACAAAGAACGCTTTGAAAAGCGTCAAAAGCAAGTCATTCCGAGTTGGTTGTTTGTGTTTTGGAAATGCTGTATTGCTGCCAAATGCTGAAATGATCTCTCAGCTCCTAGGTTGTCATTTCTGCTCTGTAAAGGAATAACAGCACGCGTCGGCTTCCAGCACGGTGGGTCGGGACACGATGTTGGGGTTTGGAGAGAGCGATGTCTTCCTCGTAAGTATTGTAACGCCCTCGCCCGGTGGTGAGGAGGAAGAGCACCTAGGCACTCATAGCACCACAGAGCAGGCTGGGAGTTGTAGCTGGGGAGAGTCTGAGGGTCAGCTCGATGACCAGCAGCTGACCCT